>NC_091064.1:164970316-165282260 GCF_000393655.2 Nicotiana sylvestris | reverse complement strand
CACTTAATTAGAAGGATCCAAGACGTAGTAAACATCAAAGAACGTCTACTTCATTTGGACCAGATTTTGTGACTTTCTTATTGGAAAATGAGCCTCAAACATTTAACGAAGTTATGTCTTCTTCGGAATCATTGTTTTGAAAAGAGGCAGCCAATAGTGAAATAGAATCCATATTGAATAACCATACGTGGCAATTGGTTGATCTTCCTCCTGGAAATAAACCGTTGGGTTCTAAATGGATATTTAAGAGGAAAATGAAAGATGATGACACTATTGATAAATTTAAGGCAAGACTTGTGGTCAAAGGGTATAGCTGCAGTTTATGGTCTTGAAATTCATCAAATGGATGTTAAGACAGCCTTCTTAAATGGAGAGTTGGAGGAAGAAATTTACATGGAACAACCTGAAGGGTTTGTGATTCCAGGTAAAGAAAAGAAGGTATGTAGACTTGTTAAGTCCCTTTACGGACTAAAACAAGCACCCAAACAATGGCATGCGAAATTTGACCAAACAATGTTGTCAAATGGTTTTAAAATAAATGAATGTGATAAATGTGTGTACATTAAAAATGTTCCAAATCACATAGTCATTGTTTGCTTATATGTGGATGATATGCTGATAATGAGTAATGACATTGCCAACATAAATGCGACTAAGCGCATGCTAACTAGCACGTTTGACATGAAAGACTTGGGAGTTACTGATTTAATTCTGGGAATTAAGATCCATAAGACTTCTCAATGTCTGGCATTATGATAATCTCATTATATTAAGACAGTACTTGAAAAATTCAAGCACTTGGGCTTTAAAGTTGCAAAGACTCCAATTGATGTGAATCTTGCATTAGCAAAGAACAAAGGCCAAAGCATATCACAATTGGATTATGCTTGCGTGTTGGGTTGCTTAATGTGCATCATGAATTGTACACGACCAGATATAGCTTGTGCTATAAGTAAATTGAGTCTATATACGAGCAATCCAGGTCAATCTCATTGGATGACCATAAAACGGGTTTTGGGGTATTTAGTACATACCCAGGACTTTGCTTTGCAATATAGTAAATATCTTGCGGTCATTGAGGGATACTGTGATGCAAATTGAATCACCGGATTAACTGATTCCAAGTCCACAAGTGGATATGTATTCACTATTAGTGGAGGAGCGGTATCTTAGAAGTCGTCCAAACAAACTTGTATTGCCCGCTCTACAATGGAGGCTGAATTCATAGTCTTAGATAAAGCCGGTGAAGAAGCTGAATGGATCCGAAATTTCTTGGAACATATTCCATTTTGGCCCAAACCGTTGGCACCAATATGCATACATTGCGATAGTCAAGCGGCAATTGGAAGGGCTGAGAGCGTTATGTATAATGGTAAATCTCGTCATATACGACGAAGACATAAAACCGTTAGGCAATTACTCTCTAGAGAAATTATCACGATTGATTATGTAAAGTCAAGTGATAATGTGTCGGATCCACTTACAAAAGGTCTAACTAGAGAGGTAGTTGAGAAATCATCAAGGGGAATGGGACTGTGGCCGAGAACAAGTCATAGTGGCGGTAACTCTACGTAGAAGACTGGAGATCCCAAGATCTAGGTTCAAGGAGATCAAACAAAGTCATTAATGACGGTTCAACATTGTCAACTAAACGTTTGGTCTATTCTCGTGATGAGACAATGTTCAGTACCAAGGATAAAGCATTAAGGCTTTTT
The DNA here is from genome assembly GCF_000393655.2 of Nicotiana sylvestris. Classification (NCBI taxonomy): domain Eukaryota; kingdom Viridiplantae; phylum Streptophyta; class Magnoliopsida; order Solanales; family Solanaceae; genus Nicotiana; species Nicotiana sylvestris. Next base: position 165,280,545 of record NC_091064.1, on the reverse strand, counting down.
AATGATTTCTAAATTTGATACGGGGTATATCAAATAGTGTATTTATGGGATGACACGTTTAGGAATCACCTATGTAAGTGTGAAGTGTTAGCCGCTTCAAGGAGAACTTTGTAAGGTCAGTTCTCTACGCACATATAAAACCAAGCGGTGTTCATGGCTGAAACGAACACAACAATGAGAACCAAAGACGGTTAAGGATTGGTTGTGTGACTTATGGTTGTCTAGGTATACACCAAAGTTTGACGGTTCAATATCAAATCTACCGATTGACCGAGTATATCCGACATAAGTTCACTACGGAATGTTCAAAAGGAAACCTACTTATCCAGATGCAATTAATCCTTGCTTGCGAATCACACAGTTTTTCATGCATATTTCCGTGATATAGCCATTTCCCATTCATGTGGGGGATTATTGGGATTTTAAGTATATGATATGCTTAAAATAGGGTGAATGTGAAATGGAGGGAAATGAAATTTTTAAGTGAAATTTTAAGTTTTCCCCCTTGGCAAAGGGACATTGTCCCATATTGGAAGAGGAAGAGGTTTTTTATGGGTATATAAGCAATTGCTCTTCTTCTAGCTCTTAAAGAGTTGAGAAGAAGGCAAGCCTCGCGCCATCGTCGCTCGCTCGGCTCGGCTTTGGCTTCGGATTCGGATTTGGATTTGGTCAAATGATTGATTAATTAATTTTTCGGAACAAATTTATTTGTTAATAGTAAACTATTAACAGAAATGTTATTATATATTTGTTTTAATAACAGAATATTAATATTAAAATAAATATTAATATTAAATCCAATCCGTTTTTCAGTTATGTAACTGAAAATTAAACTACCCTCTTCAATTTTCCCTCTTTATTTTTCCTCTTTATTGTTGAGTAAATAGCCATTTATGTTATGACATTTATGTTGTGGCCGTTTTGCATAAACAACCATTCTGAAGTTGTTGCACCTTTTCAGATTTTAGCCCAACTTTGGCTATAAATACAAGACTGTTCTGCTCAGAATTTTCATACGATTTTCTGAGTTTCTCCTCCTTCTGCATACTTTTAACATCAAACAAAGCAACAGTAAGTGTGATTTGCTACCGAACTTTGTGTTCGCTGAAACACTGGGGCCGGGTTAGAAGTACCACTACACCAGTGTGTAATTCGTTCTATCCTGTGAGGAAATAACCCACAACCTTGGGTACTAGGAGGAGATTAAATTCCTTAAGGAAACACTATAAATTCAGTGGATAAATTCAGTGGGCTCGGGTTAAAATTTTATTTCTATTTATGTTCATTTATATTTTCCAAAATACAGTTTACTAATACAAACTTAATCTGTTTATCTTGTCCTCCTATACACATTTACCCTTACAAGTTACAAAGATGGAAGGTTTTCTTTTTGACTAATGAAAGACTACTCTAATTAAAAACAGGAAATTAAAGCAGTGCACAATAAACTTATCGTGATGATTCAGTTCCCAAATAGTCTTTGTAAAAAGTAAATAAAGCATATGGGGAAGAAAGATTTAAAATACAATATCATATCCAACTAAACTATATGAATGATGAATCCCAAGTCTTCTCTTAATTTAAAGCATGCTAGTTTAATATACTGATTTGCAATGAGATACATTATTCTAGTGTGATGAAATTTTTTGAAGCTAATTGACATGTTTATGTTTTTTTTTTTTGGTCGAAAGTAAAAAAAAATTTATTTAACCAAGTATAATTATGTATATTTATTAAAATATGATTAGAAACAAGACACTATAAAATAAAAAAGAATTTATTAGAAAAGAGGTTAAAAAAAGTTCGCAAATTTTTGCTGCAAGGTTTTTTGTCCGCAAAGCTTCTTTGGAATATTTTCAGCTCTCAAAAAAGTTGAATTTCCCTGGCAGGAAAAAAAAGTTGAATTTCTCTCAAAGTTTTTCACAATAAATAAATGTAAAAATTATTAAGAAGATTTGAAAAACTGAATAAATCAATACCAAATGCCAGACCAAGTAGCTAGGTGAAGAACCGTTGGACTTGAACTTGAACACAATAACTTAGTCGAAAAACATATTTTTAGTCGTTCCCAAAAATAATATAAAAAAAATAAACATAAATATTTTTTGCCAAAATGAGCGACCATATTTTGCCCAATTTAGTCACTAAGAAGACAAAGGCCTGACGAGAGACTACGCCAACTTAACTTTTAAAAAAGGAAAGAATAACTTGTATTTATCATACAAAGCAATATTTGGATTTGGATTGAGAAACTTTGTTTTATTTATCTTTAGAAAAGGAAAAGGGCGAAATTAACTGTCATTGTCAATGGAAAGAGCATAAATTACACAATCCCATTAAATAATGTCCCCATATTTATTTTCCAAAAAAACAAATGACTTGAATTAATCCACATATAGAGCCAGCCACTCATTCTTTCTAAAATATTTTCTACGAAAGCTAGCAAAGTGGCTGTGATGTTGACACAAGCTAAGGGTGAATATTGATGGAGATGGAGTGATGAACCTTATGGTTGTTGTGAGAAGTAAATAACCTGAACAAGAGAATATAGTTAACATTTTAATTTTGAAAGAAGGACAACCATTTTGATGTTGGATAGTTCTATTCTTCCAAATTTTTATTTAAATATTACAGAAAGGTGAATTTGTCGACTGTCGAAAGGTTTTACATCTTGGACCAAAAAACAAAGGTTTTACCGGGCAATTTAATAATAAGTGTTCGGAATTTGGTTGTTCTATGGCCACGTTGCAATTTCATCCGAGGAATATTTTTAGATTATAATATATTATTCGTGTGGGTGTTTGTGAGCTGAAATGTATTACAGACAATAGACATTAAGTTTTGAATCTACCATTTCAAAATAACGGAGTCTTACGGCAACAACAACAACAACAAAAAACCCAGTTTAATTTCATAAATAAGATCTGGAAAAAGTAATATGTACGCAGACTTTGCCCCTATCTCATAAAGATAGAAAAACCGTTCAATTAAAGAAATCTCGTGGTAATTAAAGTAATTGCATCGTTGTCGTAGCTTTATGGGAGTTCGGTTGAATTTGGTACCTGATTTATTATTATTCTTTCTAAATAAAGTTCGAGAGATTGTCTGAATTAGTTTCTTTTGGCATCTTGATCTCATGGCTGAAAGAAAATAGGATTCTGTGTGGAAATCTGAAGAAAGAAAAAAATTGTACCGCTGTTTCTTGAGAAAAAGTAAAAAAACTTCTTTAGTATTTATCAAACGCATAGACTTTAGTCATTTGCGCATGAGATATTATTTCAGCATTTACAAATATTTTGAGTTGCAAATACTGAACTTCAGAGCGTGAACTTAAATTGAAATACTATTATAAAGGTGTATTTATTTGAAATATACGATTTTCACTCACTAATTTTACCTTTTACATAGTTTCTTATAAATAATATTTTTAACGTCAACTTTTTTCAAAAAATACCTCTTCTTTTCAGCCTCGAACTCATATTGCTCTAACTCCTACTTATCATGTTGGGACGAAATATATTGATTTTGACGTTCTGTCATTTGGAATTTTGTATACATCGGGGAGAAAGAGGCGTGCACGAATCTTGGTGAATCAAATCACTTAGGTAGGACTTTCATGGCCTAAATCAAAGCTCAAATTCTTCCAGCGAATTGTCCATGTTGGTGACTCATGGGTGAGTATTATCAAAACCGGAGTCAAAATTTGATATTTATGAGTATGACCTGTCGTCGAATTCATAATGCATTTTAATTATTAGATTCGTAATATATATATATATATATAGTGCGTGTATATATTTTATAGATTTTGTAATACAAATACAGAATGTAAGGAAATTATTAAATTTGTCCACACATATAATTGATATGGATTTTTTTAAGAAAAAATTACAAGAAATTAAATACACATGACTTCACCCCATAACAAAAAATGGCTCATGTTTTTAAATTTTATGCGACCTAGCCCATATTGAGTTAAATTTGTGTTTTTACAACCATTGCTATCACTCTCTCTTCTTCTCATATCTTTTACATATGCTTCAAGGGCAGTGATGGGTTTTCGATGTCTTAACATCATGCTTCTTATGTTTTGATGATCTAACAAACTTGTCGTGAAGAACCAGATGGAGAACCTTGTCCCATAGGATACACATCTCATGTGAACTAGTCGAAGTCGTAAAATCAGCGAATCAATGAACGACCACAGGGAGGAACACAATAGGGAACCGATGCCCTAGTCCCTTAGGGTTCTCCGACAAAAGCACAAGTCAGTGACTGCACACAATTAATATAAAGAGAAACACATCAGGGACTTGCTCCCTTAGGGTTCTCTGACAGAAGTACAAGTCAAGTGCACAGCTGGAACGTAGCAGAAGAAAGTGACCATCTGGCAACTTTTACAGAAGAGGAACACAACTAGGACCGGGTCCGTTGGTGTGTCCTGACAGAAGTACAAAGTCCACTACCCAGCTGGAATACAACTGCCCAGAAGTGGTTGTGCAGACAGTACAACAGTCACTTCTCACTGGGAAGAAGTACACCAAGAGTTGACAACACTATCTATTGTGATATCTTTTGTGATAAAACAACCTGGCGCATGACACACTTCACTTGTGCATTCAGTGATATTCTCTCAAGGAAAAAAAGGCATTCATCCGGCATTGAAGTCACTGGTGTGTCAAGAACAAGAAGACAACTCCACTAAGGATCAATTTCTAAACGAGTTTTATGTACATCCATAGTTGAGTTGTAATCTTGTTATTTGTTCGTCATTGTAATTTCTGGTTTGCTTTCTTAGAAGCGTTGTCATAGGAATAAACCAAATTCGTAAACTTCAAATTTTATGTTGTGACTAGGGATAGTCATAAGTTAAATCCTTTGTAACTAGAAGAGTTATAGAGTGGCTTGTGGTGGTTGCATCACAAGTTAGTTTGAAGTCTTTGCAATAAGGTGTTTGCAAAGTGGCTTGTAATAGGTAGATTACAAGTTAGTAGAGTTAAAAGCCTATAAGAGTAGGTCATGGTTTTTTGATCCCCTTGTGTGGGATTTTTCCACGTAGAAAATCTCTTGCCTTCTTTACATTCAGTCTTTACTGCATTCTATGTATCAGTCTCATAAAGGACCAGGTACTCTATCGTTTGGTGGACTCACATAACTTAACAATTGGTATCAGAGCGGGTTTCTCCTATCAGGCTAACACCTAAGAAGGATCCTCAATGGCTGCTCCACCAAATTTTGAAGAAAGACAATCAACCTATAGACCTCCCAGATTCAATGGTCAATACTATGGCTGGTGGAAGATCCAAATGCATGATTTCATGATGGCAGACGATTCAGAGCTATGAGAAGAGAGTACAACAACACTTGTCACACCTCCTTTTTTACCTATGCCCGAAGAAGGGCGTAAAGGAGTTTTTCCAATTAAAGGACAATCGAAACGGGCTCATATTATTAAAAGATTCAGAGTCGCCACTTGGGAGATTTATGGTGTCCCAAGTTACCAGTTCAAATCCCGAATTGAGAAAAAGATTGACTCTGTCTAACAGTCCGCGAACCAGAAATCCGGGTAAGAAATTCTGTTAACCCGGGAGAAGATGTTAGGCATTCCCAGATTCCGTGGTTCTAGCACGGTCCCTCAACTGTTATAATTGGCCTATTATCTAATTTTATTACATGTTTTAGCCTATGGTTTAATTTCAACTTTATAACCGCTTTTATTTAATTCTAAGGAAAAATTGCAACGTCATTTAAAATACGTCTTGAACCACGTCACATAAATGCACCTGGGGCTCTGGACATACTCTATCTAACATTGTTGAGATTTGAATTTGGGTCACATAAATGCGCACTCGAGTCCTACTTGCAGTATTAGTATGATGTTCCAAGGTATACAAGCTAAATTCACCTTTACAATCAGTCTGTGTAAACAACATTTGTAGTTAAAGCCATATGCTACTTAATTACAGAGTCTACTGCATCTCACGTAAGTTAAGCAATGCAGAATTCATAAGGTGGTATGAAACTACTGTTGATATCTCAATCCTCAAGTAGCTAGCATAACATGATATGAAATTATAAAAGTTTTATTGGAAGGTGAGAACTCGATGCTCCCGCTGAGTAAATGATAACTAATTGGATCAATCTCATATTAAAAGTTCATAAACTACACATACAGAAATTACTACAACTCTTTCATTAACAAAAAGAATGCATAGTAAGTAATAACATTAAGAATTGAAAACACACCCTCAAAATGTTGATTAAAGAAGTTCAAAGCATGCTAATGAACAGAATCATCAAGGCATATCAAACAAAACTACACAAACAAATCACTCAAAACATTCAAATAATTATGTAAAAGGGGAACAAAATGAACCTCTGTTTGCTTCCAAGTTAGTCAAAGGGACATTTTATTGATGAATCCAAAATTGCAATCCAAAATACGAACCAGAGAATGACCCTGAACGGAACACAGACTCGACGACCTCGAACGGGACGGCACAGTGCTGGTAACCGGAACTTCTGACTGGTTCGAGCTCGGGCATTGGATCTGGAAATGGTGGTCATTTTCAGGTGTTCTAACTGCTATTTTTGGCGAGTCAGAGACTAGCAGCGACTTTGTGTGTGTGCATATTTTTCCGACGAGTTCTTGCAAGAGCATATAGTTTTAGTTCGAACTCATGAGTTTATGCCTGCATCGCGCTCCAGATTTGCTTGTTTTGAGTCTATGGTGGAGATTTTCGAGAAGCTCGCTGTCAATGGTGATACACCAACGATTATGGTGGTGGGATGGGTCGCTCTTTGGTTAGCAAAGATGAGAAGGAGCAGAACGACGCTAATGGGGTCTTAGGGTTCTTTTGTGTGCTGTTGTGTGTTCTCGGTGTTTCATGGTGGTTTCAAGCCATGGCTGTTGGTGGATCCGTTATGAAGAAAACGTCCATGGAAGGGGGTGGGGTCGTCGAAGAAGACGACATAAAGGGGGGGGTCGTACTGCGCAGCTTCTCAGCTTTTCGTTCAGCCTTTTTTCATTCTTTTTTTCTTTTCTTTTTTTTGATTTATTTAAGCACTTATTTATAGGTAGAGTCTAGATCTAGGTGTATCTTTGTGTATTTTGACCATTAGTCCCTAAGTCTTTTGTGTTAAGTCCTTAGGGTCTTCTTTATTTGTTTTTTATTCCAAAGAAGAGTCTAGAAGGGTCCCTAGGCTTAATAGACTAATCCGAATTGGGTCAAGAATTGGGTTCTAAAACTCTTAAAATTATGATCCAACACCTTAATTGACTCATTTTAAAGTAAGATAAAAATACTACACAATCCAAAGCTAATCCTAATTAATTAAACTAAACATGAAACTATTTTTGTGTTTTCGAAATTATATAAAGATAAAAATAAGGTACCATTTTTATATATTATACTTTATATTTTTTTTAACAAATTATGAAAAATACATAAACTAAAATATATTTTTGTGACTTTCATTTTTCTTGTAACAAAATAAAGTAAAAGAGTCAAAATGAGTTGAAATAGCCATATTAGGCGTAAACTAAATATTTACACGCTAAAATATATAAAATCTTGGGGAGGGTCAAAAATCACATGTCTATAGCTGTCCCTCTTTGACTGGAAACACGAAGCGTTTTCGGACAAAGAATGACTAGACAGGTATTTTGACCCGACCATTATTTAAAGAAACCAAAACTAAGAGAAAGGAGAATGTAACCGAGCCCTGGTATCTGAGCTGCTTACATATCCTTGGCTATAAAGGAATAAGGCCACGTGTAGTTCAGAGGTGAGTGAGATGATGGAGTGTGCCGAGGTGGAGAGCCAGTCGAGGTTCCGTTCCATCGAGGTTCCGGTCAGCAGTCCCGTTATTACATCAAAATCAAAAATGAAAACGATTAACTAAGCCTATCAGCTACGAGTTACAAGATTCCAATTTATGAGTCTTCTGAAGCTTGATCTTGAGTCTTGGTTGGTTCTTCATACGGACTCTGATCTGAATCTTGATGCTTGTTAGCCGCAGGTGTTGGTTCAATCTTCTTCAGCTCTTCAAACCAAGACAGGACATGTAGAGCTTGTCACCTCAGCCCTATCTTGTGCAGCTCACATCTTTCATTAACTTCTGCATTTGGATTCACTTCTTGTCTTTCTTTTTTTTCCTTTTTATTCTGGATTGTGACTAACTTCTGTTGATCATCTTGGACTGTTGACTCACATTCTTGACGCGAGCTTCTTTTGTTGCTGACCTGAATTGCATTCTGAATTGAATTCCCTTTTTTCAGGTGGGCGCCTGATTGCTGAACTTGAACCGTCTTCTCTTGTTACTTGACACTGTTTTCCCTTGCACCTTGAACCATTTTCCCTTGAAACTTGAGTTGTCTTCCTTCGAAACTACATTCCCTTGAAACTTGAGTTGTCTTCCTTCGAAACTGCTTTCCCTTGAAACTTGAGTTGTCTTCCCTTGTTCTCCAGGTGGGCGCCTGATTGCTGAACTTGACCTGTCTTCCTTCGAAACTTGAACCGTTTTCCCTTGTTCTTCAGGTGGGCGCCTGATTGCAGAAACTTTATGTGTTCCCTTGTTTTCCATGTGGGTGCCTGCAATCAAAACCAACAAAACAAATGAAATTTTCTGCCCTAGTTTGCACTAGCAAGATTTGTAAGTTGTTAGCAATATTGTAAACCACTTATATTATTGGTGCAATGATGAGTAAACTAAAGACTAGACTAGGATGTATGTCTCCTAAATGTGATTGAGCTTGCGAAAAAATAATAAACTAAGCTTGACTAAAGTAAAGACCCCTTTTTCAAGAAAACTAAACATTGATAACTCAAGAAAAATAAAAATTGACCCCCTTTTTTTTCAAATCTAGACTTCCCTTTTTTTCAAAATATCCTAGGAGAAAATTAGTCATACTAGGTTTTCTATCTTAGGAGAAAGATTCATCAGACTAAGACGTTAATCCTAGGAGAAAATTCGTCAGACTAGGTCTTTTTTTCTCTTTTTTTTTTTGTTTTTGGTATCTTAGGAGAAAGATTTATCCTACTAAGACGTTTATCCTAGGAGAAAATTCATCAGACTAGGTTTTCTATCTTAGGAGAAAACTTCATCAGACAGATTTTGATCCTAGGAGAAAATTCATCAGACTAGGTTTTCTATCTTAGGAGAAAAATTTATCAGACTAAGATTTTATCCTAGAAGAAAGTTCATCAGACTAGGTTTTCTATCTTAGGAGAAAAATTCATCAGACTAAGACGTTTATCCTAGGAGAAAGTTCATCAGACTAGGTCCTCTATCTTAGGAGAAAGATTCACCATACTAAGATTTTGATCCTAGGAGAAAAATCATCAGACTAGGTTTTCTATCTTAGGAGAAAAATTCATCAGACTAAGATTTTATCTTAGGAGAAAGTTCATCAGACTAGGTTTTCTGTCTTAGGAGAAAAATTCATCAGACTAAGACGTTTATCCTAGGAGAAAGTTCATCAGACTAGGTCTTCTATCTTAGGAGAAAGATTCATCAGACTAAGATTTATTGTTACAACCCATATCCACATGTGTTAGTTCATGCCATATATTAGTTAACATAAATCCAAGAAGGAATTATCTTTTAGATGATAAGAAGTCAATCCCATTGGTCTTAAGTGATACAAGAGTGTATAAGGGTGATTAACCAGTATTGGAAGTTAAACGAATCAAGGATGTTGTAACTCGTATTTTCAGGTAATCTAGCGGTGCTTAATACACTCAAGAGGTCATTTATTAAGGTATTTTAATCATATAATATCCGTATCATAAGTCTTGAAGTCAAACGAGTTATGAAACAAAAGTCGACAAAAGTTGTCGCAACTTAGGTTCATAATTTTACTTAAACATTGGGTCAAATGTTTCTAATCTTTTCTCATAATTTACAAGGAATTACGGGGTGATCTACCAACCAAATTAAAGATCTAGGAGTCTAGTTTCCAACGCATTAAACCGTTCATCGATACGATCTCGGAGTAGAGAGATATTCGCGTTTTCGCGAGACTGCGCCAAGCACCTCTCTATGGGGCCCACTAAGTCGGTTTAAGATATTTGGACCTATATAGGATGACTCCAACCCGTTTTAAGTCATTTCTTTTCACTATTTTCAGACCTTAGAACCCTAGGAACATCCTCTCAAGGTTCTCTCAAGATTCAAGACCCAAAAAAGGGCAAACAACACAAATCAAGTGTCGGGAATTCCGTGGCGCTAGTAAGTCTCTTGTTCTTCTTGTTGTTGCTCATTTTTGTGTCGTTTCAGCTCGTGTGGGAGGTTGTTTTAAAGGGTTTATGTTCTATAAATACTCCCTCATGTTCTTAATATCAATCCTAGGTGATTTCAAGCCTTCTAAAGTGATTCTAGTGCCGAAAAACACTAATTGATCGCTAGTTTCGCTTTTTTGTTGTTGTGGCAGCATTGGAGGGATATTTCATGGAAATTTAAGGTAAAATTGGAGTTGTTATTTATGTATAAAGGTAAGGAACCTCTTACTCTATATGTATTTAAGATTATCCAAGTTGCAGCTAAGCCATTGAAGCTAGAACTTGTGAAATATATATCGAAAGGCTTGGAAGTAATGTTATTGTTTTGTGGACTGTTTTGCGTTGTTGTTGGGCTGCGTATTTTACTACTATCTTGTGGAGTTTTGGAGGAGTAAGGGTGTGGAGAAACACCATATATATGTAGGGTTATGGGCTGATAGTTATTCGTAACATTTCCAGGTTGTTTGACACGACTACGGTGGTCGTCGTATGTATGGAGTGATTAGGCTGTGTGTGGACTATTTTGGGAGGCTCAATATGTTTATTATTGATGTTGTTTGGGCTGTTTGGTGATTGTTTTGAATGGTGTGAGGTCATATATATAGGGGAGGTGCTGTCCGTTTCATCGTAAAATAGGTTGTGGTCGATACATAATAGTTATGACGCTTAAATGATAACGATAGTATCGTTTCTCTTATTGTAGACTAAGGAGTTTTGACAATTGCATAGCTTGAGATTGGGGCAGTATATACAAGGTATGTGAGGCTATCCCTTTCCTTCTTTTGCACGACTCCGATTGCACATAATGTAATGAACGATCTTCCAAGATACTCTACTCTTAGAAGCTAGCAGTACTTACATTGTTTTCCCTCTTATGGAACGATTGATGTTAATGTTGCTTCTCTTAGTCTTATGTTATCAATGTTGTTGGTACTTCCTGATTCTTATAAGGTTCATAGTGAAGAGTTAGTCCTAATAACGTGTACAGAGGATACCGACCTTACGTCACTCCGAAAGGTTTAGAATGTGATTCCATGAGTCGAGCATGCATTATATATATGTATCTATTTTACTCTACCGAGCCACACTATAGTTGGCCGGGTACGGCACCTATTGTGCAACCACTGATCAGTTGGGTTTTACCGAGCTCCACGTGGCCGGGTACGATTCTACCGAGCCTATTATGGCCGGGTACGATATGATGATGATGATGCCCACAGAGGCGAATGCTTTAAAGGTTTATGTATTTATACATATGTATCATGCATTTCATGTAAGTAGCCCTCAGAGGTACTAAGATGTTACAGGTTGTATATTCTCTATCCTTGCTTACATTACTGATCGTATTTATGGTTCCTTGCCTTACATACTCAGTACTTTATTCGTACTGACGTCCTTTTATTTGTGGATGCTGCATGTCGTGCTGCAGGTCCTGATAGACAGGCAGGTGCAGCTCCCCCACCACAGTAGACTGTCCAGTTCAGTGGTGATTGGCGAGATCCCTTCTCCGGACATGCCTTGGTCTTGGTATGCAATTTTTGTTATAGACATTATGGGTATGTCGGGGCCCTGTTCCGGCTATGTTGCAACACTTATGTTCTTTTAGAGGCTCATAGACAGGTGTCGGCTCATGTATAGTTTGGTATGCCTTGTCGGCTAGTTTTTGTTGTATAGTCTTTCATAGTAGCGTGGTAGCTCATACCTTATATGTAGTTTCTTGATTGTCTGGTCATCCCCTGCTATGTATGTTCATGCCGTCATATTTTATTGCTGGTTGTCCATGATCTAGGTCTACCATTTATATTGATCTCGTCAGCCTTAAAAGATAATAATGAAGGTTAGATGAAATGTACGTTGGTGCTCGGCAAGTGTGGTCGGGTGCTAGTCATGGCCCTTCAGTTTGGGTCGTGACAAACTTGGTATCAGAGCAAGTCTGTCCTAGGGGTTGTCTATGAGCCGTGTCTAGTAGAGTCTTGATTATGGATGTGTAGCGCGCCACATTTATAATCAGGAGGCTACATGACATCTAGGGTTGTTACCTTCTTCCTGAATCTAGATCGTGCGTAGAGTTGAGTCGTAAGTGTTTGTCTCTAATATTCACCTTGTTTTTTTCAGTGATGCCTTCGACTAGGAAGCAAACGATTAGTAGACGGCTTGATACAGCAGCGGGAGAGGGTACCAGTCAGGTGCCCCAAGTCAGAGCAGGACAAAGTGAGGCTCAAAGTGAGATGCCCTCTCATACCTCATCTACTCCATCTCCTCCAGAGGATATTAGAAGGCACCCAGCGCCTCCAGTTCCTCCGTCTGGCACTCCAGACCAGGATATGCAGAGTGCTTTGCAGTTATTGACTAGCTTGGTAGCTGCTCAGGCTCAGAGGCAGAATACAGGTGCTGCTGAGAAACCAGTTAGTACAAGAGTTCGTGATTTTATTAATTTAGACCCTCTAGTGTTTACCGGATCAGACCCCAAGGAGGACCCACAGACTTTTATTGACCAGGTTCATTGTACACTTCGGGTTATGCATGTTAGTGATACAGAGGCAGTAGAGTTGGCTTCTTATCGGCTACGGGATTTAGCGGTTCTCTGGTATGATAGTTGGGAGAGATCCAGGGGTCCGAACCCTCCTCCAGCTGTGTGGAAGGAATTTTCTGAGGCCTTTCTTCGTCACTACTTGCCAGTTGAGATACGACGAGCTAGAGCTGATAAGTTCTTGAACCTTAGACAAGGTAATATGAGTGTGCGAGAGTACAGTATGCAGTTTGATTCTTTGGCAAGGTATGCTCCCCATATGGTGGCCGAGATGAGTGATAGGGTGCATATGTTCGTGAATGGGTTGGGACCACATCTAATAAATGAGTGTACGACAGCCTCCTTGGTGGAGGGCATGGATATTTCCCGTATTCAAGCTTATGCCCAGACCCTAGAGGATCGTAAGCGCCAGCAGAGGGCAGTTAGGGAGCAGGATAGAGGCCAGCATAAGAGGGCGAGATTTGCAGGGTATTCTGATGACTTCAGAGGCCGCATCAGGCCACAGTTTTCGAGGAGTTCGGCGCCACCTGTAGCTAGTGCTCCTCCACAGTTTCAGAGGCCTCGATATGATCGATCCTATTCTGGTCCAGGTCAGAGTTCGCGGGCATCTGGCTCGCAACATCACAGGGATACTAGTCAGATGAGACCCCCAACACCACATTGTGATCAGTGCGGCAAGGCCCACTTTGGACTGTGTCGTCGAGGTTCTGATGCATGCTATTCGTGCGGGCAGCCTGGCCATATGATGCGGGATTGTCCTAATAGAGGAGGTGATGGTATGGCTCAGCCGACTGGATCTGTGTCTGGTTCTTCCTCATCAGTTCGACCTCCAGCACGGGGTTTTCAGCAGTCGACAGGTCGTGGTAGGGGTAGAGGTGCAGTGCCGAGTTCGAGTGGTGCTCAAAATCGAACCTATGCTCTAGTAGGTCGACAGGATCTCGAGTCGTCTCCAGATGTTGTTACAGGTATTATATCTGTGTTTTCTTATGATGTATATGCGCTGATTGATCCGGGATCTACATTATCATATGTTACACCCTTTGTGGCTAATAAGTTTGGCATTGAACCTGAATTGATAAGTAAACCCCTCGCGGTATCTACTCCGATAGGAGATTCTGTGATTGCTAGAAGGGTATATAGAGGTTGCACTGTGATGATTTGTAGTCGTCAAACCTCGGCAAATTTATTTGAGTTAGAAATGGTTGATTTTGATGTGATAATGGGAATGGACTGGTTGGCCTCATGCTATGCAAATGTTGACTGTCGTACGAAGATGGTTAGGTTCCAATTTCCGGGTGAACCCGTCATTGAATGGAAAGGGAACATTGCTACACCGAAAGGTAGGTTTATTTCCTATCTTAAGGCAAGGAAAATGATCTCAAAAGGTTACATTTATCATCTCGTTCGCGTTAGGGATGCGGAGGCGAAACCGCCTACTTTACAATCAATCCCTGTGGTTAACGAATTCCCAGATGTTTTCCCAGATGAACTCCCGGGCCTTCCTCCTGAAAGGGAGATTGAGTTTAGCATTGATGTGTTGCCTGACACTCAACCGATCTCTATTCCTCCATACAGAATGGCCCCGGCAGAGTTGCGAGAGTTGAAGGTGCAGTTGAAGGACTTGCTGGATAAGGGCTTTATTAGGCCTAGCACTTCACCTTGGGGTGCACCAGTCCTATTCGTGCGGAAGAAAGATGGGTCGTTACGGATGTGTATCGACTATCGACAGTTGAATAAGTCTACTATAAAGAACAAGTATCCACTTCCAAGAATTGATGACCTGTTTGACCAACTCCAGGGTGCCAAGTATTTCTCTAAGATTGATTTACGTTCAGGGTATCATCAGGTGAGGGTTAGGGAGAAAGATATTCCAAAGACGGCCTTCCGGACAAGATATGGGCACTTTGAGTTCTTGGTGATGTCGTTCGGGCTAACAAATGCCCCAGCAGCTTTTATGGATCTCATGAATACTATATTCAGGCCCTATCTTGATGTGTTCGTGATTGTATTCATTGATGACATTCTAGTGTATTCTCGTTCGGAGGCGGAACATGCGGGCCACTTGCGGATAGTATTACAGACGCTTCAGGATCGTAAGTTATATGCTAAGCTCTCCAAATGTGAATTCTGGCTGAACTCAGTAGCATTCCTTGGCCATGTGATATCTGATGAGGGTATTAGTGTCGACACTCAGAAGATCGATGCAGTAAAGAATTGGCCGAGACCTACAACACCATCAGAAGTCCGCAGCTTCCTAGGGCTAGCAGGATATTATAGGCGGTTTGTAGAAGGATTTTCCTCTATATCATCACCATTGACTAAGTTAACACAAAAAGCTACCAAATTCCAGTGGTCTGACACTTGTGAACGTAGTTTTCAGGAGCTGAAGAATCGATTGACATCTGCACCAGTGCTCACTCTTCCTGAAGGAACAGAAGGTTATGTGGTATATTGTGATGCCTCAGGTATAGGTTTAGGGTGCGTATTGATGCAGCGTGGGAATGTGATTGCTTATGCATCAAGACAATTGAAGAAGCATGAAAAGAATTATCCAACCCATGATTTGGAATTGGCTGCAGTAATATATGCTTTGAAGATATGGCGGCACTACTTATACGGCGTCCATGTTGACATCTACACAGATCACAAGAGTTTACAATACATCTTCAAGCAGAAAGAGTTGAATTTGAGGCAGCGTAGGTGGCTTGAATTATTGAAAGACTACGACGTCGAGATATTGTATCATCCCGGTAAAGCCAATGTTGTGGCAGATGCTCTCAGCCGTAAATCAATGGGAAGCTTAGTACATATTGAGGCAGGTAGATGGGGGTTGATTAAAGAGCTTCATCAGCTAGCCAATATGAGAATCAGATTGTTAGACTCTGATGATGGAGGTGTTACTGTACAGAATACATCAGAATCATCTTTGGTAGCAGAGGTAAAAGCACGACAATATGAAGATCCTATCTTAGTACGATTAAGAGAAAGCATTCAACAGTGTAAAAGTATGGCTTTTGGGATCGGAAAAGATGGGGCACTGAGATACCAGAGCCGATTGTGTGTGCCTAATGTGGCAGGGTTGCGAGAGAAGATTATGAATGAGATTCATCAATCCCGATATTCCATCCATCCCGGCTCGACAAAGATGTATCATGATGTCAAGGAGCAATATTGGTGGGATAATATGAAGAAGTCTATTGCAGAATTTGTAGCCTAGTGTCCCAATTGTCAACAAGTAAAGATAGAACATCAGAAACCCGGTGGATTGCTTCAAAATATAGAGATTCCGACCTGGAAGTGGGAGGTGATTAATATGGACTTCATTATTGGATTACCTCGCTCTTATCATAAGTTTGACTCCATCTGGGTGATAATTGATCGACTTACAAAATGTGCCCATTTTCTGCCAGTGAAGACAACTTACACGGCTGAAGATTATGCAAAGTTGTATATCAAGGAGATTGTTAGGCTTCATGGTGTGCCCATATCTATTATATCAGACCGAGGAGCTCAATTTACGGCTAACTTTTGGAGGTCTTTCCAGAAGGGTTTAGGCACACAAGTAAATCTCAGCACTGCATTTCATCCGCAGACTGACGGACAGGCTGAACGTACCATTCAGACACTGGAAGATATGCTACGAGCATGTGTTCTAGATTTTAAGGGGAATTGGGATGATCATCTTCCACTCATAGAATTCGCCTATAACAATAGCTACCATTCCAGTATTAAAATGGCCCCATACGAGGCACTATACGGGAGGAGATGTAGATCACCAGTTGGATGGTTCGAAGTCGGTGAAACAGAATTATATGGGCCAGATTTGATTCACCAAGCTATTGAGAAGGTGAAAGTGATACAGGAGCGATTGAGGACGGCACAAAGCAGGCAAAAATCTTATTCTGATGTCCGACGTCGTGATCTAGAGTTTGAGGTTGGTGATTGGGTTTTCCTGAGGATCTCACCAATGAAGGGTATTATGCGTTTTGGGAAGAAAGGTAAGCTGAGTCCAAGGTATATCGGGCCGTATAAAATTCTTCGACGGATTGGACAGGTTGCTTATGAGTTAGAATTGCCATCCGAATTGGAATTTGTCCACCCGATATTCCATGTATCTATGTTGAGAAAATGTATTGGAGACCCTTCTCGAGTCGTCCCTATCAAAGATGTATAAGTTACAGAGGACCTATCATATGAAGAAGTGCCAGTGGCGATATTAGATCGGCAAGTCCGCAAGCTGAGAACAAAAGATGTAGCTTCCGTCAAAGTATTATGGAGGAACAAAAATATGGAAGAAATGACATGGGAAGCAGAAGAGGAGATGAAGTCTAAATACCCTTACTTATTCCAGAATGAAGATAACAAGGATGCTGGTGGAAGACAGGATACATTGGAAGGTGAAACGGCTCTATGAGGTAAGCAATAATTTGAGAATACTCCTCCTTAATACAAAATGGTGATATGTAGATAATGTAAATACGCATAATGCTTTGTGTAGCCTTGTGAAGCCATATGTTGGGCTTAATTACATGCAAGTTTTGCTAGTGACCATTTTATAGGGGAAAATTGATCGGAAATTTCCATTGGAATCCACGATGATTTAAACTCCCCATAAACCCTTACATTCGAGGACGAATGTTCCTAAGGGGGGGAGGGTGTTACAACCCATATCCACATGTGTTAGTTCATGCCATATATTAGTTAACATAAATCCAAGAAGGAATTATCTTTTAGATGATAAGAAGTCAATCCTATTGGTCTTAAGTGATACAAGAGTGTATAAGGGTGATTAACCAGTATTAGAAGTTAAACGAATCAAGGATGTTGTAACTCGTATTTTCAGGTAATCTAGCGGTGATTAATACACTCAAGAGGTCATTTATTAAGGTATTTTAATCATATAATATCCGTATCATAAGTCTTGAAGTCAAACGAGTTATGAAACAAAAGTCGACAAAAGTTGTCGCAACTTAGGTTCATAATTTTACTTAAACATTAGGTCAAATGTTTCTAATCTTTTCTCATAATTTACAAGGAATTACGGGGTGATCTACCCACCAAATTAAATATCTATGAGTCTAGTTTCCAACGCATTAAACCGTTCATCGATACGATCTCGGAGTAGAGAGATATTCGCGTTTTCGTGAGACTGCGCCAAGCACCTCTCTATGGGGCCCACTAAGTCGGTTTAAGATATTTGGGCCTATATAGGATGACTCCAACCCGTTTTAAGTCATTTATTTTCACTATTTTCAGACCTTAGAACCCTAGGAACATCCTCTCAAGGTTCTCTCAAGATTCAAGACCCAAAAAAAGGGCAAACAACACAAATCAAGTGTCGGGAATTCCGTGGCGCTAGTAAGTCTCTTGTTCTTCTTGTTGTTGCTCATTTTTGTGTCGTTTCAGCTCGTGTGGGAGGTTGTTTTAAAGGGTTTATGTTCTGTAAATACTCCCTCATGTTCTTAATATCAATCCTAGGTGATTTCAAGCCTTCTAAAGTGATTCTAGTGCCGAAAAACACTAATTGATCGCTAGTTTCGCTTTTTTGTTGTTGTGGCAGCATTGGAGGGATATTTCATGGAAATTTAAGGTCAAATTGGAGTTGTTATTTATGTATAAAGGTAAGGAACCTCTTACTCTATATGTATTTAAGATTATCCAAGTTGCAGCTAAGCCATTGAAGCTAGAACTTGTGAAATATATATCGAAAGGCTTGGAAGTAATGTTATTGTTTTGTGGACTGTTTTGCGTTGTTGTTGGGCTGCGTATTTTACTACTATCTTGTGGAGTTTTGGAGGAGTAAGGGTGTGGAGAAACACCATATATATGTAGGGTTATGGGCTGATAGTTATTCGTAACATTTCCAGGTTGTTTGACACGACTACGGTGGTCGTCGTATGTATGGAGTGATTAGGCTGTGTGTGGACTATTTTGGGAGGCTCAATATGTTTATTATTGATGTTGTTTGGGCTGTTTGGTGATTGTTTTGAATGGTGTGAGGTCATATATATAGGGGAGGTGCTGTCCGTTTCATCGTAAAATAGGTTGTGGTCGATACATAATAGTTATGACGCTTAAATGATAACGATAGTATCGTTTCTCTTATTGTAGACTAAGGAGTTTTGACAATTGCATAGCTTGAGATTGGGGCAGTATATACAAGGTATGTGAGGATATCCCTTTCCTTCTTTTGCACGACTCCGATTGCACATAATGTAATGAACGATCTTCCAAGATACTCTACTCTTAGAAGCTAGCAGTACTTACATTGTTTTCCCTCTTATGGAACGATTGATGTTAATGTTGCTTCTCTTAGTCTTATGTTATCAATGTTGTTGGTACTTCCTGATTCTTATAAGGTTCATAGTGAAGAGTTAGTCCTAATAACGTGTACAGAGGATACCGACCTTACGTCACTCCGAAAGGTTTAGAATGTGATTCCATGAGTCGAGCATGCATTATATATATGTATCTATTTTACTCTACCGAGCCACACTATAGTTGGCCGGGTACGGCACCTATTGTGCAACCACTGATCAGTTGGGTTTTACCGAGCTCCACGTGGCCGGGTACGATTCTACCGAGCCTATTATGGCCGGGTACGATATGATGATGATGATGCCCACAGAGGCGAATGCTTTAAAGGTTTATGTATTTATACATATGTATCATGCATTTCATGTAAGTAGCCCTCAGAGGTACTAAGATGTTACAGGTTGTATATTCTCTATCCTTGCTTACATTACTGATCGTATTTATGGTTCCTTGCCTTACATACTCAGTACTTTATTCGTACTGACGTCCTTTTATTTGTGGATGCTGCATGTCGTGCTGCAGGTCCTGATAGACAGGCAGGTGCAGCTCCCCCACCACAGTAGACTGTCCAGTTCAGCGGTGATTGGCGAGATCCCTTCTCCGGACTTGCCTTGGTCTTGGTATGCAATTTTTGTTATAGACATTATGGGTATGTCGGGGCCCTGTTCCGGCTATGTTGCAACACTTATGTTCTTTTAGAGGCTCATAGATAGGTGTCGGCTCATGTATAGTTTGGTATGCCTTGTCGGCTAGTTTTTGTTGTATAGTCTTTCATAGTAGCGTGGTAGCTCATACCTTATATGTAGTTTCTTGATTGTCTGGTCATCCCCTGCTATGTATGTTCATGCCGTCATATTTTATTGTTGGTTGTCCATGATCTAGGTCTACCATTTATATTGATCTCGTCAGCCTTAAAAGATAATAATGAAGGTTAGATGAAATGTACGTTGGTGCTCGGCAAGTGTGGTCGGGTGCTAGTCATGGCCCTTCAGTTTGGGTCGTGACATTTATATTGGGAGGAAAATCCATCAGACTAAGACTTTTTATGCTAGGAGGAAAATGTAAAGATCAATGGCAAGATTTTATGCACATAGCAAGACAAATAAAGGCAAAGATTTGAGAAACTTCCCTTCGTAGTCTCTTCTCTTCTTTTCTTTTTCTTTTCTTTTGTTTTTTTTATATTTTTTCTTCTTTTTTTTGAACCACTTTCCTTGCACCGCTTTGTCCTGTTTCATACAAAGAAAAAAAAAATTGTCAGTTTTGAAAATGGTGGTCGATTTGTGGCCTTGTGTCTTGGGCAGCTTGGCTTCTGCTCAATCAGCTTGAGTCGGCTTCAAGAGACTTTTGCTATGCATCAACCCTAATTGTTTCTCACCCGGTACCATTGTATTTGCAGCTCAAACAGCCTTATCTCAATTGGAGATCTTTGCTTATGTGACCTTTTTCGATGTCTTGAATGACTTCGTGCTTTTGAGCAATTTGTCTATCAGAGAGAATCACCAGTTATCTTTGCTTGTACCAAGTAGGCTGACAAGAGTCTTCTGGGGAAGCCTTTGTATAAATCCTCAAGACATGTTGACATTAACAACTGAGTTTGCTGGCCAAATTTACTTTGTACAACTGAAAAGCTGGTAGCAGATTTTGAAATCTTTTCTTGCTTGTTTTGACAAGGACCGACTCGGAGTGAAGGACAAAATGATGCAAAGAAACAATTATTAACAAAAAATGCCCCTGTCGGAAGGACAGAAGGAAGAGTCTTTCTTTTTCTTTTTTTCACTTTTTCCCTAACTAGCCTTAATGGTCATGACATGCATTTTGGACTTAGTGGCCGATCTATCAAACTAATTCACTCTTCCCTTTTACTATTCTTATTACCTTTGAAGTCGGGCCTATCCGTACCAATCCTTTGCATCAGCTTCACAACTCACTTTCGACTAATGGTGCCCCGAGGAGTTTTCACCAACAAGCCTCTCTCATTTATTCATCTCTGCTTACCGTCGCCTTACAGTGCCCGTGAAGGTTTTCACTAGTAAGACTCTCATTTTCCTTTTTCTTTTCTTTTTCTTTCCCTCTTTTTGTGAGCAACTCGACGATGTTCTACATCGTGGGACAACTGTTGCTCATTGCATGTGTCTCTTGGAATTATTGAAGGCATATTGGGAGGTCTTTATTTGGAAGGTTTTTGGATAGGGTTGGAAAGAAAGGTCGGCATGAAGGCTCAAAATAAACTCAAAATGAGGGATTGTAGACTTACAACTCTTGGAATCGACTCCTTCAAAAATGAAATAAAATCTTTGCCCCAGTTTCAGATGCTGGGGATTTTTGGATTTTTCTATTTTTTTCTATTTTTTTGCTTTTTCTTCTGAATTCTTATTTTGTTGGACTGAACCGTGAGGCTGTCTACGTATCCTTATTTTAAAGGAATCAGGTCTAACGTAGTTCAAACATCTGACCTAAACTATTTTTCATCTTTCTCTCTGTTTCTTTTTTCCTTTTCTTTTTCTCTTTTTTTCTTTTCTTTTTCTTCTCTTTTTTTTCCTTTTCTTTTACCCTTTTTATTTGCCCCAACTTCTATTTTTGAGGGCATGGACCTTCGACAGTTCTTTTTCTTCTTTTTTCTTTTTCTTTCTCTTGAACTTTGAAGGAGCTGCCCCAGTTTGTACTTTTGGGGCATGGACTTTTTTTCTTTTTTTTTTACTCTAAACTTGATTCCAAAAGAGGGTAATCAAAGAAAATAACACGACTCAAAAGGGGTGACAAAGGGTACAAAGTGTTTGGGTAGCAGAAAAAGAGCCTCCCAGCCTTGAGAACGCTAAACATAGTATCCTTTCGCAATCACGACATTGATGAACATGTCTGTCTTCTTGGTGTGCCGTGGTCACAAGACATTTCTCCATACCTTAGTGACAAACTTTCCAACAAACTTCAATTGATTAAACATCCTCAAGACCGATCTTCACAATAATTTGAAGGTGAATTTTACTCTACCTTAGTTCCAAAGTATTCCAACTCTTTATTCATTCTCAAAAGTATATTTTTTAGTTATCAAATTCCATATTAAATCAGTTCCTAAGATCTGGCCAAAATTTCCGCATGCATGTCATATCATTAAGACTAGCGAGAAAATAACTAAGCATGGAATGACACAAAAGGACAAACTGTATTTCATTAAGTAAACAACAAGACAAACAACCTAAAATTTGAGTTACAACCCTAAATAATCCGGCTAATGAAAATAGCAACAGAACAGAAAGACAAGACTCACACAAACAGAATAGAGGGATAGAAGGGTTTGACTCAATAAAACAAATAAAATCTGGATCACAACCCTGAAATAACCCAGATAATAGAAAAAACATCAAAACAAACTACCAAGATTCCTTCCTAGTGAGGAGGCAATGACTTTTCAATTGCTAGGCTTGATATTTAGCCACAAATTTGCTCATCAGGATCAGCAGAGCCTTCTCCAATTTCAACATCATTAACTTCAGTTAGCAAATTCCCGAGAGAATTCTCATACTCCATGTTGTCACACCTCCTTTTTCCGTACCCGAGAGGGTACAAGGGAGTTTTTCCAATTAAAGGACAATCGAAACGGGATTTGTTTAATTATTTCAGAGTCGCCACTTGGGAGATTTAGGGTGTCCCAAGTCACCAATTTAATCCCGAATCGAGGAAAAGAATGACTCCATATTACAGTCTGTGTACTAGAAATTCGGATAAGGAATTCTGTTAACCCTTGGAGAAGGTGTTAGGCATTCCCGAGTTCCGTGGTTCTAGCACGGTCGCTCAACTGTTATATTCGGCTTGATTATCTGATTTTATACAAATATGAACTTATGTGCAAATTTTAACTTTTTACCGTTTTCATCATTTACTGTTATTTTTATCAAGAATTGCAACATCGTGGAAACACATCTCGAACCACGTCACAATAAATGTACCCGTGGTTAGAGCTATATTTCAACTCCGTTGAGATTTGGATTTGGGTCACATAAATGTGCACCCGAGTTTAAGAAGATAAGATTTATTAATGCGCGTCCTAAAGAGACTAACGTATTGTTATTTTAGGAAAAGGCCGTGAACGTTCATTAAACGGCCAAATCCAAAGTCTAGTCAATGGTTATGTATTTATTGAGGGCCCCAGCGATGTGTGATTTATTTGGCGAGGCTCGTCTCATTTTTATTTATTTATTTTTCAAAAGAAAAAGGATAAGGCTAAAATAACTACATTTTGGCTACTTTGCGAGGTCATGGGTTGTAAATTGAACTTATTTGATGAAACGAGTATTTTTCCCGCGGGATTAAAATTACTACTATGATTTTTACATTATTACTACATGTACAAACAACTATTAAGACAAACATTTAGATAACAATACTCTGAGCATGAAGAAACAAAATGCCGAATAACTACTTAAAATAACAAAACACGGGAAAAGACATTCACAACCAAATTTCAATACCATACGGAGTTAATCAACAAAATAGCAATTCGCAAACATCATGTATATATGTCTCGCTCAATTCGCGTACTATCCGCATGAACTAGGATGGTATTTCAAAACATCACATGTACATATTACTAATAGCAAATATGAAGGACACGGACAGATATGACCTACTTGAGATTAACGTCCGATGCGTTGGACCTGCGACAAAATCTCGGACAACAACCTCGACGTACCGGACCTCGACGAACAACGACGACCTCGATGGAAGCAGAAATCTCGGACCAAGTCTGTCAACGACTTGAGATTGTTGGTTGCTGCTGTATATTTTTCGACGCAGCAACTGGAACGTGAATATGAAGCAAAGGGGTCGTTTGGATGTGAGGAAGGATCAGATATGGAAGGAGCTGGTGGCGCGACGGACAATGACGACACAGCAGCAACAGCTGCTGCTCGTCGGGGGCTCCGGTGGTCGTTTGGCTTGAGGATGGAGCAGCTATGAAGGGTGGTTTGGGCAGTGACGACGCAACTACTGGTTTGCAAGGATTACGAGGGGTCGTTTGGGCAGTGGTTAATACGGCTACTGGTTTGCAAGGATTACGAGAGGTCGTTTGGGCAGTGGTTAATGGCTGGAGCTCGGACGTGAGAGAGTGGGTGGTTTTGGGTTATGGTCGCCGGACGTGATGGAGAGTTTGACAACGCAGCAACAGCTGTTCGAGTTCCGACGCAGGGGCAGTGACGACGGGGAGCTGGTGGTTGGGACAGAGGGAGTGGTGGTTTCGTTCACTGCTGGGGACGCGACAGTAGTGGTGGGTTTCACGGAGGAAGAAGTGGTTGGGGAAGGTGAGGGAGCTGGTCGGAGGTGGTGTTTGGACGGTGTCGATGGAGGTGATGGTTCCGACGAGGAAAGCAGTGACGGGCCTGTTTGGTGACTGTGTGAGATGATGGTGGGAACTGGTTGCGACGGGGGGTGCGACTGGTTTGGGCTTGTAGGGTTTTTTGTGGTCCTCCCCCTAGTAGGGTTTCTTTGTTCCCTTTTTTAAGGAAGGAGATGAACAGTGCTTCATACGTTCAAAAATCTGTTCCCCCCCCCCTTCAAAGTTCAACTTGTCCGTGTATTTGTGTAGCTTTGCCAAGAAAAATGAGCCCCACGCGTGGTGGGGTTCAAGACTTGTGTCCCCCACGCGTGGTGGGGTTCCCCTGTGTCGTGTTCCGTCCGTGTTCCCCACGCGTGTTCCCCATGTGTGGTGGACTCGGATTATTATGGGCTAGGTCCGAAATTAGGCCTAAAAACGGGTAGTTTGAACCCGAATATTATTCTTTTGCCCGGACCCGATTAAGAACACGACGTTGCTCAACTAATCCTATGTAAGTAAAATAACTACCAAAATAAGACTAATATTTAAAACAAAGCTATATTATTATTATTTTTTAAAAAAATATTTTTTCGAGATTAAAATAGCTACAAAACATTAATAAAACTATTTTTGTAATTTTCGTTTTTTAATATAAAGATAAAATATAAAGTTATATTTTTGTATTTTTTCAAAAATTAAAATGACTACAAAACATTAATAGAACTATATTTTTTGGTAATTTTCGAAATTATGTAAAGTACAAAATAAGGTACTATTTTTTGTATTTTTCAAGTTTATGAGAAATACATAAACTAAAAATTTATATATATATTTTGTAATTTTTCTTTTTGTAACGAAATAGAGCAAAATAGTCAAAATA
The DNA here is from genome assembly GCF_000393655.2 of Nicotiana sylvestris. Classification (NCBI taxonomy): domain Eukaryota; kingdom Viridiplantae; phylum Streptophyta; class Magnoliopsida; order Solanales; family Solanaceae; genus Nicotiana; species Nicotiana sylvestris. The sequence goes on along the minus strand of NC_091064.1, from coordinate 165,255,229 downwards.
GCTATATTAGACCCAATTTCACACATTCACGCTAAAAATGTGAAAATTCTCAGGGAGGGTCAAAAATCAGGTGTCTACAGCTGCCCCTCTTTGACTGGAAACACGAAGAGTTTTTCGACAAAGAACGACTAGACATGTTTTTGACCCGACCATTACTTGGACGGACTACACTAAGGAAAGGAAGGGAATGTGACCAAGCCCTAGTATCTGAGCTGCCTACATATCCTTGGTTATATAGGAATCAGGCCACGTGTAGTTCGGAAATGAGAGAGATGGTAGAGTGTACCGAGATGAAGAGCCGATCGAGGTGCCGTTCCGTTGAGGTTCCGGTCCGTGGTCCTGTCATTACATCAAAAATGAAAACTGAAAAAGACTAACTAAGCCTATCAGCTACTAGTTACAAGGATTCCTATCTTTAAGTCTTCTGAAACTTGATCTTGAGTCTTGAATGGTGCTTCATACAGACTTTGGATTTGAACCTTGATACTTGCTAGTTGTAGGCGCTAGTTCTTGAGCAGACCATGTATGTTCTCCCCTTCCGTACTTTGGATTATTTTTTCTTTTTTTTTCTTCTTCTTTCTTTTTTTTTTTGTTTTTTTTTTTGTTTTTTGTTTTTGTGACTAGCTTTTGTTGACTATCTCAGACTGTTGACTCGCATTCTTGAGGCGAGCTTCTTGCTGTTTCTAACTTGGATTGAATGCTGGGGATTTTTGTTGTAGCCTTCTGCCTTCCAATGGGTTACGGCTTGACCTTGAACGATGTTCCTCTGTTCTACAGGCGGACCCCTAACTTCTTCAATCTTCGACATATAACAAACTCCGCTCTACAGGCAGGCTCCTGACAACCAAAACAAACAACACAAATGAAATTTCCCAACCCAGTTTGCACTGGGAAGGTTTGTGAGTCGTTAGCAAAATCATAACCCACCGACACTACTGATGCAATGCTGAGAGTGAACTAAAGACTAGACTAGGATGTGCATCTCCTACGAGTAAAATCTCAATTTAGGAAGTGAGTCTCCTAAAATAAAATATAACCTGAAAAGGCCAAGCTAAGAAGCGCGCCTCCTATTGGTAAGACATGGAACGTATTCCCTTGTTATACAGGTGGGCGCCTGGGTTCAACACTTGAAAAGAAAAGACTGAAATGTATGCCTCTGTTCTATGGGTGGGCTCCCAACTTCAACACTTGTAATGAAAAAGACTAAAATGTATTCCACTCGTTATACAGGTGGGCGCCTGGCTTCAACACTAGAAATCTGAAGAATGAATGTATGCCTCTGTTATATGGGCGGGCTCCCAACTTCAACACTTGAAAGTAAAGACTGAATGTATTCCTCTGTTATTATGGGCGGTCTCCCAACTTCAACACTTGAAAAGTAAAGACTGGAATGTATTCCTCTCGTTATACAGGTGGGCGCCTGGCTTTAGGAAAACTAAACATTGATAATCTTAAGAAAACTAAAAATGATTTTTTTTTATTATTATTATTATTTCAAATTCAAACGTTTTTTTTCTTTATTATCTTAGGAGAAATATTCATCAGACTAAGATTTTGATCCTAGGAGAAGGTTCATCAGACTAGGTCTCTATCTTAGGAGAAAAATTCATCAGACTAAGATTTTGATCCTAGGAGAAGGTTCATCGGACTAGGTCTCTTTTTTTTGGTATCTTAGGAGAAAGATTCATCAGACTAAGATTTTGATCCTAGGAGAAGGTTCATCAGACTAGGTCCCTATCTTAGGAGAAAAATTCATCGGACTAAGATTTTGATCCTAGGAAAAAGTTCATCAGACTAGGTCTTGTTTTTTTTGGTATCTTAGGAGAAGGATTCATCAGACTAAGATTTTGATCCTAGGAGAAGGTTCGTCAGACTAGGTCTCTATCTTAGGAGAAAAATTCATCGGACTAAGATTTTGATCCTAGGAGAAAGTTCATCAGACTAGGTCTTGTTTTTTTTGTATCTTAGGAGAAAGATTCATCAGACTAAGATTTTAATCCTAGGAGAAGGTTCGTCAGACTAGGTCTCTATCTTAGGAGAAAAATTCGTCAGACTAAGATTTTGATCCTAGGAGAAGGTTCATCAGACTAGGTCTTTTTTTTTGTTTTTTTGGTTATCATAGGAGAAAGATTCATCAGACTAAGATTTTGATCCTAGGAGAAGGTTCGTCAGACTAGGTCTCTATCTTAGGAGAAAAATTCATCAGACTAAGATTTTGATCCTAGGAGAAGGTTCATCAGACTAGGTCTTTTTTTTGTTTTTTGGTTATCTTAGGAGAAAGATTCATCAGACTAAGATTTTGATCCTAGGAGAAGGTTCGTCAGACTAGGTCTCTATCTTAGGAGAAAAATTCATCAGACTAAGATTTTGATCCTAGGAGAAGGTTCATCAGACTAGGTCTTGTTTTTTTGTATCTTAGGAGAAAGATTCATCAGACTAAGATTTTGATCCTAGGAGAAGGTTCGTCAGACTAGGTCTCTATCTTAGGAGAAAAATTCATCAGACTAAGATTTTGATCCTAGGAGAAGGTTCATCAGACTAGGTCTTTTTTTGGTATCTTAGGAGAAAGATTCATCAGACTAAGATTTTGATCCTAGGAGAAGGTTCGTTAGACTAGGTCTCTATCTTAGGAGAAAAATTCATCAGACTAAGATTTTGATCCTAGGAGAAGGTTCATCAGACTAGGTCTTTTTTTTTGTTTTTTGGTTATCTTAGGAGAAAGATTCATCAGACTAAGATTTTGATCCTAGGAGAAGGTTCGTCAGACTAGGTCTCTATCTTAGGAGAAAAATTCATCAGACTAAGATTTTGATCCTAGGAGAAGGTTCATCAGACTAGGTCTTTTTTTTTGTTTTTTGGTTATCTTAGGAGAAAGATTCATCAGACTAAGATTTTGATCCTATGAGAAGGTTCGTCAGACTAGGTCTCTATCTTAGGAGAAAAATTCATCAGACTAAGATTTTGATCCTAGGAAAAGGTTCATCAGACTAGGTCTTGTTTTTTTGGTATCTTAGGAGAAAGATTCATCAGACTAAGATTTTGATCACAACATAGGAGGAACTGCATCTCCTATGGGTGAAACTAAAACAAACTTAGGAGGAAATACGTCTCCTATGGGTAAAACTTAAACTTAGGAGGAAATGCATCTCCTATGGGTGAAACTAAAACAAACTTAGGAGGAAATGCGTCTCCTATGGGTAAAATTTAAACTTAGGAGGAAATGCATCTCTTATGGGTGAAACTAAAACAAACTTAGGAGGGAATGCATCTTCTATGGGTAAAACTTAAACTTAGGAGGAAATGCGTCTCCTACGGGTAAAAGTAAACTTAGGAGGAAATGCATCTCCTATGGGTTAAACTAAAACGAACTTAGGAGGAAATGCATCTCCTATGGGTAGAACTCTAATGATTTCAAACTAGGAAGTGCGTCTCCTATTAATGAAACCTTCGCTTAGGAAGTGCGTCTCCTATGCGTGAACCATTTCCTTCTTTTTTTTGAATTATTTACTTACCTGTGTTGTCTTCCCTCGAAACTGTTGGGGATTATTTAGATGGGGATGACTTTTCTCTTCTTCTTTTTTTTATACTTTTTATTCTTTTTGTTTTCTTTTTTTTTTTGTTTTTGTTTTTTGCATAGCTTCTTCCTTCGAAGATTGCTTCCCTTGAGATTCGTTTTGCCTTTCCCCGAAAGGAACCGCTGAGGATACCGACTTTCCAACCTTGTGTTAGACTCCTCGAAACTACTAGGGATAACACTGTTGGGGAATTATTTACTTACCTGTTGGGGGTAAAATGTTATCAGCTGGGGATAACGCTGTTGAGGATAACACTGCCGGGGGATTTTGATTCCTTAAGAACTAGTGCTTCACTCTTCGGAAGGCTGTTGGGAATGATGGTGGCCTCTTGCTTTTCTGAGCTCAAGTTTCATCCTTTTGCTGGGGAACAACTTCCTCCATTGAAACTTATTATGTTGGGGGCAACACTGGTTCTAAGACCACTTCCCTTGAGACTGGCGTTATCTTTTATTCTTCCCCGAATGGGTACCTGACTTCCAGAAAATTTTCTAAATGGAAGGAAAATTTTCTGCCCCAGTTTGATAATATCCCTGTGCATGCATTTCTGGAATCAATGTCGTTTCCTTTACCTGTTTCAAATCAAACAAAATTTGTTAGTTTAAAACGTGGTGGTTGGTTGTGATACTCCTACTGGGATGGCTTTTCCTTTTCTCCTTCCTTGCTCTGCGCTCCACAACTTGTTGGGGATGATATTATTTGCTGGGGATAATCCCTTTCTGCTGGGGATATCCCTCTTCTTTTGTGGCATAGCTCGGAAACTGGCATTTCCCCGACCTTTTAGTCTAGTATGAATTTCCCCAAATCATGCTCACTGCTCTCCTTGCTTTGTTTACGGGCCTTGGCCTTGAGGTTTATAACCTTGGCAAGGATATCCCTCTTGCTGGGGATATCTTTTTGACACTGGCCTCGCGCTTGTTCCTTGCTGACTATACCACTTGGATGTACTAGTCAGATCTCATCTTGCACATTCGGAAAGCTGATGGCATATTTTGAAGTCAATTCACACTTGTTCTGACCAAACAGACTCTACTGGGGATTTTTCTTTGAAATGAAAAAGATAAAAGGGAACAGAATAAAAAGACAAAGGAAAAAATGACTCTTTAACAAAAGAAACTATAAATAAAAACCTATCAAATGCAGATACCGACTCTAATGGTCGTGACATGCGCATGTGGCCTATCCTCTACCGCCAATCATCTTTCAAGATCTTCAATTGGCAATTCCCCATCTGATTCTCAATCCTATTCGACTTGTAGTGCCCGAAGGGTTTTCACTATCAAGTCTCTCTCATTTTGGCTTTTCTCTCAGCTTTCATCACCTTATGGTGTCCATGAAGATTTTCACCGATAAGACTCTCTCATTTGTATCACTTTCCAGCTGGGGATTTGGAGTGTTGCCGGTATGACTCTTTCTGCTGGAGATTAGAGTCATTTCTGCTGTGGAACAGAATGTTAGGTTCGCCGGTAAGACTCTTCATTTGTCTGACATGGCATCTTTTGAAGACTGATCAGAAGGTCTTTCTTTGGACCGTAATGTGGATTTTGGATAAGGCTAGAAAGAAAGGGTATTAAAGGCTCGAAAATGCATCGATTTTTGGGTTATTCATTACAACCTTCGGAACTAGATTTATTTACAACAAACGCAACATTTGCCCCAGTTTCTTGCTTGGGGATTATTTTAATTGATTTTTTTTCATTTTTCAAAACTATGACCGAGCCGTGAAGCGCCTACGTATCCTCTTTGAGGAATCAGGTCAAACGTAGTTCCCAATTCCTCTTTTTCATTTGACTTTCCTTTGTTTTTTTTTGTTATCATTTTTCTCTTCTTTTCTTTTTTTTCGTTTTGTTGTTTTCTTTCTTTTTTCTTTTTTTTTTCTTCGTTTACCTGCCACGCTTGAGTTTTCTAGTCGTTGCTACTGATTCCGAACGAGGGGTATGAAAGAAAAATAAGTAAGGCTCAAAAGGGGTAACGAAGGATAAAGTGTTTAGGTAGCAGAACAAAATGCCTTCGTCATTCCAGTCTTCAAAACATGCCAAATGCAAACAACACAACAAAGATTCGTAGTCTCTTCTGATGGTGCTGGACTTGACAACTATATTCAACACCTGCTTGTTCATTTGTCACTTCTAAAGCACCGTTGGGCGACACTCTAACTCTCATTATCATAAAAGGCCCTCATGCCAATTTGGCGAGTCTTGCTTTTAACGGTTTTTCTTTGTGTTTAACTTGCCCTAGTTCCACATGACTCGAGCTCTGTATGATCTCAACCGTTCTTATTTCCTTTAAATGCTTTGATCACATTCCCAGGATTTTATGATTAACTTTAAGATTAGGCCCGAACTGTATGTGCAAGTCATGTCACTAGAATCGGCACTGAACAAAATGACAAAGGACTAAACGAAAAGATGACTGGAAATAATAAAGACCGGATTTTGCATTAGACTACCGGTGAAATGGTTTGAATAACAAAACAAAACAAACCAGAACAAAATCCTAAAACAAAATGGACAAAATTTAAACAACCGCTATGGAAAAACGGAAAGCTAAAACAGTTTGACACAAGACAATATCCGAATTACAATCCTAATAATCCGAACAATCAGAAATGACAACAAAATAAACCACCAAATGCCTCTTTCTTGCTAACCAAGGAACGGAGCGTCCTCCCACTTTATCAAAACTGGCATCTTAGCCACTGAGCTTTGCATCAATATTGCCAAGACCATTACCAGCTTCAATATCATCAACCTCCGTCAACAAGTTCCCAATAGGCTTCGAATGTTTCTGTTATCAGGCCTGATCCCCGCAGAGTGTGCATCATGAGATGCAAGTAAAAGATTCTGGGTGTCATTGTCCGGCTTACCACAAACCAACCACCTTAACTTCATTTGCAAAACAAACAGGTTAGAATGGACTCAGTCGGTCCTCATTATTAATAACATCATTTTTTCTTTTTCTTTCTTTTTTTTTTCTTTTTTTTTCTCTTTCTTTTTTTCGATTTTTTTCTTTCTTTTTTTCATTTTTCTCTTTTTCATCTTTTTTGTTTTTGTCGTGGTCGAATCTTATGGAGATTGCCTACGTATCATGACCCCGCATGAATCAGACCTTGCGTAGTTCGGACCAATAAAAGATAAACAATAATAAACATTTTTTCAATTTTCATATTAGAACAAACTGGGTTTCAAAGGTTTGAAGATGACCTACAAACTCGAAAATCAAACAACCCACATATTCTGATCAAAAGCTTTACAAACTCAAAAATAAAAGGCCAGCTCCCTTTCTCTTTTTGACAAATGCAACCAAACGATTATTTTTGCAAATGTGGCCCCCTCCATATTTCACATGAATTTGATGCCGGGAAGGATTATTTTAAGACACTTGACAAACTTGTCCGTTCATTTACGAAAATAGCCTTTCGACAACTGAAAGATACTCTAAGGTTATTTCGGCAAGAACAATTTAAGACGCGGCCGAAGCTGGCTCGGCTTATTATGACAAATGACAAAAAATTCAAACGGTATTCACCTGACCGCTGACTCTTTGTGTTTTTTTTTCACATTACAATAAAACCCTAGTGTTGCAAACACGGCCCTTCAGCGCCTCGGGGACGAAGATTTTTAAGGCTGTGTGGGTCAACTAGACCAAAAATCCTAAACATGACCCAAAAGTGTCTGTTTATGCAAAGTTAGCCTTCCGGCATCCCTTTCGGAAACATTCGGCTATGTCTTGATAAAACAACGTCACCCGACTTCTTTATGACAAAATTAAAATTTGACATATTTTTTTATTATTATTTGTTTGTTTTTGGCTTTTTTAGCAAAAGGTGGGGTTGGACCCGATGAGGGTTGCCTACGTATCTCACATCCGGTGAGAATCAAACTCGCGTAGTTCGGGCAAATAAACTATTTTTGAGAAGACACTTTTCCATTTTCTATTTTTTCACAACAATCAAACAAACTGTTATTTTTCACTCACAACAAACAAACTAACTAACGAAAAGACATAAAACATGCCTTCTTTCTCTCTTTTTTTCCAAAATTTCGGCAGAGTTTCGACACTACTTGGACATTGGTTTTTTTTTTCTAAAATAATAAGTAGTTATATCTCTACACTGTTATTTTCTCCTCTTTTCAAGATTTTCTAATTTGTGGAAAATGATGATAACATACAAAATCTTTTGAATTTTCATGCTTTTTTTTCATGTTTTATATATATATATTATATATATTTATTATTATTTTCAAAAATGTGGCATGGGAGACATAAGGATTTCCAAGACTTCTTGGATTCCGCAAATGTTCCCTATGCGTTTTCCCAAAATATGAAGCATGGGGGACATAGGGAATTCCAAGACATCTTGGACTCCGCAAATGTTACCCATGTGCCTTTCCCAAAATATGAAGCATGGGGGACATATGGAATTCCAAGACTTCTTGGATTCCACAAATGTTCCCCATGCTTTTGATTAAAATAATACCATGCTCGAAAAAACGTGCGGACTTCTTATTAAACGTGATCAACATAACAAGGTGTGTCATTTGTCCGCAACTATCATTGGTCCGCCAAATGACCCATTCACCCTTGAATAAATACAACATGTAGCACATAGGATGCCAAAAGATGGTCTATTATTTTCAGGTTGCTTGTCCTAGACGGACTCAACCCCTGTGTTGAGTCCCCTAAGTCAAATGCACATGATGCAAATAAACGTTCCTACTAGGGATCCAGCAGGTGGCTTTGTTATACTAAGTTCATAACCTGGGTATTTGTTCTAGACAGTGTACCCGAGCGGACAACTCGAGTTGAGGAAGGAGCTCCTTTCCGGGAACCAAAAGGCCAGCCGGCTTAGAAACTTTCCGAGCCTCTTTTATTTAGGGTATGACACTAACAGAATAGGGAGTCTCAACCAGTAAGCACATCCCCGGAGGTAAGAAGAGAAAGGTTTCGGCACAGTTTATATACAGTTCAAATAATATCAAAGCGGTAAAAGCAGCATTTAGCACATTAGGCTCAAAACATGTAATAATCAGATAATAAATAAAGCCAAATAATAACAATTATTCTAAGCTCGAATTCTTAACCCTGAACCAGTGGTTCTGGGTTTTGTCCCTAGCAGAGTCGCCAGAGCTGTCACACCTCCTTTCTCCGTACCCGAGAGGGTACAAGGGAGTTTTTTCCAATTAAAGGACAATCGAAACGGGATTTATTTATTTATTTCAGAGTCGCCACTTGGGAGATTTAGGGTGTCCCAAGTCACCAATTTTAATCCCGAATCGAGGAAAAGAATGACTCCATATTACAGTCTGCGTACCAGAAATCCGGATAAGGAATTCTGTTAACCCGGGAGAAGGTGTTAGGCATTCCCGAGTTCCGTGGTTCTAGCACGGTCGCTCAACTGTTATATTCGGCTTGATTATCTGATTTTATACAAATATGAACTTATGTGCAAATTTTAACTTTTTACCGCTTTCATCATTTACTGTTATTTTTATCAAGATATGCAACATCGTGGAAACACATCTCGAACCACGTCACAATCAATGTACCCGTGGTTAGAGCTACATTTCAACTCCGTTGAGATTTAGATTTGGGTCACATAAATGTGCACCCGAGTTTAAGAAGATAAGATTTATTAATGCGCGTCCTAAAGAGACTAACGTATTGTTATTTTAGGAAGAGGTCGTGAACGTTCATTAAACGGCCAAATCCAAAGTCTAGTCAATGGTTATGTATTTATTGAGGGCCCCAACGATGTGTGATTTATTTGGCGAGGCTCGTCTCATTTTTATTTATTTATTTTTCAAAAGAAAAAGGATAAGGCTAAAATAACTACATTTTGGCTACTTTGCGAGGTCATGGGTTGTAAATTGAACTTATTTGATGAAACGATTATTTTTCCCGCGGGATTAAAATTACTACTATGATTTTTACATTATTACTACATGTACAAACAACTATTAAGACAAACATTTAGATAACAATACTCTGAGCATGAAGAAACAAAATGCCGAATAACTACTTAAAATAACAAAACACGGGAAAAGACATTCACGACCAAATTTCAATACCATACGGAGTTAATCAACAAAATAGCAATTCGCAAACATCATGTATATATGTCTCGCTCAATTTGCGTACTATCCGCATGAACTAGGATGGTATTTCAAAACATCACATGTATATATTACTAACAGCAAATATGAAGGACACAGACAGAGATGACCTACTTGAGATTAACGTCCGATGCGTTGGACCTGCGATGAAATCTCGGACAATAACCTCGACGTACCGTACCTCGACGAACAACGACGACCTCGATGGAAGCAGAAAGCTCGGACCAAGTCTGTCAACGACCTGAGATTGTTGGTTGCTGCTATATATTTTTCGACGCAGCAACTGGTACGTGAATATGAAGCAAAGGGGTCGTTTGGATGTGAGGAAGGATCAGATATGGAAGGAGCTGGTGGCGCGACAGACAGTGACGACGCAGCAGCAACAGCTGCTGCTTGTCGGGGGCTCCGGTGGTTGTTTGGCTTGAGGACGGAGCAGCTATGAAGGGTGGTTTGGGCAGTGACGACGCAGCTACAGGTTTACAAGGATTACGAGGGGTCGTTTGGGCAGTGGTTAATACGGCTACTGGTTTGCAAGGATTACGAGAGGTCGTTTGGGCAGTGGTTAATGGCTGGAGCTCGGACGTGAGAGAGTGGGTGGTTTTGGGTTATGGTCGTTGGACGTGATGGAGAGTTTTACAACGCAGCAACAACTGCTCGAGTTCCGACGCAGGGGCAGTGACGACAGGGAGCTGGTGGTTAGGACAGAGGGAGTGGTGGTTTCGTTCACTGCTGGGACGCGACAGTAGTGGTGGGTTTCACGGAGGAAAAAGTGGTTGGGGAAGGTGAGGGAGCTGGTCGGAGGTGGTGTTTGGACGGTGTCGATGGAGGTGATGGTTCTGACGAGGAAAGTAGTGACGGGCCTGTTTGGTGACTGTGTGAGACGATGGTGGGAACTGGTTGCGACGGCGGGTGCGACTGGTTTGGGCTTGTAGGGTTTTTTGTGGTCCTCCCCCAAGTAGGGTTTCTTTGTTCCCTTTTTTAAGGAAGGAGATGAACAGTGCTTCATACGTTCAAAAATCTGTACCCCCCCCCCTTCAAAGTCCAACTTGTCCGTGTATTTGTGTAGCTTTGCCAAGAAAAATGAGCCGCACGCGTGGTGGGGTTCAAGACTTGTGTCCCCCACGCGTGGTGGGGTTCTCCGTGTGTCGTGTTCCGTCCGTGTTCCCCACGCGTGTCCCCCATGTGTGGTGGACTCGGATTATTATGGGCTAGGTCCGAAATTAGGCCTAAAAACGGGTAGTTTGAACCCGAATATTATTCTTTTGCCCGGACCCGATTAAGAACACGATGTTGCTCAACTAATCCTATGTAAGTAAAATAACTACCAAAATAAGACTAATATTTAAAACAAAGCTATATTATTATTTATTTTTTTAATATTTTTTCGAGATTAAAATAGCTACAAAACATTAATAAAACTATTTTTGTAATTTTTGTTTTTTAATATAAAGATAAAATATAAAGTAATATTTTTGTATTTTTTCAAAAATTAAAATGACTACAAAACATTAATAGAACTATATTTTTTGGTAATTTTCGAAATTATGTAAAGTACAAAATAAGGTACTATATTTTGTATTTTTCAAGTTTATGATAAATACATAAACTAAAAATTTATATATATATTTTGTAATTTTTCTTTTTGCAACGAAATAGAGCAAAATAGTCACAATAGCTATATTAGACCCAATTTCACACATTCACGCTAAAAATGTGAAAATTCTCGGGGAGGGTCAAAAATCAGGTGTCTACACATGTCATCAGGCATCATCCCCACAAAGTGTGCATCATGATGTGCAGGTAAAGGATTCTGCGCGATATTCTGGATGTCACAGCCTTGGATCACAATCAGGTTTTCCTGGATCATCCTTTCTATTTCTCTTTTCAAACCCCGACAACTTTCAACATTATGCCCCTGGGCATTGGAATGGTATTCATACCTTTAAGATGGGTCAAATCTCCTTGCACGTGGGTCCACACGATTTGGAGGAATGGGTGCAATCATGTCATGATTCTTTAACTTCTCAAATAAGCTTGCATAGGACTCTCCTATTGGTATAAAATTATCTTTCAATATTTGTCCCCCTTTATACCTCTTGCTTGGATGTGGGTTATAGGGCACCTGAAAGTTTTGTGGAAGCTGGTGGAGATTTTGTGATGCTCGTGCTCGCCTTCTGGGGTGTTTCGGTGGCTGGACAACATACTGAGGTGGAGAGAAAGAGTATTGAGGGTTCTGAGGTAGATAATACTGCTCAGGGGAGTCATGGGAAACTTGAGGAGGCTGCTCATACCTTCGAGATGTTTTCCTGGGACCTCTTCTCGACCCTGATGTCATCATGATTTCTTCAACCTTCTCATTTGTGTCGCTAAAATTATCAGATTCAACCTGGACAGCCTGAGTTGCGGCTTTAAGAATTGCTTGGCTTATAATTTTGCCTGTCTTAAGACCATTATCTACCATTTCTCCCATTTTGATTGTTTCCGAGAAAGATTTGCCCACTGCGGACATCATGTTTTGAAAATAATCTAGCTCTTGAGTGTGAAGGAAGACAGTGATTAGCTCGTGATCGTCCATGAGTGGCTTAACTATAGCTGCTTGCTCTCTCTATTTAATGGCATATTCCCTGAAACTTTCAGTTGGTTTCTTCTTCAAGTTTGAAAGGGAATTGTGGTATGGGGCAATGTCAATGTTGTATTGGAACTGTTTGACAAAGGCATGTGCCATGTCATCCCAGATATACCAGCGAGATGTGTCTTGATCCATAAACCATTCGGAGGCTACTCCCGTAAGGCTTTTCCCAAAATAAGCCATCAACAATTCTTCATTTTTTCTCGCACCTCTCAATTGATTGCAATACCTTTTCATGTGGGCTATGGGATCTCCATGTCCATCATACTTTTCAAATTTGGGAGTCTTGAAACCAGGCGGCAAGTAGACATCGAGAAACATACATAGATCTTTGAAGGCAATACTCTTTTGACCTGCCAACCCTTGCATGTTTTTCAACCGTTGTTCTAAGCTTTTCACTCTTTGGGTCATTTCTTCTTGTACCATCTTTCAGGCGGGCTTCTCAATGTTTGCAGGAAGATCAAACGAGTAGAGTGGTACTCAGGAGAGTGGTACTGCTCTTGTTGTGTAGCAAATTGTGACTCATGACGAGGCTGTCCTTGACCACTGGCCCATGCTTGACACATTTCGGTCATTTGTTGTTTCAGCATTCTATTTTTCTCAAACACAGTATACTCTTGTTGAACCCTCTGACCCTGAGTCTCTTGAACACTTGTAACAGCTTCGATGTCAGTTATCATTTTTCCTTGGATCTTGTGTTTCCAGCTTACCACAAACCGACCACCTCAACTTTCTTCACAATTCAAAATAAAACATGTTAGAATGGACGTAGTCGGTCCTTTTATTATCCATATTTTTCATATTTTTTTCATTTTTTTCTCATTTTTCTTTTCAATGGTTGATCGAACCTGATGTGGGTTGCCTACGTATCATGTGTGAACATGAATCAAATCTTGCGTAGTTTGGGAAGATTAAAGACTTATAAAGAAGAAAGAAAATATTTTTTGGATTTCGATTTGTTGTTTTTTTTTTCCGAATTTCGAAAGAAAAACTTCTAAAGAAGAAAGAAAATATTCTTAGACTTTTATTTTGAATTTATGAAAGAAATACTTCTAAAGACAAAATAAAATATTTTTGAATTTCGAATTTTCTTTTCAATTTTCGAAAGGAGAATGAAAATATTTTTTGGATTTTTTGATTTTTTTTTGAAAGAAAAACTTCTAAAGAAGAAAGAAATTTTTTTTTTTTTGGATTTTAGATTTTTTTTGAATCTTTGGGAAAAAGACTTCTAAAAATAAGGTAGAAAATATTTTTGATTTTAAAAATTTTTATTCGGGATTTTCTAAAGAAAGACTTCTAAAGAAGGAATTAAAGATTTTTATTTTTTTTGGATTTTTGAAAATTGGGGCCGGAACCGATGAGGTTTGCCTACGCATCTCACATCCGATGAGAATCAGACCCGCATAGTTCTGCCAGTTTTGACGGAATAGGAAAACATGACACTTGAAAGTTTTGGCTCATTTTGAAATTACTCTTTTTTTCAGAATTTTTGCAGATTTTTCAGAATTTTCTAAATACATACATCTCACTTTTTGTTTCTTTTTTTTTCTTCTTTTTTTTTTATTTTCTTTTTTCTCTTTTTTTTACATTTTCTTTCCCTATTCTAAAAGCCAGTCAACATGCAAACCGAAACAGACAGAGACGCAAGTAGCACGTAAGATGCATCAAGATGGTCTTTTGATTTTTGGGTACACCTGTCCTAGACGGACCCAACCCCTGTGTTGAGTCCCCAAAGTCAAATGAACGTGATGCAACAAACGTTCCTAGTAGGGATCCGGCATGAGGCTGAGTTATTCTAGGTTTAAAACCTGGGTGTATTGTTCTAGCCCTGGCTTACCCGAGCGGACAACTCGAGCCGAGGGAGGCTGCGTACCGGTAATCAAAAGATCATCTGGCTTTGCAACTTGTTCGAACCTCGTTCTATTTGGGATATGACACTAACAGAAAGAAGTCACGACCAGCATGCACTCCTCAGGAGAGAGAAGAGAGGGGTTTCGTAGCAGTTTATATATACAGTTCATATAATATCAAAGCGGTAAAAAGCAACATTTAGCACATTAGGCCCAAGCATGTAATAAAATCAGATAACAGATAAAGCCAAATACAACAATTCATCTAAGCTCGAATTCTGAACCCTGAACCAGAGATTCTAGGTTCTTTTCCCCAACAGAGTCGCCAGATCTGTCACACCTCCTTTTTTTCCTATACCCGCAGAAGGGAGTAAAGCAGTTTTCCAATTAAAGGACAATCGAAACGAGATCATATTATTAAAAGATTCAGAGTCACCACTTGGGAGATTTATGGTGTCCCAAGTCACCGGTTCAAATCCTGAATCGAGGAAAAGATTGACTCTAACTAATAGTCCGCGAACCAGAAATCTGGGTAAGGAATTCTGTTAACCCGGGAGAAGTTGTTAGGCATTCCCGGATTCCGTGGTTCTAGCACGGTCATTCAACTGTTATAATTGGCGTTTTAGCCTATGGTCCAATTTCAACTTTATAACCGCTTTTATTTAATTCTAAGGAAAAATTGCAACGTCATTTAAAATACGTCTTGAACCACGTCACATAAATGCACCCGTGGCTCTGGACATACTCTATCTAACATTGTTGAGATTTGAATTTGGGTCACATAAATGCGCACCCGGGTCCTACTTGCAATATTAGTATGATGTTCCAAGGTGTACAAGCTAAATTCACCTTTACAATCAGTCTTTGTAAACAACATTTGTAGCTAAAGCCATATGCTACTTAAATTACAGAGTCTATTGCATCTCACATAAGTTAAGCAATGCAGAATTCATAAGGTGGTATGAAACTACTGTTGATATCTCAATCCTCAAGCAGCTAGCGTAACATGATATGAAATTATAAAAGTCTTATTGGAAGGTGAGAACTTGATGCTCCCACTGAGTAAATGATAACTAATTGGATCAATCTCATATTAAAAGTTCATAAACTACACATACAGAAATTACTACAACTCTTTCATTAACAGAAAGAATGCATAGTAAGTAATAACATTAAGAATTGAAAACACACCCTCAAAATGTTGATTAAAGAAGTTCAAAGAATGCTAATGAACAGAATCATCAAGGCATATCAAACAAAACTACACAAACAAATCACTCAAAACATTCAAATAATTATGTAAAAGGGGAACAAAATGAACCTATGTTTGCTTCCAAGTTAGTCAAAGAGACATTTTATTGATGAATCCAAAATTGCAATCCAAAATACAAACCAGAGAATGACCCTGAATGGAACACGGACTCGACGACCTCGAATGGGACGGCATAGTGCTGGTAACCGGAACTTCTGACTGGTTCGAGCTCGGGCATTGGATCTGGAAATGGTGGTCGTTTTCAGGTGGTCTAACTGCTATTTCCGGTGAGTCAGAGACTAGCAGCGACTGTGTGTGTGTGCGTGTTTTTCCGGCGAGTTCTTGCAAGAGCATATAGTTTTAGTTCGAACTCATGAGTTTATGCCTGTATCGTGCTCCAGGTTTGCTTGTTTTGAGTCTAATGGTGGAGCTTTTCGAGAAGCTCGCTGTCAATGGTGATATACCAACGACTATGGTGGTGGGATGGGTCGCTCTTTGGTTAGCAAAGATGAGAAGGAGCAGAAAGACGTTAATGGGGTCTTAGGGTTCTTTTGTGTGCTGCTGTGTGTTCTCGGTGTTTCATGGTGGTTTCAAGCCATGGCTGCTGGTGGATCCGTTATGAAGAAAAGGTCCGTGGAAGGGGGGGTCGTCGAAGAAGATGACGTAAAGGGGGGGTTGTACTGCGCAGCTTCTCAGCTTTTCGTTCAGCCTTTTTTCGTTCTTTTTTTCTTTTTCTTTTTTTTGATTTTTTTAAGCACTTATTTATCGGTAGAGTCTAGGTCTAGGTGTATCTTTGTTTATTTTGCCCATTAGTCCCTAGGTCTTTTGTATTAAGTCCTTAGGATCTTCTTTATTTGTTTTTTATTCCAAAGAAGAGTCTAGAAGGGTCCCTAGGCTTAATGGGCTAATCCGAATTGGCCCAAGAATTGGGTTCTAAAACTCTTAAAATTATGATTCAACACCCTAATTGACTCATTTTAAAGTAATATAAAAATACTACACAATCCAAAGTTAATCCTAATTAATTAAACTAAACATGAAACTATTTTTGTGTTTTTGAAATTATATAAAGATAAAAATAAGGTACCATTTTTATATATTATACTTTATATTTTTTTTAACAAATTATGAAAAATACATAAACTAAAATATTTTTTTTGTGGCTTTCATTTTTCTTGTAACAAAATAAAGTAAAATAGTCAAAATGAGTTGAAATAGCCAATATTAGGCGTAAACTAAATATTTACACGCTAAAATATATAAAATCTTGGGGAGGGTCAAAAATCACATGTCTACAACACTGACAGAAAAGTTGTAGAAAAGAACTATCGTGCCAAGAAAATCTTGATGTGTGGCATAGGACCTGATGAGTACAACAGAGTATCAGCTTGTGATACTGCCAAAGAAATATGGGAAGCTTTCCAAACCGCACACGAAGGAACTACTCAGGTCAAACAATCTAAGATCAATATGCTCACCACTGAATATGAGCTCTTCAGGATGAAGGACGAGGAGTCTATACAAGATATGCACACCAGATTCACCTCCATCATAAATGAGCTTCACTCACTTGGAGATGTCATTCCTAGAAACAAGCTTGTAAGGAAAATTCTCAGTGTTCTACCTGGGTCTTGGAAAAGTAAGGTAAATGCCATTACTGAAGCTAAAGATCTACAGACTCTGACTATGGATGAATTGATTGGTAATCTGAAAACATACGAGATGAAAAGAAAAAAATACAGTGAAAGAAGAGAGCCTAAGAAGGAAAAGAACCTGGTGCTTAAGGCTGAAAGCAATGATTCAAGTGATGAAGAAAGTGACATGGCCTATCTTACTAAGAGATTTCAAAAGATGGTTCGAAGAAATGGTGGCATACCAAAGTGGGGCAGTTCAAGTAAAACAAGGAACAACGATCTCTGTCACAGGTGTGGAAAGTCAGGGCATTTCATCAAGAACTGCCCACTCGCAAAACAGAAGCAATACAAGCAAAATCCTAACAAAGCAGGAAAAAGGAACTTGGTTCCAGATAAAAGATTCAATCGAAAAAGTGTTGCAGACAATATCGTTAAACAGGCTCTTGCTGCTTTGGGTGACTCCTCAAGTGAATCCGAAAGGGAATCAGATTCAGAAAATAGTTCTATGATGGCAGTGTAAACTGAAGCAACAAAGTACAATTTACTGTTCGCGCTGATGGCACAGTCAAATAATGATGATAAAGAAGATGAAGACGATGAGGTAAACTTCAGGGATGTTCAGAGAAATCTAAAATCCTATTATTCTAAGAAGCTAATGTCTTTATCTAATGTCCTAATTGATGTTTATTATAGCTTTGTAAATGGTAAGGAGATTCTGACCGTAGAACTAGGAGAGGCTGAACAATCTAGAGATGATCTAGTGGTTTGTGTAGTGGATTTAAATGAGACCGTAGCTAATCTTAAACAAGAGAAGGAGGCCCTGAATGAAAGAACAACTAGTGTGGAAAATGAGAGAGATGATCTGATGGTAGTTGTTTTTGATCTAAAAGAAACAATAGAAGGTCTTAGCAATGAGAAACATACTTTAGAAGAAAAAGTTGCATCTACTGAAGAGGAAAGGGATGACCTACTAGTGATATGCTCTGATCTAGAGGAAACCATTGAGGGACTCAATAGAGAACATTGGAATGTAAGTCTTGGGAAAGGGAAGGAAGTAGCCAGTGAGTCACACATCATGCTTGAAAAGGAGCTAAATGTTGTAAAAACCAGTCTCTGCAGTGAACTCGAGAGGAATCAGCAACTCCAAACTGAGCTGGAGAAAGTAAGAAATGATCTTGAGAAATCCCTGAAGTGGACCTGGTCCTCAGATGATGTCACTGCCATGTATCTCAATAATAGTGGGAACAAGCAAGGCATCGGGTTCCAAAGGGAGAAAACTCCCTACAACCCGCACAGCAAGTATGTCACTATACCTGATAACTGGCTGTGTACCCACTATGGGAACAATGGGCATTTTAAAGAAAATTGTCAGGCTAGGGTTCAGTCTGCTTAGAAGAACAAAATGTTTACTGATAAAGTGACTACTAACAAAAGGACCAGGACTCGCAAAAAACGGATGTTGCCTGCATGGACTAGGAAATCCCTCATTCATCCTTTTTATAATAACAAGGGACTCAAACTAGTTTGGGTTCCTAAATTTAACCCTTGATGTACATGTGCAGGGAACAGTGAGAGGAAGCAGACTGCGATGGACTATGGACAGTGGATGCTTAAAGCACGTAGCTGAAAACATCATGAATCTCTTCTTACTGAAAGTCCTGCAGGAAGGGAATGTATCCTTGAGAAGAAAGTAAAGGGTACATTCTTAATGAATGAAAAGGCAGAAAGGTTCCTTTGGCACTCAAGTGGGAACGAGCACTATATGAATGGCCTAAAAAGTGCAGTCACCAATCTGATAACTTGCCAAGTAGTCTCAGTGAACAAAGGAAACAAGAACAGTCACTCCTGCTAATCAATAATCTCCACAAGCTGGAGGTATAAGATTAGTGAAGTTATAACCATGGCATGAAGGATTGGTATATGCAAAATTCTCACCTCCGAATAAATTAACTCAGTCGGACCTGGTCTGTGGTCTGCCAAACTCAAGTTTCACCTGGACATGAGTTCACAAAATGATGGAGGAGAGGGAGAAGGGATCACACACAATTTCTCAACACCAAGGATTCCACAGCAAAATGGCGTAGCTAAAAGAAAGAACGGAATTGGAAAATGTTGCATGGACCGTACTCATCGCCTATGGAATCGCCAAGAAATTCTGGGCAAAAGGAATGAATAATGCTCTCTACTTTGAGAACAAGTGTTGGACCAGGTCCCTCCTAAATAAAAACTCACCAGGAGCTCCCTAATTGGAAGAAAATGCCTTGTTCTTGACAACAGGAAGGATCAGCTTGGGAAGCTTAATGCAAAAAGACGAGCGAAGGAATCCTTCTGGGGTATAATCCACAAAACAAGGCCATAAGATCTCCAACAAAGAGATCACTAAATGGTAGGATATGCTCATGGGGTATTCAACAAGACACTCTCCCTTTCCAAGAAAGAAACGATGAGGATCAATATGATGAACCAATCCTGTCTCTGGGAAATATTTGAGGCTTCAAATAGGGAGTATGATAAAATGAGCAAGATAAAGGAGACTGGCGAAAGACAACGCAACATCATTCTCCACGTTTCACAAAGAACCTGGTACGTTACCTACTACCATTGAAGCTGAAGGAAAAATAAAGATGCAGCTCATGGCACTGCACAAGCAGCAGAACACAAAGTGTGAGGAAATCAAATTAACTTCCATATCTCTCTCTTCAATCAACTTCTGTCTCAAATTGGAAAACCAAAGTGCACATGTCATGATTCATGCCTCATCTTCTGGGAGACAAGGAAGAAAAACGGAATGACCTCATCAACAATTGGAGAGAAATTTTAAACACATTGAAGGGTGAGATCATCTTCTGAGGGTCAATAAGAAGAAGGGATTAATCGGTGGAAAACATTGCAGAACAGAAGACCAAACTCCAGATATCTGCATCAAAGCCTCAAGTAGAGAATATTCCGGATAAATCAAGGTGAAGATGGAGTCACAAGAAACTAATGAAGAACCGGTTCCTACATCTGTTGGTTGTGTAAGACTCCGTCAGGTAAAGGTAGCTAAAGTGTTTTCTGACCAAGCCTAACTCACATCAATACCATTGTAGGTAAACATGCATGACGATCATAGAAGCTAAAGGAACGGCTATGAACTTCGAGAGGGGAGCTACTAAAACTGTGTTCAAAAGATTGCTCTGGCATCAGGCTCTTGTATCTCAGGTTAGTAGTAATGTGCTTAATTCTGCATGTCCTCTCTAAACAAAAAAAAATATACTTTGTAAATTAACTACCACATTATCCGACTTTTCAACGTCTGTGTGACATGTCTTGTCTTTCAAATCCTTTCATCCCCTCTACACGGTAACACTTCCCCACAAACCTACCGCTGTTTTCAGGACTTTTCAGAACATGTTTCTCTCTCCACTCATCATTAGCCCTTCTTCCAATAAAATCTTATTTCTCTCTCATGGCAAGTCATAAACCTTCATATCCTTTGTATAGCTAGGATCTGCTCCCCATCTCTCACTTTCTCTCTCTACTCGTCTACCAAGTACTCATCTAATGGCAATCGAACAATCGTCTCATTCTCCCGCCATTAACACTGCTCCCACTTCGTCATTTTCCTTGAAATCATCCCTAGAGCATCATTATTTCATGCCCTCTACCACCTTAACCACTTCTGGTTCCTCCTCCACTCCTACTATTTTTCCATTTCTAATAAACCCTGTTTACCACTATTTTGAGAATCCTATGTCTAATCAATCCTACGATCTCATCAAAGACCACACATGAGGTTTTACTCCTCGAGTATCAGAAGCCCTTGAGGATGACCCTGACCAGTATTTGAACTACTCCATGTTGGACTCTGTGACTCTCAAGGAGTCACCGGAAAAGGAAGTAGCTCATAACATCATGGCTATAGTTGTTGAGAGTCTAATGAATGAAGGAACATATCTCTCTTTTGAGTAGGAAGAAATTCCATCCCTAGGAGATGTAAGAACCACAGAACTCCTCGAGTCCTTGGTTCATGAGATAGTTTTAAAAAAACTTCTGATGAACTTGATTCACTTCCATGCAAACTCACTCTTGTACCTCCTGTTCATTCCAAGCTCTTGGAGTCTTCCTCCAAATCACCCATCACCAGGTCACTACAGCAAGAGAATTTTGAGTCCTCATTGTAGAAAAGTAAGAGGAGTGTCAAGACAAGGAAAAAGAGGAAAATGAATCCAAAGGATTTCATCAAGAGTGTATCAGTAAATCGGACAGACAAAGACGCTTCTAGGGAACCTGGTTCCTTAGTGCAACATTCTATGACAATTAAGGAAACTGTTGAGGAACAGAAAGGGTCATCTGTGAAGTACAACAGCAAGTATAAACGGAGTTAAACTGAGCTAGCCATGTCCGAGGACAATACTGTGGGGGCAGCAAGCTGGAAAGGAAAGCCTCCTGTTTGAAGGGAGCATGCCTCTGGCGTACGAAGATGCAGTACAGACCTTCTACGCATCTTTTTTCACTGTTGAGGGGGATCATATCTGTGCGCTTGTAAATGGAGTGGATATTGTACTCGATGCTTCAACATTGGGAAAGATTCTCAGAATTCCGTGTGAAGGTGTGTGCTCAGTTAAGGATGTTTGTGGAATAAACTTTCGGAGAGCTATCATGAAAGAGCAAGCTATTCAACAGGAGGAACAGGTCCATAAGAAGGTATTACTTCCTGAGTACCAGCTTCTCTTTGAAATGGTTAATAAAGTACTCTTACCCCGCTCTGAGAGACGTTCTATTGCTACAAAATCGGATTTAGTCCTAATGGAAGCGCTTGATGAGTTTGTACCGATCAATTTTCCAGCAATCATGATAGATCATATGCAGAAGGTGGCAAATTTTAAGGGTGGAAATCATGGGTTACCTTATGACTTTCTCCTCACTCAGGTGTTCAGATTCTATAAGGTCCCTTTGGGAAATCCTAGGATGGGCACAAACAAGCAGACCATTTCTAAGACCACTCTAGCAGAATATGAATGTATAGAAAAAGTTGGTGGAAGCATCTCGACCATTTCTCAGCTGATAAATGCTCAAAATGTAGCCTATAAGGAAATAAGAAGGTTGAGGGCTCGAAATGCCATACAGGAAACTCAACTTAGCCTAGCAGTTAAGGGACCTGATTCTATACATGAGGAGGTTGCCCGACTGAGAAAGGAAAACGAGAGACTTCAGGGTCAATTTCTTGAAGAACAACTGGCTGCAAATGCTAAACTAGACCTGGTTCTCAAAAACATTGTAGTCTCTTCCTCCAAGCCTCCTTCTTTTAGTGTTCCTTAGGATCCTCTTAGTGTCTTTTGCTCCAACATCCTGTGGCTGCTGTTTTACTTTTGTTTACTTGTTTTTGTGATGGCATATTGAACTTAACCATTACTGCTCCTGAATTGCTCAGTCCATTGTAAACATTAATAAAATAGCTCCCCTTTCTTTGCTTGTACAATACTGTGCTCCTCTAGCTTCTCTTTTCTGTCATGTTGTGTGCACATATGTGGCATGAGCTAGCTGTGTTAGACTTCTTTTTGCATATTACCTGCCTATGCTCTTCTTCATAGATGCTCTTTTTAATGATGCCAAAATGGGGAAAGGTTTCATAGAGTTAGGTGAGAATGCTTGTGTAAGTGAGAGTGGGATTAAGGCTTGTGTAGAAAAAATCAAGTCTGCGATTAAGGGGAACTTCGTGTAGTTCTAGAGTCTCATCTGGTTACTTCTTCTCTAAACAAATACTATCCATACCTAAGTTTGTCATCATCAAAAAAGGGGAAATTGATGGGTTTTCGATGTCTTAACATCATGCTTCTTATGTTTAGATGATTTAACAAACTTGTCGTGAAGAACCTGATGGAGAACCTTGTCCCAGAGGATACACATCTCATGTGAACTAGTCGAAGTCCTAAAATCAATGAATCGATGAACGACCACAGGGAGGAACACAATAGGGAACCGATGCCCTGGTCCCTTAGGGTTCTCCGACAAAAGCACAAGTCAGTGACTGTACGTAATTAATATAAAGAGAAACACATCAAGGACTTGCTCTCTTAGGGTTCTCTGACAGAAGTACAAGTCAAGTGCACAGCTGGAACGTAGCAGAAGAAAGTGACCATCTGGCAACTGTTACAGAAGAGGAACACAACTAGGACCGGGTCCGTTGGTGTGTCCTGACAGAAGTACAAAGTCCACTATCCAGCTGGAATGCAATTGCCTAGAAGTGGCTGTGCAGGCAGTACAACAATTACTTCTCACTAGGAAGAAGTACACCAAGAGTTGACATCACTATCTACTGTGATATCTTTTGTGATAAAACAACCTGGTGCAAGACATACTTCACTTGTGCATTTAGTGATATTCTGTCAAGGAAAAAAAGGCATTCATCCAGCATTGAAGTCACTGGTGTGTCAAGAACAAGAAGACAACTCCACTAAGGATCAGTTTCTAAACGAGTTTTATGTGCATCCATAGTTGAGTTATGATCTTGTTATTTGTTCGTCATTATAATTCCTAGTTTGCTTTCTTACAAGCGTTGTCATAGGAACAAACCAAATTCGTAAACTTCAGAGTTTATGTTGGGACTAGGGATAGTCATAAGTTAAAAACTTTGTAACTAGGAGAGTTATAGAGTGCCTTGTGGTGGTTGCATCACAAGTTAGTTTGAAGTCTTTGCAATAAGGTGTTTGCAAAGTGGCTTGTAATAGGTAGATTACAAGTTAGTAGAGTTAAAAGCCTACAAGAGTAGGTCATGATTTTTGATCCCCTTGTGTGAATTGTTTCCTCGTATAAAATCTCTTGCCTTCTTTACATTCAGTCTTTATTGCATTCTACGTATCAGTCTCATAGAGGACTAGGTACTCTATCGTTTGGTGGACTCATATAACTTAACAAGTCGTATATTTTCTGTTTCTCCTCTTGTGTCAACTGGTTGCAATGTAAGAAAATTGAAGAGTAGAAGTCCACCATTGAACACCATTCAAAGTTTTGCTTTCAAAAATGGGTTTTTTGAGTTTGTTAGTTGTTTGGATTGGGAGTTATTCCAATTGATTGAAAATATTAAAAGTGTTTACCGTGAAAATGGTAACAACAATTAAATTTATAGATGGGATTCTAAAAATACGTGATCTATTCACGAGCTAGTTGTTAGAGCAGTTGACACTGATAATAAGGATTTTAAAGATTAAATGCAAGCTAAAGCGAGATAGCAATCAAACCGAGGGGCATGCTGCCCGGGTATAGGTCTGGTCGATAGGGGACCTCGGGGTCGACGTTAGGGTCGAGCTCAAGCTATCGGGGATAGTCGGGGATGGGATAACAGTTGAGGATATTATTAAAACAAGGCTTTTCACGGCTAATACTAAGCAATACAATGAAGAACTAGTAAGAAAGCAATGAATATCAAGGTGACTTCGGGCCAGTGAGAATGAAGAAGTTAGAAAGAAAAGAGAGAGAGAGATATTATTGCATTTGTGGAGAAATAGAGCAACATCAGTCCTTTACAAAGTGGCATGGATTCCCCTCATATAGGAGAGGGAATACCATATAGTACAAAGTGTATTGAATATAAAGACATGGGAATGAGAAGGCTAGGCATGGTACTAGTGCCTATTGACTCTAGCCGCTTGCCTCGGGAGTCCCCTATCTCTGTAACCTTGCTTGGGTCGCAGACATATTCCTTATCATCGGAGTCTCTGCAGGGTCACGGACGATCCTCGAGGGAGGGAGCTCTATCGTGATCCTACAGCCTCGAGATTCTGACATGACTTTCCGAATGTACCTTAATGGCGGGAAATAAATCCCCCTGATTTCACTGCATGCAGATAGTCTTCGCGTTTCCTAGAACGAAGTAATAGGAAATGATATTGAATCGTCATCTCGAGGTCATTATTGCCATGATGTCAACCATCTAAGAGCATTAAATGCCATGCCCCAGAGAACTGTGCAGGGGCACCGTCAGATGCGGTAATTGAGAAACCCACGAACTGCCATAAGCTCGTCTCTTCTGCTTCCCCGGCGATTCCTATAAATGCACTAGTTGCTAGATACTTCCCATATTCACCCTTCTTACAAGTCCGCGAATCTGAATTTTACTATTTGACATCCTTCCCTCTTTTCACAGAAGGGTTTTTACCATTTTTCATGGCTAGGACTTCTAGGACGGTTCCCCGACGGAACAATACTGCATCTTCGTCCCGATTACCTGAGGGAGAAAACAGATTGGTTCCCACTTTAGAGCAATGTACTCCACCCAATCTTGACACGTCAAAGGATTTCGACATTGAGACTCCCTCGTCTATGCTGGGTCAGTGTAAGCACGTGTCTCGATATGTTAGCATCATAACCGATGCTAGCAAGGTGAGAGAGGACTGCTGATGGAGCAAGGCAGTGGAGGTAGAGATTCCCGGCCCCAACAATAATAATACTGAATTCAAGGCTGGCTTCCTTTATATATACACTTACCCATTCACCTTGGGCCCTGATAAATCCGTCGAATCTCCTCCCTTGGAAATAGACCCGGTTATCTTGAGTTCTGCGCCCGATACCAGGTGACCCTTGGTCAGATCTACCCATCTTTCTAGAGGATAGTGTTAATGCTTAGGCATTTCACCAAAGGGGATGGAAGTGAGGTTTTTACCCTTGGCCAATTGATCCGACTGTATCGCCCTCGGTTGTTTTGAGGCTTAATCAAGCTCTGCCACCGGTCCAAAAAGTCTTTTTTCACGAGCGTTGATGAGGGGAAGGACCAGGGATGGATGAGCAGGTTTATCTGAGTGAGGACCTCGGACATCATCCCGGCCTGGAGGATGCCCTATCTAGAGCAGTGGAATGCTCGACGTAAGCAAATTTCCCTTTAACCTCTTCTCGACTATTCTTTCATTCGTCATAATAACCTTTTTATGCTTTTTACAGCCGATGTTTGGCATCCGGAGGTGGTCCTAGATTTGTCAGGATGGATCAGGCGTTTGGACGAGAAGTTCCCGTACCGCGTTTGGTCTTGTACCATCTTGTCTAAGGAGCGTTGGGTGGCCAAGAATCATGGTGAGGTTCCTTTACTGCATGTGCTTCACATTTTGTGTTTCCTTCCAAGACTGTAGTGAAAACATAACGCAGTTATTGTTCTGGTGCAGGTCTTGGCGAGAATATATAGATGAGGCTGCCCCCTAACGGTGAAGCAGAGGCCTTGGAGCCTAATATGAACAAGAAAAGGAAGAGCATGGCAGTCGTTTCCCGACCCTATAGGATGGCTGCTCTAACCTCTGGGTCGAATCCTGATATCGAAGGGGATGACAATGAAGGAAGTTCGTTGAGGAGGAGAACAAGGTCCAGTGCGAGAGATTTGCAAGCGCCTCGATCGGAGGCTGCTGAATCTGGAACGGCTGGCTCCGGCCGGGCTGGTGAGCAGAGGGTCCTTGAAGAGGATGCTGATGTAGCTTCGAATCGTATGGTCGGATTCGGTGTAGCTTCTGCTAGGAGGACCGTTGGCGTTGATCCTGAGGGACTAGAGCTCGGGGCCTTCCAGGAGCGTGGGTTGCTATTTGGAGAGATCGGCAAACCGAAAAACCTCATTTCGAGCTTTCCGGTTTCATCAGGGGAGCTGAGGGATGCCGAAAGGATGGTCGGTGTCACGGCCGGGACTCCTCCCAAAGGGGGAGATTTTATTGCCAACATTTTCGATGGCGTAATTAACATGGCTGATCTCGATATTTCTGGCACTGTTACAGCGGTGGAGAAGTCCATGCCACAGGTGATAGTTTTCCCTTACGTATCTCTTTTCGTTCTCGGGCGTTATTCGCCGTCTTTCTTAACTTTTCCATTGTACCGCAGTGTAAGAAGATGTATGACCATGCCATTCTTCGGCTCCGTGGGGAACTTTTTTGCCACGAGAAGGAGCGTAATAATGTTGCTTCGAAGCTGCAGGACTCGGAGGCTCATTATGCCTAGGGAGATAAAGAGTTGGGAGAAATTTGGACCATTTTGGAGGCAGCTCTCCAGAAGAAGGCCTCTCTTGCTTCTCAAGTACTCTACCTCGCTCATACCCGCCCTTTCACCCCGTATCCACACATGTTCTGGATTCATGTATTCATCAACTTGCCCTTCTTCGTAGGTCGAGCAGAGTAACTCGTGGATTAGTCAGTTGAAAGCGGAGATCTTCGGGCTGAAAAAGCAAAACGAGATTGTGGCCGGGGAATTGATGACATTCCGGGATCTTCTCACGAACGCTTGCAGGGAGATTGTTACTTTGGCCGCAACTAAGTTTGAGGTCGAATGAGATGCTGCCACTTATAAGAAGGATGTAACCATGGAGCATACAATGGTTCACCACATGTCCATGGCAGCCGAGAAGAGACTAATTTGAGCTGTCGAGTATGCCAAAGCGGAGGTGAAGAGGTAGACCCTGGAAGAACTCGAGGCCAGAGGCTTCGAGCTGTTTGCCGATCTGGAGGAGGCTCGTACGGTGGAAAGAAGACTGGCGCTCTTGATTGCCCCTGATAGGGGTGAAGATGATAGTGGCGAGAAGTAGTCTCCGAGCCTTTTTTGTATGCCTTTCTTTTTGCTTCATGTGCTCCCCCCCCCGGGAAACAAAAAGCGTAAAGACATTTTTTCTCTTGGCCAATGTATAAAAGCAGATTTTATCCTATCAGCCCTTCTCCTTGCTTCTTTGTTTTTGTGTTCCGGCATCGGCCCTTCGAGGCCTTTTCGTGGGACAGACCGGGGGCCCCGAGAGTAGTCACGTCCCGAGATTGAATCGATAGTTCCTCCCAAACCGATATTTATGACATCGGGATCTCCCGAGGTCCCTCGATTTTAGGAGTTATGTGGGATCTTGGAATGATTCTGCTAGTGCACTCCCTAAGGAGAAGGTGACGTTAACGTGGCCAGAATTAATTGGCCCTTTTGGGCAAACGAGCAGTTGTCACTTAGACTCTATATATTTGCTTATCCTCCCTTCAAGCAGCAATTTTGCAGTTTTTGATAAGCCTATCTCCTCTGCAGAGCCTGGCGCTTTGTGTGAGTCCTTCCGCTCTCCTGCTTCAGAAAGTTTTTGCCTGGATCCTCATCTTCTTCCCTTTATTTTGCTGTAATCATGGTCGCCGCTTCGTCGAATGATCCTCGGACGGAGGGGAGTCCCTGTTGTGTTCCAGCTTTGGTTGGTACCAGCGGCTCGCCCTCGATATCGGGAGAGCGAGATTCGGGTCGTCCTTCCTCGAAAAAGGCTGTCACACCGGGAAAACCTCCCAATGTTCCAGGCCATCGAGAGCATGTGTCGAGGATTATTTCATCGGTGAGGGAGGGGAACCTCGAGATGATCAGGAAAGAATACGGATGGGGGAAGGCATGATTTTGCGAGCACCTTCCCCCGAGAAGAGTATCAGGACATACGTTGAGGGGTTCTTAAGCGTGTATATTCATGTTCTCGCGTCGGGTTCCCCGGACCGGGTCGTGCTTGATTTCTGTGAGCACGTGATTTTGCCTCGCACGAACCACTCCTAAAAATTCAAAATAAAATAAATCTTTCTTTTTGTGTGCAATGTTGTGAATTTTCGTGATATTTTCTGTAATTGTTTGCATTTGTGTGTGCATGTTCGTTGGTTAAATTAATGAAAAATACAAAAATATGTTGCATGTGCATTTAGGATTTAATTTGACATTCTTTTGAATTAATCAATAATTAGGTGTTTTGCAAAAGTAAAAATTCAAAAAAAAATATATTCTTTGCATTTTAGTAATTAATGTCGAATTTTATGTTTTCTTTTAATTTGGGGTTTATTTATTTTGTGATAATTACTACTTAGAGTTAATTAATATTTTTAAGATAAGTTGGTCAAAATTAAATTTGGGTTTGTATTTTTATTAGGAAGAAAATTGAAAAGAAAAGAAAATAAAAGAGAATGAAATAGGAATTGGACCATTTTTAATTAAATTCCCAGGCCCAAAACCAGTCCAAACCCGGTCCACCACCAGTTTAGCCAACGACGTCATTTCAGAGCTGATAAGTCTCAACCGTCGATCTCATTAGATCGAACGGTTCAGTCTATCTCCAGAATCGATTAAACGACGTCGTTTCATGTTTGTTGATCTGAACCATTCGTTTCATTCGATCGAACGGTCCAGTATTATCCTCGCAACCTGACTCATCCACCCCACTAACCGACCCCAATCCCCCACCCGGCCAAAACGACCCCGTTTTACATAAGCAAATTGATCCACGCCATTGATCTCAATTGATCCAACGGTTTGGATTCAATTCCACAACCTGTATATATATGTGTAACACACCCCCCCTAACCCAAAGCCCCTACCCAGTCTCCTTCGTCTCTTCAGAGACGACCTAAATCCAAACCCTAGCAGCCGCCGCCACCCCTCTCCACCGCCCTAAACCCGGCGGCGCCGGTTCCAATGACCTCCTTCTTCACACCACGGATACCCCTCAACCTCCCCATTCCAAATATCCAAACACCTCTCTTCGAATCATAGCCAAACGCCTCGAATCTTCAATCGAAGTTCAGTCAAAAACTCTAGCTTACCCAATCAACCCCAAAAAATCACACCCCTGAACCACCAGGCTTCCCTCATCCCAAATCCCATTATAGTTTTCCTCGAATCACCGTAGAGCCTTTCGAATTTCAGATCGAAAAGTTGAACCTTGAGTCCCCAAAAACACTGCTTATTAAAGATTTCAAGATTTTTAGGTTGAAATAGGCTGTAATCGTGTGTTTTCAATCGAACAAAAACATACGATTAG
Source organism: Nicotiana sylvestris (assembly GCF_000393655.2). Taxonomy (NCBI): domain Eukaryota; kingdom Viridiplantae; phylum Streptophyta; class Magnoliopsida; order Solanales; family Solanaceae; genus Nicotiana; species Nicotiana sylvestris. Next base: position 165,225,425 of record NC_091064.1, on the reverse strand, counting down.
AGCCCGTCTCAACCAAAAGAGTAGGAAGATCTTTGGAGCGGAACAAAGGGTTCGATTCTGGTAAGTGTTTCTGTGTTTTTCTATGTTTTTCTTTTATGTATCTTCCTCCTTATCCCTTTCCCATAGGTTGAAATTCACGGTCTTATCATGTTCTTGTTCTTTTATTATATGAAGTTTCAGTCTGTTTGTGTCTTAATTTGCTGAGAACAACAAATGTGAACATTGCATGTCAAGTTACTGCTTAGTTAAATACGATAATTTGTTTGCAATTTCTGTTTGAATTTTGGTTTACATGATTCTATAAATGTTTGTATGTTTGACTCATGTTCAGTTCATTTTCAAAATCTCTACATCTCTTTTGGATCTATTTTGAAACCTTAACATGTAAATAGTCCTCATAAGGGTAATTTGGTTAGTTGGAGTTAATTAAGAAATAAAAGGATTAGTAGTGGACATGACAGTTTGTCAACACCTTTAGAGGTTTAATTAAAAATTGAAAAGAAGGATCAATAGTGGGAAGTAACAGCCCTTAAGTACCTTTAGAGGTGGGAATTCAGAGAAGAACATAGGGTAGGTTAAAAAAATTGAAGATGGAAGTAAGGTTGACACCCTTTTAAATACCTTTAGAGGTAGGGGAAATCAGAGACAACATGGGCTAATGAAAAAAGTTTAAAGGGGTGCACATGGGAGGGAATAAACAGGATGAAAAGTGAAAAAAAAATTGAATAAAAAGGGTTTAACATTGGTCTTTAAAATGAGAGACATTTAGAGAATAAGGGTGGGAAGAAACACTGAGATATAGACATTTTGTGAGAGTGAGAGCTTAGACATTCTGAGATCAAAACTGCCCAAAGGATCAATAAGAAAAGTACTGTTCCATCGAAATCTTTTGGTTAATTTCTGATAAAACTGTTGAAACTACTGATCCATTGGTCTTTTGGGGTTAATCTCTTGGGTTCATTTACCAAGTCTGGGCTGTGTTTGTTGCTGTTATTGTTGTTGATATCTGCTACTGCTACTGCTGATTCTCCATAGTTTGTATCTTTCCATTTTCAGGTACACACTTTTGATCTTTGGCATGCATAACTGAGTATGGTGGCTACTGATTTCATGAATGAGGCTGTTTGGTTTGTTGTTGAAAGTATTTGTAGCCATAAGTTGTACATTGGCTGATTTGGTCCAACTCATATTGTAGTAGTTCTAGTTTAGCTTTTTATCACTCTTTAATTGCTCTAGAAATTTGCTTACAATAGAGGTAAGATATAACATGATATTTTGGTATTTCTCATACAAACCTGCTATTCTGCAAACATAAACATCTTAGAGTTCAATCAGATCTTGAATGAAACTTGATTTTGTCCCATAAATTCTTAAAGTTTGATTGTTTCTTTACATTGGATATTCCAGCAAGTATAATTCATATATTTTTAAGACCACCATGAAGCCAGGATACCCTAGGTGAATAAGAATTAGTTGAAGCTGTGAGGTTATTTGTTGTTACTGGAAATATAATATGAGTTTCATTTGGGCTTGTTTGGACCGAGTAGTCATTTTAAGTGATATGGTCATGATAGTTTAGAATAATTTTGGATCTAGAGTAGGTTAACAAATCCACTTCTAATTACTCTTTTTGGGTGATCAGAATTCAAATACGGGGCTATTGGTATTAATTGAATATCATCTTGAATTAGAACAATAAGTTTGGGTTGCAACCTCTATAGTTGAATTAATATGAAATCGCGAAGGGGGGATTCGATCTAGGTTCCATATAACATTTCCTTCTCCATTGTTAGATTTGGGCTCAGCTTGGTGTGAGCACTTGATTTTTGCCTCACATGAATTACTCCAAAAGAATTCTCAAAATTAAGTCCTTTTCTTTAATTATGTGTTATTCTAGGAATTACTATGCAATTTTCCGGATTGTTTGCATATTTTATGCATTTTAATGCATTGAAAATATAAAAAATATAGCATCTGCATTTAGAATTTAGTTTTACATTCTTACATTAATTAAGTAAATTGTTGTTTTACAAAAATGAAAATTTCACAAAAAAATAACGTATTTGTGCATTTTAGTGTTTAATGTCAAATTTTGTGATTTTTCTTTTAACTTTAATTTAATTTGGTATTTAATTATTTGTGATAGGTATTATTTAAAGCTAATTAATCTTTTTAAAGTTAATTAGGGTTTTTAAAAAAAATTAATTAGGGTTTTAGTTTTAATTTTTGGAAGAAAAGAAAATGGAAATGATTAAATAAAAGAGGGGCAAAATTTGTTGGGCTATTTCTCATTTTACCCAGGCCCAAGCAAAATCCACCCCAATACCCACCCCAAATCAGCCCAAAACCCGTTCCCCACCCGGTCCAGCCCCAGTTGAAACCAAACGACGTTGTTCCTCATTAGTGAAGTGATCCAGGTCGTTGATCGTGAATGATCCAACGGCCAAGATCAAATCCCCACCACACTATATATTCTTAAAACTTTACCCCCCCCCCCAAGCCAAACCCCCCCTCCCCTCACCTCTTCGTCTCCAAACCTCAGAGACCAAATGCATCTGTCACCCTTCACCACCGTGCTCCGCCCACCGGAAATAGCCTCACGGCGGTTCCGGTGGTCCAAACAGCCCCAAAATAACATCACAGCCTCCCCACGACGTCCTCTTTCCAAATACCGAATCAGTTTTCTTCGAATCAGTACCAGACGCTTTGAATCTTAGATCGAATAATCGAACCAAACCCTATTCCATTCAATGGCCACCAAACTCACACCTTTTGACCACTAGACCACCCTCGTCCCCTACTAGTTTTGCGCGAATCAGAGCGGAGTTGGTCGAATCTCAAAACAAAAGAGCGAACCCTAAAAGGAAAGATTGAGGTCGTGGTCGACCTTAGTCGTGTGTTCTCAGTCGAGAACACTCGATTAAGGTCCGTCGCGGCTTCAAACACAAGTGGGAGTTTCAACTAAAACAAATGGGAACTGGGACTGAAATTCTAAGGTATTTATTTTTCTTTACTTTTTCTTTTGTTGTTTCATGGTTTGTCTGATTAAGTTTCGTTATAGTTCTGTCTTTTTCAATTACTTTCCTTTCTTTCTTCTCCATCGGACTTTTTCTTGGTCCAGTTTTCTTCTATCAGTCAACATATGGTTAAATAGTTTCGTCGATTAATCCGGTTTAATTGTAGTTCAGTAGTTCTGGTCAAATCGTTGTTGTTATGCCAAATTGTTTCATTTTTATGTGATGTTTGGTCCCCTACTCTGTGACGTGACTTGGCGTATGAATTTAGTTGTTCATTCAATGTATTTACAGTTTCATCTACTCGTATTTAGGTTTAGTGTAGAATTGTGTTAGTCTATTCCCTGAATCCTTAAACCCTTCATCTTGGTTGCAATATTGTTTGTTCTGATCTGAGTTTAATTGTTGTGTGAGTTTAGTGGTTTGAATCTGACTGTGGTTCTGTTTGAGTTTGGAGTCCGATGGAATTGAACTTGTGATTAAATTCAGCTTTAGTTAATCAGTGATTAGGTTTTTTCTTTAAGAATTGGTTATAGATGAAAGATGTAGCACAGATTAAAGGGGGTTAAGTTAGGATAGTAATCACAGGGGTTTCAGGGATAATTTGGGAATTGAAAACTTGAAGAAATGGGTAGTTTGAGTTTTCTGTCCACTAAGTACTAATGTACCATTAAAATAATGCATTTGTTTAATAATTAGTGGGGAACACAACATATTGGTATGGGGGTAATGATAAAAAGTTAAAGGGGTGCACATGGGAGGGAATAAACTGGCTGAAAAGTGCAAAATTTAAATAAAAAAGAGTTTAAACATTGGTCTTTAAAAGGGGAAGACCTAAGAGAAGAAAAGGGGGGAGATCAGTTTTTTGGGTCAGTGTTAGAGAAATAGAGAGAGTTCTTGGGAGTTTCACCAGTCTTGAAGAAATCAGCTGGTGAGAAAATATTTTAAGCCAGTTCTTCTTTAAGCAATCTGAGAGTTTGAAAACACTTAAAATACTGGAGAGTCAGTCAGTCTCTTAGGGATCAGTTTGGAGAGTTTTAAGCTTGAAAAGAACAGAGAGAAATACTGAGAAGTCTCACTGTGTCATTGAAATTCTTTTCCTGCTTCAGTGATTTCATTTTCCTAATTCAAATACACTAGACTGATCTTGAGTGACTTTGAGTCCAGCTGAAGTGGTCTCTGATTGAACTTTAGCCTATTGAAAGTTTCAAGTGGTTCTGGTCGTCTCTTTGAGTTCATTTGGTTTGTTTGGGTACTACTGTGGGTCAATCTTTTGGTTTCTGTTTGGTTTTTGGGTCATTGAATCATTCCTAGGTTAAAGAATAGCTGTGTTGTGGCTGTGTGAAATTCCTAATAGTTGTTGACTGCCCTGCTGAGCTAACTACTTCTACTTCCTATTGATTTTGGATTTCCAGGTACACAATTTGAACTCACCTTGATGTAACTGCAGATTTGAATGAAATGAAACCATATTTCCAGAGACATGCTCGTTTGGAATGCATATGGCTGTATTTGATCATCTGTTGAGTAGTATACATATTTAGTTAATCTAATTTGTATTGTATTAAGGACGGTATAATTAGAACCATTTCTGAACTACTTAGACCAGCTGATTCATACTGGACCGTATTTGGACTGTGAGTATTTGGTTTTCTCAGACTTGTGTGAATACTCTTAGCTAAGCATTCAGTTATACTTATGTTCAGTAGAGCAATGTCTTAACTAGCTAAGGTTAACTCCAGTGGTCATTTCAGGTTGCTTCATGAAGTTATTCTAGTAAGTAATATAGTTGCAATAAAGTCATTTTAAGAAGCTATTTTAGTAGTAGTTAAGTTTGATTAAAATACTAGCTGAGTGTACTAGGGAACATAAAGGATGTAAATAGCCAAACTATGTAATCAGGGTGGTAGTTCATATAATTGAGGTTACCTCATGAGCATTTTACTCAATCCAGTCTTTGCGTTTAATCTTGTCTGGGGTACGAATTATTAAAAGTGGAAACTAAAATTCCAGCAAGTGTTTAGTCTTGTTTAAATTGGAGTTGTGGTTCATTTTGTCGAAAAGGGGCTGAGAGCCTATACTTAGGCGGTTTGGGCTTCAACGTGTGAACAAGGTGGCCCAGGTCCTGTTTCACATTAAATTCATTTGGACCTGGGCCCAGGCCTGTGAATGGCCTTCCCTTGTGCTTATTTGGGTCTTAATTTTTTAAAACGGGTTTCTTAAGTCATGTTAATTAATTAGACCTTTTTGCTTTATTTTAGAGAGACAAGTAAAAAAATAAAATAAAAATCACCGTAGCTTTTAGGTTTGCCTTTTGAATGATAAAAATAAGATGAGCCTCGCTAAACAAACAAATAAATTATGGGGCCCTCATTAATTGTATATATAAAAATACTTAGATTTCGGGATGGGTCGTTTAGCGAATTTCACTGGTTTTTCCCCAAAGTAATAATGCGCTAGTCTCTTTAGGCGCGTATTTTAATAATGTTACCTTCCTAAACTCGGGTGCGCATTTATGTGATCCAAATCCGAATCTCAACAATGTTAAAATATGTCAAAAACCACGGGTGCATTTATGTGACGTGGTTCAAGACTTGTTTTAATGACGTTGCAATTTTCCTTTAAAAATAAATAAAAAGCGGTTGAAGTTAAAATTTGCACATAGGTTCAACATGTATTAAAATCAGATAAATAAGCTGAATATGACAGTTGAGCGACCATGCTAGAACCATGAAACTCGGGAATGCCTAACACCTTCTCCCGGGTTAACAGAATTCCTTATCCGGATTTCTGGTTCGTGGACTGTAATACAGAGTCAATCTTTTCCTCGATTCGGGATTCAACCGGTGACTTGGGACACCATAAATCTCCTAAGTGGCGACTCTGAATTAAATAATAAATCCTGTTTCGATTGTCCTTTAATTGAAAAAACTCCCCTTACGCCCTTGCGGGTGTAGGAAAAAGGAGGTGTGACACTTGGGCCCCAAAAACCTTAAAAATCATTGAGAAATAGGCAATAACAGTTCTTGTTATTATGTAAGCTCTATAGGATTAGTGTTTAATTCTAATGAGTGTGTGTGCAGCTTTGGGTTCTCGCAAGGGCTCGACCATGGGTCCCAGTGCTACAACTGCCTCTATTTGTAGTGTTCAGCCTCATATGTAATGCGATTTAAGTCACCAAAAATCTCTGATTCAGTAGTATACACAACAAGTAAGTGGGCTCCCTTTTGGGCCCAATTTGAAAGGGGATTGGGTCTTTTAATTATTTGTTCTTGAAACGTGAGTCTAAATTTGGCATAAAAGGTCCTTTGAATTTTTTAGTGTTAATTAGTTAGATTGCTAACTAGTTGGGATGCGCCTTATTGAATAACATAAACAAATTATACCCCTCATAAATTAGTTTAGAAACCCTTAAGCTTTAATGAATTTGAGGTGTGCCGTGCCAAACAAAAAGCACAATTGCGCGGTTCTTATTTTAATTCTGTATTGATCCTTAGAATTCGAGGCGTGCCGTTTAATTAAAGTTTCATGGCTCCCGCAAATTGCAAACGCATAGTCATTTTTAGGCGCGTTATTTTAATAATTAATTTTCCTAAACTCGGGTGCGCATTTATGTGACCCAAATCCAAATCTCAACGATGTTAAAAATATGTCAAAAATCACGAGTGCATTTAAGTGACGTGGTTCGAGATGTATTTTAATAACGTTGCAATTCTCTCTAAAAATGAATAACATCGGTTAAAACTAAAATTTGCACATAGGTTCATAATTGTTAAAAATCAGATAATTAAGCCGAATATAATAGTTAAGCGATCGTGCTAGAACCACGGAACTCGGGAATGCCTAACACCTTCTCCCGAATTAACAGAATTCCTTACCCGGATTTCTGGTTCGTGGACTGTTAAACAGAATCATATTTTTCTCGATTCGGGATTCAACCGGTGACTTGGGACACCATAAATCTCCCAAGTAGCGACTCTAAATCTCTTAATAAATAAATCCCGTTTCGATTGTCCTTTAATTGGAAAAACTCCCTTACACCCTTCCGGGGGTGTAGGAAAAAAGGAGGTGTGACAGCTCTGGCGACTCTGCTGGGGAACGAACCCAGAATCTCTGGTTCAGGGTTCAGAATTCGAGCTTAAATGAATTGTTATATTTGGCTTTATTTATTATCTGATTTTATTACATGTTTGGGCCTAATGTGCTAAATGTTGCTTTTTACCGCTTTGATATTATCTGAACTGTATATATAAATTGCTACGAAACCCCTCTCTTCTCTCTCCCGAGGAGTGCACGCTAGTCATGACTTCTTTTTGTTAGTGTCCTATTCCAAATAGAACGAGGTTCGGACAAGTTGCAAAGCCGGATGATCTTTTGGTTACCGGTATGCAGCCTCCCGTCGGCTTGAGTTATCCGCTCGGGTAAGCCAGGTCTAGAACAAATAAACCCAGGTTTTTAACCTAGTATAACAAGACCTCATGCCGGATCCCTACTAGGAACGTTTGTCTGCATCACGTGCATTTTGACTTTGAAGACTCAACACAGCGGTTGGGTCTGTCTAGGACAGGTGTACAAAAAAATAAAAAGACCATCCTGATGCATCTTACTTGCTACTTGTGCATTTATTTGCTTCGGATTTGCATGTTGACCGGCTTTTGAAAAAAGGAAAGAGTTTGGAAAAGAAATAGCAGTATGAGGGCTAAGGGAGGTAATTACCTGTTTTGAAAACCTATATATACCGAAACTCTGCCGAAATTTTGAAAAAAAAAAACAAAAAGAGAATTTTTATTGTTTTCAAAAAAAAAATTGGTTTTTTGTGATGTCAAAATTGTCCGAACTACGGCAGTTTGATTCTCACAGGGTGTGAGATACGTAGGCAACCCTCATCGGGTCCAACTTCTTTTTCGCAAAACTAGTCAAAAGAACAAAATTTTACTTTTATTTGAAAAATAGTTAGGGTGATGCCATTCTTGTCAGAAATAGCCGAATGTCCTTAGAAAGGGCGCCGGAAGGCTGTTTTTGCAAGAACAGCCACCTGTGGTCATTTTTTTTTTCTCAAGGTTTTCACCAGTGAGCCAACACAACCTTAAAATCTTCGTTCTCGATGTGCTGAAAGGTCATATTTGCGAAATCGGGTTTTTATTTTATTTTTGAAAAAATGTGTGTTAATTTTATTTTGAGTCAAATCAGTCTTAAATTTTGCCTAAACACCCCAATAAACATGCAGAATGAGCACGAGTCAGAATTTGCCGGTAACAGTTATGAACAAAATCTCTTTAGAGTTGCATATGTGGTGGGAAGATCTGGGTAGGTCAGGGCAAGATAAGGTCAATCTGCATTTGGGGGGTCTCACTGGGTTATTAAAGATCAGACCTAGAGGAGACATCATAAAGGCTTTGGTTACGTTCTGGGACCCAGCCCATAACGTATTTTACTTCTCGAATTTTGAACTCACCCCAACCTTGGAAGAGATAGCAGGTTATATGAAAAGTACTGCAGGTTTGAGGCATAAGTATCTGATCGCTCCAAGGGTCGTTAACTCTCACAAATTTATGGATTTGCTAAAGATAAGCAAGGGAATCCCATATTCCGAGTTGGAAGGGTGTTTTTCCACTCTACGTTTTATATACTAGAAGTACGGGCATGTAGGAGGGTTCAATGATCCGAAAAGTGGGGTTTGCAGTAAAGGGAACCGAACAAAATGGGACGAGTATAGGCGTTTTGCTTTCATGGTAACATTCTTAGGCCTTGTGGTGTTTCCCCGAAAAGGTCGGAATATCGATTTGCGGGTGGCTGGAGTCGTCAAGGTCCTGGTTACCAATGCCAAGAGCACTCTCGCCCCTATGATAGTGTCTGAGATATACCGAGCTCTCACAGCTTGTAAAGTTGGGGCAGACTTCTTCGAGGGATGCAATTTGCTATTACAAATGTGGATGATCGAGCACTTGTGCCACCACCCTCAGTATATGAGTTATGGATCCGCAGAGAAAAGCTGCATTGAAGAATTCAACACAAGGGTTCAAGTTACCGGAGGGGTTTGGAGAATGGATAGCCCGCCTTCGCTCTATCACTACGGGACAAATAGAATGGACACTAGGTTGGCTTCCTGTTGAAGAAATTGTGTATATACCCGCCACAGGTCCTTACTTCCTCCTAATGGGTCTTCGAGGTATTCAGCCTTACGCTCCCTACCGAGTGATGAGACAATTAGGAAGGTGTCAGGTGATGCATCCAGATGAAGATCTCAGTATCCACGCGGTTGAGATTAGCTGTGACGGCCAATTTCACGAAGAAACAGTTCGTTCTATTTGTAATGAGTGCCAACATTTGACGGCAAGCACCCGAGTGCGGAACCTATCTAAAGGCGAGGTATCACCCACCTACCTTGCCTGGTATAGAAAGAATAACACTGCAAGGGCCGAATCAGAAAGACCGGCCAAAAAACCGCACATTCAGGAATTCGTCGAGGCATCGCAAGAACCGTGGGCTTGGTTGGCCAAAGAAAACGAGTACAGGGCCACAATTAGAAAGCTGGAAAAGCAAGTCAAAGACCTTCAATTCGAGAATGGCTTACAAGCAGCGGCGGATGAGGGTGAAACGAAAAGGCTAGCCAAAGAAAATGAGGCCCTTCGAGCTTAAATTCAGAAACTAAAAGTAGCGGCAGAAAATCCAATCCGAAGTAACAAAGATGAAAAGCTCGTAGCTAACCTAAGGCAAAAAGTGAGTAACTATAGTTTCTATTTGAGCAAAGCAGAAAGTAAACTGGCCAGGGCTCAAAAACAATTGGCTAAAAATGCAGATGAACGGGTATGCCTGGTTAAGCAGTTAAGAGAAAGGTATGACGATGAGGTCGCGGGGTTGAAGAAAAGGTCATCGCCACGGAAAACAAAATGATCAAGCAGGCAAAAGACGTCAAGGTTGAAAGGGAATGATGTTATACGACATTGGCGCAGTTAGAAATAGACTTGCACCAACTTCAGGAACAAAATTATGCAGCCAAGCAAACTTTGGAGGCCAGGGCCCAACAGATTGGGCGCTTGTTACAAGAAAAGGGCGTCATAAGAGAGAGAATTAGAAACATCGCAGACTACATCGTTATGAAGTGCCACATTTGTGAGGATATGACTCGCACTACATTCTTTGCAGTGATGATGACCTTTGTTAAACAAATAATGAACAACTTGGACCAACTTCAAAAGGATCTTGCACATAGGCCCACGACGAGACCGAATGATGTCTCGCGGGCACCAGGAGCATTGATATACTTATGATTTTCCGTTTGAGTCGGTATTTCCTTTTCTATCGGAGTTTGTAAGCCATGTTGGGTTTATATTTTCTTTCTGTTAGTCTGTATTTCTTTAAAGTATGATAGCTTAATTTCGGAGTCTGTATTTTGTATTTTGCATCAGAGTCTGTTAGTTTTTTGAAATTTGTTAGTATTGAGTCTTTGTGATCGAAGCATCTGTTTTATAAAAGCTGAAAATCTCAAAAATGTTTTATTTACTTTCACACTTATCTAATAGAACTACGCACGGTCTGATTCATACGGAGACATGATACGTAGGCAATCTCTATAGGATTCGACCACCACTAAAAAGGAAAAGGGTAAATAAAGAAGGATAGAATAAAAGAAGCTTAAAAGAAGGGGAACAATTATGAGAGGTCGGAATGACGCATGCAACCGAAGCAAATGCATGATAGAAAATGGTTAATTGCCTAGGTGCATTGCATCCCAACGTGTAATTGCATATGTGTTAAACTCTAAGAACTAACAAGTTTGTTGATTTCTAGAGAATTCAAGCAGTTAGTTTATCTAGAGGATACTGGCACATTATCATTACCAAACCAGATCGAAAGGACCAATACCAGAAATCATGTCTATCCCGGATGTCGACACTAGTGTTGAGGTCGAGGAGTTGGATGTCAATAAATAAATGAGAAGATTCTCAAACTTAAGCAACAGATGGCCGAAATGTACCAGGCCTGGTCCAAAGGGCAATCACCCCCGTCTTACCCGACTAACCCGACTTTTACCCCACCATTAGCTCAGTCTCAGGATCATCCTGCCACCGATCCAAGTTTTCCCATTTACCAACATTACCATGACACTACTTCTCATATGCCACAAGCTCCACCACCAAAATCAATTCCATACCCCCCCTCCGCCAGTCACCCCTGTCTTTGTGGCATCCCCACCAGCTGCACTCCATATATCCTCGAGCGAACCTATGTTCCAAGCTCAGGACAACCAGTATTATCCTCGGATCCCACCCTCAAAGTTCCCGAAACCTACCCCTATGATCCACGCTCTGATCTCCCGAGAGAAGTTGAGAGGCCAGCCAAAAATCCCGAACATGAAGAGATGTTCAGAAAAATGAAAAACATAGAACAATCCTTCAGGGATATGAGAGGGCTAGGAGGTCAGGTAAGCGTGGCTTACAATGACCTGTGTTTATTCCCAAATGTACAATTACCGGCAGGGTTCAAAATGCCCAAATTCGACTTGTACAACGGACACGGTGATCTGGTGGCTCATTTGAGAGGTTTTTGCAGTAAGATGAGGGGAGGCGGAGGAAAGGATGAATTGCTAATGGCTTACTTCAGTCAGAGTTTGAGCGGATCAGCATTGGAGTGGTACACCCGCCAAGATCACGAAAGATGGTACACATGGGATGATCTGGCACAATCATTCTCTTGTCACTTTCAGTATAATCTTGAGATCATTCCAGACCGACTATCTTTGACTAAACTAGAGAAGAAGCATAGTGAAAGCTTTAGAGAATATGGTTTCCGGTGGAGGGAGCAAGCAGCAAGAGTAGATCCCCCAATGAAAGAAAGCGAGATGGTTGATTGCTTTTTGCAGGCTTTGGAGCCAACCTACTTTGGTCATTTGGTGTCCGCAATTGGCAAGTCTTTTAATGAGGTTGTAAAAATGGGAGGCATGGTCGAGAAGGGGCTTAAGTCCAACAAAATCATGAGTTATTCAGCGATCAAGGCAACCACTCAGGCCATTCAAAGCGGCACTGGGGGTGTACTTGGGAAAAAGAAGAAAGAAAATGTCACGACTGTTGAGTCCGGAGCCTGGTTCGGATCTAGAGGCCCGTCACCCTACTATAGCCAACCATGAACCTACCACCAAAATTACCCCCACACTCCATATAGCCCTCCACAATATTACTACCCACCGTCAGATCCCCATTTTTCCATCCATCATGCACAAACCTATACCCAAACTCCGATATACGCACAATGGCGTGTGCCGGCTCCACAAAATCCATACCCAGCTCCACAAAACACGTATCCACCCCCAAGAGCCTACAGAAATCCCCCCGGAATGGGTTTCCGACCAAACCAAGCCTTCAAGAATAAGAGGTTACAGAAGCAAAAGACTTTCACTCTACTGGGGGAATCATATACCAGTCTTTTCCACAAGTTGAGGCAGTTAGGCATGCTGAATCCAATTGAGCCTAAAATGCCAAATCCCCCTCCTAGAAATATTGACCACTCGGTGAGTTGTGAGTACTATTTAGGAGCCCCGGGGCATGATACAGAGAAATGTTGGAAACTGAAAACAGCTGTGCAAGAGCTTATTGGTACTCATCGGATCGAGGTTCAGGCCCCAGAAGCACCAAATATCAATCAGAATCCACTGCTAGCTCACCATGAGACCCATATGATTGAGTTGATACACAAAGGAGGGGATTCCAGGGAGCCCTTGCAGACGGTAATGATGATCCGTTCCAGCGAAACCAGCTCAAAGGAAAAGGTAACTAGTGGGAAATCAATGGTCCAATTGAAAGGGGTAGTCGATAAGCCCGTTGTGGTAGCCGAGAGAGGGTCGTCAAGCATTGTTGTAGTGAAAACAGATAAAGCTAAAGTGGTAGTGCCAAGGGTTGAAAGTAAACCTGTTGTGGTCGTGAAGGGTGCTCGCACAGAGCCTGTTATTATAAAACCAGTAACTCAGCTTCCAGTGATCAACAGCAAGGTTGTTCCTTGGAATTATGAACGAGTGACAGTGATTTACAAAGGGAAAGAAATCAAAGAAGAAGTTTGTGAAGCACAAGGTTTGACTCGCTCAGGAAGGTGTTTTACTCCCGAGAAGTTAAGAAGAGCTAAAGATAATCCAACGCCGGTAAAAAAAGCTGTAACTAAAGAAGAGGCAGAGGAATTTTTGAGGAAAATGAAAGTGCATGACTATTCTATTGTAGAAAAGTTGAGGAAAATGCCCGCTCAGATCTCATTGCTCTCATTGCTAATCCATTCAGATGAGCACCGTCAGTCGCTGATGAAAATCTTGAATGAGGCTCATGTCCCCGACAAGATCTCGGTAAACCATCTGGAAAAAATAGCCAACAAGATTTTTGAAGTAAACAGAGTCACTTTTTCCGATGATGAATTGCCCGTAGAGGGTACTGAGCACAACAAAGCCCTTTACCTGACAGTAAAATGCGAGGATTCCGTGGTTACCCAGGTATTGGTTGACAATGGTTCAAGTGCGAACATCTGTCCTCTCTCCACTCTAAGCAAGTTGAAAGTAGAAGATGAGAGGATCCATAAGAACAATATCTGTGTGCGAGGATTTGACGGCAGAGGCAAAGACTCAGTCGGGGACATAATGTTGGAGCTGACTATAGGTCCAGTAGAATTCACAATGGAATTCCAAGTGCTGGATATAGCTGTTTCCTACAATTTGCTATTAGGGCGACCATGGATCCACGCCGCTAAAGCAGTACCATCAACACTCCATCAGATGGTCAAGTTTGAATGGGACAGACAGGAAATAGTTGTGCACGGCAAAGATAATTTGTGCGCTCACAGCAACACCATTGTGCCATTCATTGAAGTGGAAGATGACAAGGGACCATGGGTCTACCAAGTTTCTGACGCAATGTCAGTCGAGAAAGTTCCATAAGGGAAGTGTATCCCAAATCCGAAGATAACCGCCGCATCAGTCATGGTAGCGTATGAAATGTTGAAGAATGGTTTTGTACCAGGAAAAGGTTTGGGATCAGCTCTGCAAGGCATCATACAGCCCGTGTCTCTTCCTGAAAACTTGGGAACATTTGGTCTAGGATTCAAACCCACAGCCGTAGACATAAAAAGAGCCAGGAAATTGAAACATAGGGCATGGGTCCTTCCAAAGCCGGTCCCACGTCTTTCTAGATCATTTGTCAAGTCCGGTACGAGGAGTCGCCCAGTGACAGCAATTCCCAGTTCTGTGATTGATCTGGACAAGGAGTTAATTGAAAGATTTGAAAAGTTGTTCGACGGTGTGAACATGGTAGAAATTGGAGAAGGTTCTAGCAATGCGGAAGTGCAATTTGTCGGGCCAACAACAAAGCTTAATAATTGGAAGGCTACTCCTCTCCCTACTCGGAAGGAGTCTTGGTAGTTTGCTTTGATTTTCCTTTAATTTTATACGGATTATTCCAGGGTTATAATACAGATTTCATTTTTCAGTCTGTTTTAGTGTGCAAACCTTGTTATCTTTTATCATTCAATAAATACAATTTCTCTTTCTTCATCATTCCTGATGGTTTTCCTTTTTGTTTTGTTTTCTTTTCTATACAGTTCTTTTTACGTTGGTTCTAATGACATGGTATGCATAAGGAATCCTTAGCCCAGTCTTAAAAATCAATTTGATTCCGAAATATTAGTTCAAGAAGTAGATTGTGATTACGAATTAGAATACGATGATGAGGATGAAGCCTTCGAAGAGATTAGTAAGGAGTTAATTCACTTCGAAGAAAAACCCAAACCCAACCTGAATGACACAGAAGCCGTCAATTTAGGGGACACAGACAATGTCCGAGAGACTAAAATAAGTGTTCACCTCGAGCCAAAAATCTGGGAGGAGTTAATCAAAACACTCATCGAGTACAAAGATGTTTTTGCGTGGTCATATGACGACATGCCGGGTTTAAGCACTGATTTAGTGGTCCACAGATTGCCCACTGATCCAGCATTCCCTCCCGTCAAGCAAAAGTTGAGAAAATTCGAAATTGATATGAGTGTGAAGATTAAAGAAGAAGTTACCAAGCAGTTGGATGCAAAGGTTATTCGGGTCACTCGATATCCTGTTTGGTTGGATAATGTCGTGCCTGTACCGAAGAAGGATGGCTAGATCAGAGTATGCATCGATTACCGCAATCTCAACAAAGCAAGTCCGAAGGATAACTTCCCACTACCCAATATTCACATTTTGATCGATAATTGTGCCAAGCGTGAGATTGGATCTTTTGTGGATTGCTACGCCGGGTATCATCAGATTCTAATGGATGAAGAAGATGCAGAAAAGACTGCATTCATCACGCCATGGGGAACTTATTGCTACCGGGTAATGCCATTTGGTTTGAAGAATGCTGGGGAAACTTATATGAGGGAAATGACTACTGTGTTTCATGATATGATACATAAGGAGATTGAGGTATATGTAGATGATGTGATCATAAAATCAAAACATCAGGTCGACCACGTCGGGGATTTGAGGAAATTCTTCCAGAGGCTTCGCAGGTACAACCTCAAGCTTAACCCCGCCAAGTGTGCATTTGGTGTTCCATCCGGAAAACTATTGGGATTCATAGTCAGCCGGCGAGGCATCGAGTTGGACCCATTAAAGATCAAAGCCATACAAGAATTTCCACCTCCGAGGAACAAGACTGAAGTGATGAGTCTGTTAGGAAGGTTGAACTACATCAGCAGGTTTATTGCTCAGCTCACGATAACTTGTGAGCCTATTTTCAAGTTGTTGAAGAAGGACGTTGCGATCAAGTGGACTGATGAGTGTCAAGAAGCATTCGACAAGATAAAGGGATACTTGTCTAACCCGCCTGTGCTGGTACCACCAGAACTAGGGAGACCTTTGATTCTTTACTTGACTGTCCTGGAAAATTCATTTGGCTGTGTACTAGGGTAGCATGATGTCACCGGTAGGAAAGAACAAGCCATCTACTATCTTAGCAAGAACACAGCTTATGAGGTTAAGTACACTCACCTGGAAAGGACATGTTGCGCCCTAACTTGGGTGGCACAGAAATTGAAACATTATTTGTCATCCTACACTACTTACCTCATTTTACGTTTGGATCCATTGAAGTATATCTTTCAAAAGCCTATGCCGACAGGAAGACTGGTGAAGTGGCAGATTTTGCTCATAGAGTTTGACATAATCTATATGACTTGGACTGCAATGAAAGCCCAAGCATTGGCCAATCATTTGGCCGAGAACCCGGTCGATGAAGAGTATGAGCCACTGAGGACTTATTTTCCTGATGAAGAGGTGATGCATATTGACGAGCTAGAACAGGCAAAAAAACTAGGTCGGAAACTTTTCTTCGATGGGGCTGCTAACATGAAAGGAGTGGGGATAGGAGTCGTGCTTATTTCTGAAACAGGGCATCACTATCCCGTTACAGCTTAACTTCGTTTCTATTGTACCAATAATATGGCTGAGTACGAAGCATGCATTTTGGGTTTAAGGCTAGTTGCAGACATGGATGTCCAGGAAGTCTTGGTCTTGGGAGACTCGGATATAGATATTCAAGTACGAGATCAGCATGCTTACTGCAACATGATTGAAGAAGAACTTGATGGCGAACCATGGTTCCATGATATCAAGGAGTACATCAGAATGGGGATATATCCAGTGCAAGCCACGGGGGATCAGAAGAGAACAATTCGACGGTTGGCAAGAGGATTCTTCTTAAGTGGAGGAGTTTTGTATAAAAGAACACCAGACCTTGGATTGTTAAGATACATAGATGCTAGACAAGCTACGGTTGTCATGTCCGAAGTACATTCAGGAGTCTGCGGACCACATATGAGCGAATATGTGCTGGCAAAGAAAATTCTCCGAGCAGGTTATTATTGGCTCACCATGGAATGAGATTGTATAAGTTTTGTGTGCAAATGTCATCAGTGCCAGATACACGGAGATTTGATTCATTCTCCGCCATCGGAGTTGCACACGATGTCGGCACCATGGTCATTCGTTGCTTGGGGCATGGATATCATTGGACCAATTGAGCCAGCAGCGCCAATGGGCATAGATTCATTCTAGTAGCCATTGATTATTTCACCAAGTGGGTTGAGGCTAAAACTTTTAAGTCTGTAACCAAGAAAGCAGTGGTCGATTTTGTTCATTCAAATATCATCTGTTGGTTTGGAATCCCAAAGGTGATCATCACGGATAATGGTGCTAATCTTAACAACAATTTGATGAAAGAGGTATGTCAACAGTTTAAGATTACACACCGCAATTCCACCCTATATCGTCCCAAGGCAAATAGAGCAGTCGAGGCAGCCAATAAAAACATAAAGAAGATACTTCGGAAAATGGTAGAAGGTTCCAGGCAATGGCATGAAAAATTACCATTTGCGTTGTTGGGTTATCGCACTACTGTCCGTACTTCAGTAGGTGCAACTCCTTACTTGTTAGTATATGGAACTGAAGCAGTGATACCTGTGAAAGTTGAAATCCGGTCCCTTCGGATTGTCGCTGAGGCTGAGATTGATGATGATGAGTGGATCAAAACCCGTTTAGAGCAGTTGAGCTTGATCGATGAAAAAAGATTAGCAGTTGTGTGTCATAGCCAGTTGTATCAAAAGAGAATGGCAAGAGCATACAACAAAAAGGTGTGTCCCTGGAAGTTTGAAGTGGGACAGCAAGTGCTGAAACGCATCCTTCCGCATCAGGTTGAGGCAAAAGGCAAGTTCGCCCCGAATTGGCAAGGGTCATTCATTGTGACCAGAGTATTGTCCAATGGTGGTTTATGTTTAACAGATATCGAAGGAAAATGCATAGACATGGCTATCAATTCTGATGCAGTAAAAAGATATTATGTATGATTTCTTTGTTATAATTGTTGATTGTTTGTATTTGGCATTATTTCGAAGATTGAAATGACGAAGGCAATTTATTCTACTATCCAAACACTTTAACCTTTGTTTCCCCTTTTGAGCCTTATTTATTCTTTCATACCCCTCCTTTGAATCAGTAACAAAAAAGAGAGAAAAAGAAAGAAAAGAAAAGGAGAAAAGAAAAGAAATGAAAAAGTATAACAACAAGAAAATTTAGTTGTGAACTACGTTTGACCTGATTCCTGTTAAGGATACGTAGGCAGCTTTACGGCTCGGTCAAAGTAAAATAAAATATCAAAAGATTCCCAAGCAAGAAACTGGGGCAGAAGTTGTATTTGTAATAAGAAATGTGATTCCAAAAGTTGTAATTTTAAACCCATGTTAAATTGTTTTGAGCCTTTGATACCCTTTCTTTCTAACCCCATCCAAAAATCCACATTACGATGCAAAGAAAGACCTTCTCAGTCTTCAAGAGATGCCGAGTCGAGCAAATGGAGGTGATTCATATCGGGGTAACACTCTGGTCCAAGCAAGAAAAGTAATGAAAATGAGAGAGTCTTATCGGTGAAAACCCTTATGGGCACCATAAAGCGACGAAAGCTGAGAGAGAATAAAATGAGAGAGTCTTAATTGGTGAAAACCTTCACGGGCACCATCAGGCGACAAGGAATCAACAAATGAGAAAGATTTGTCAGTGAAAACCCTCCAGGGCACGACAAGTCGAATAAGGTCCGAAAAGTGGGCGGAAAGTAAATGGGGTTATGGAAGATCTTGGAACACAAAGTAAAACAATTGAAAAAGAGGTTGGTTAAATAGACTGAGTTGATTAATCCAAAATGCATACCATGATCATTGGGGCCAGTGACTCTACTCAGATAAGTTCCTTTTCCTATCTCCAACAGTCATCCAAATTCGAATTTTCTTCTTTATTCTTAATTCCCAAAATCATTGCATTTCCATTGCTGTTAATTTTTCCAAGTTTCAACAAATAAGAAGGAATTTCAAAGCTTACTACCAGTTTCGAAATTGCACAAAGCAAAATGCAGCTAGAACATGCCAAAGATGATATGATGAAAAGTGGGACCCATGGTGTAAAAAAATGGTGGAATGGTTCAGTAATATCGTGGGAGATATACGAGTTCAGACAGAAAGGTCAGAAGTGGAGAACAACAGTTAGGGATCCTGCAGTCAAGGATCAGTCAGAAGGTCAAAACAATCTTTTCGATCAGTTCAAGGCAGTTGGACGAAGCAAAGAGTGGCAAAGAGAAAACCACCTCCAGCAAGAATGCCACAACGAACCACCACGTTTTAAACTGACGAAATTTTCTTTGATTTGAAACAGGGGCAAAATGGCATTTGTTTTAGGAAATCATCCGTAGGGAGAGTAAGTACTAGGCAAATTTGATTGCAGAATTCTCAGGACCCTCCTGAAAAATGGGACTTAGTTTAAATTTCAAAACAATCATGAGTAGCATAATTTAGCACAAATGTATTTCCAGAGGAATATAAGTTGGCTTGCATATTTAAAAACAGGATTCAGTTAGGAGTTTTCAGGACCTTCCTGAATAATGGGACCTACTTTTAAAGATTTCCATTGAATCACAAGACGTAGCATAAAACTCTGTCATAAGGTAGTATAATTCAGTCATAAAAGTGTCGTTTTAAGGACAAGACTTGATTTTGATTTTCAGGACCTTCCTAGATAATAGGATGTAGTTTAAAACCCTCTTAGATAACAGGACTTAGCGGAAGTAATACCTTTAGAAGATACAACTTAGATCTATAATTGTCAGTTCTCAGGACCCTCCTAGAAAATGGGACATAGTTTAAAAATTCAAAATAATCATGAGTAGCGGAATTTGGCATAAATGCACCATAGAGGATCATAAGTGGAGCTCCAAAGTTTGTATGTTTTACACTTTGGACATCATCCCATGAGAACAAAGATTCTGACATCTCTTCTTTCCCCGACTGGTGGTCACGATTTTCTGCTTCCTCAACCTTTCCCCCAAGAAGAAACACCATTTTTTACACCCTTTTCCCCAATTTAGTCGGAAATTCTCAGGACCCTCCTGGAAAATGTGACCTAGTTTAAAAATTGAAACAATCGTGAAAAGTAAGATCTAGCATAGGTGTACCCCAAAGGAATATAAGTTGATTTCAAAGTTTGCATGTTTTAGATAGGATTCAATTAGGAATTTTCAGGACCCTCCTGAATAATGGGACCTAGCTTTGAGAGTTTCCGTTAATAACAAGATTTAGCGGGATTCATACCTTTAAAAGATATAGCTTAGATTTAAAATTGTCGTTTAGTTAAGGGTTTTTAGGACCCCCTGGATAATGGGACCTAGCTTTCAAATTCTTAGTAATATTTGGGACTATGATTCAGTTTAACACTCACAGATGCGTCCAGCTACCAAACTGGGGCAGAAAATTTTCTTTCATTTTGTCTATTTTATTGAAGTCAGGTGCCCATCTGAAGAACAGGGAAGACAATTCAAGTTGCAAGGGAGAGCAAGACAATACAAATTTTAAGGGAAGCAGTTTTCGAAGCAAGACAACACAAGTTTTAAGGGAAGCAGTTTTCGAAGCAAGACAACACAAGTTTTACGGGAAGCCGTTTTCGAAGGAGGACAACACAAGTTTAAGGGAAGCAGTTTCAAAGGAAGATAATTCAAGATTCAAAGAAAGATAATTCAAGCTTCGAAGGAAGATAAATCAAGTTTCAAAGGAAAATGGTTCAAGAGGCAAGGGAAAACAGTGTCAATAGAAGAGAGTTTTTAAGTTGTTGAAGTTGGGATCCCGCCCAGCGAACGGAGGCGTTATCTTTTTTAAGCTGTTGAAGTCGGGAGCCCGCCCAGAGTACGGAGGCGTTATCTTTTTAAGTTGTTGAAGTCGGGAGCCCGCCCGGAGAACGGAGGCGTTACCTTTTTAAGTTTAGAAGTCAGGAACCCGCCCGGAGAACGGAGGCGTGCCTTTTTAAGTCAAGAAGTCAGTAACCCATCCGGAGAGCGGAGGGATACAACAATAATCAAGAGGGATACAACAATAACCAAGAGGAATACAACAAAAAATCAGAGGAATTGTCAGGAGTCCGCCTGGATAGCAAAGGAATAAATTCAAGTTCAGAAATCAGAAGGAAGGCAACAATGGTCAAAAGAAGAAAGTTCAAGTTTCTAAGGAAAAACAATTCGAATTTCACAAGAAGGGAAAAAGCAGTTCGAGTTCAGCAATCAGGCATCCACCTGAGGAAGAGAAGACTACAAGTCAAGTCAGAAACAAAGAAACATCACAGGAAATACAAGTCAACAAGGCAACAAGAATCACAGGACCAAGTTTGAGAATAAATCTTTGTAATTCATAGACCGTAGCTTAGTGTAGCTTCTTTATTTTTTATCACGGTGTAATAAGGAGGTCAGTAAGCAGTAGCAACAGCAATAGTAGTAACAGTAAAACCACAGCTTCATGGTAGTCCCAGCTACATAAATTTCCCGAACTACATTGACCTAATTCCTTTTCAGCCAAGGATAAGTAGGAAACCTTTGAAGCAGAGGTTCGGTCAAATCTTTCAAAAATGCTTCACACGGAGTACTCAAACGGGAAAAAATCACTCATGTCCGCTCACTTGGTCTTTGCACGAAAACTCTTCGTGTTTACGAGCAAAGAGGGGCAGCTGTGAGCACATGATTTTTGTCTCGCACGAACCACTCCTAAAAATTCATAATAAAATAAATCTTTCTTTTTGTGTGCAATTTTGTGAATTTTCGCGATATTTTCTGTAATTGTTTGTATTTGCGTGTGCATGTTCGTTGGTTAAATTAATGAAAAATATAAAAATATGTTGCATGTGCATTTAGGATTTAATTTGACATTCTTTAGAATTAATCAATAATTAGGTGTTTTGCAAAAGTAAAAATTCAAAAAAAAATAATATACTCTTTGCATTTTAGTAATTAATGTCGAATTTTATATTTTCTTTTAATTTGGGGTTTATTTATTTTGTGATAATTACTACTTAGAGTTAATTAATATTTTTAAGATAAGTTGGTCAAAATTAAATTTGGATTTGTATTTTTATTAGGAAGAAAATTGAAAAGAAAAGAAAATAAAAGAGAATGAAATAGGAATTGGACCAGTTTTAATTAAATTCCCAGGCCCAAAACCAGTCCAAACCCGGTCCACCACCAGTTTAGCCAACGATGTCGTTTCAAAGCTGATAAGTCTCAACCGTCGATCTCATTAGATCGAACGGTTCAGTCCATCTCCAGCATCGATTAAACGATGATGTTTCATGTTTGTTGATCTGAACCATTCGTTTCATTCGATCGAACGGTCAAGTATTATCCTTGCAACCCGACCCGTCCACCCCACTAACCGACCCAATCCCCCAACCGGCCAAAACGACCCCGTTTTACATAAGTGAATTGATCCATGTCGTTGATCTCAATTGATCCAACGGTTTGGATTCAATTCCACAACCTATATATATATGTGTAACCCACCCACCCCTCTAAAGCCCCTACCCAGTCTCTTTCGTCTCTTCAGAGACGACCTAAATCCAAACCATAGCAACCGCCACCCCTCTCCACCGCCCTAAACCCGGCGGCGCCGGTTCCAATGACCTTCTTCTTCACACCACGGATCCCCCTCAACCTCCCCATTCCAAATATCCAAACACCTCTCTTCGAATCATAGCCAAACGCCTCGAATCTTCAATCGAAGTTCAGTCAAAAACTCTAGCTTACCCAATCAACCCCAAAAAATCACACCCCTGAACCACCATGCTTCCCTCGTCCCAAATCCCATGATAGTTTTCCTCGAATCACCGTAGAGCCTTTCGAATTTCAGATCGAAAAATTGAACCTTGAGTCCCCAAAAACACTGCTTATTAAAGATTTCAAGATTTTTAGGTTGAAATAGGTTGTAATCGTGTGTTTTCAATCGAACAAAAACATACGATTAGAGCCCGTCTCAACCAAAAGAGTAGGAAGATCTTTGGAGCGGAAAAAAGGGTTCGATTCTGGTAAGTGTTTCTGTGTTTTTCAATGTTTTTCTTTTATGTATCTTACTCCTTATCCCTTTCCCATAGGCTGAAATTCACGGTCTTATCATATTCTTGTCCTTTTATTAGATGAAGTTTTAATCTGTTTGTGTCTTAATTTGCTGAGAACAACAAATGTGAACATTGCATGTCAAGTTACTACTTAGTTAAATACAATAATTTGTTTGCAATTTCTGTTTGAATTTTGGTTTACATGATTCTACAAATGTTTGTATGTTTGACTCAGGTTCAGTTCATTTTCAAAATCTCTACATCTCTTTTGGATCTATTTTGAAACCTTAACATGTAAATAGTCCTCATAAGGGTAATTTGGTTAGTTGGAGTTAATTAAGAAACAAAGGGATTGGTAGTGGACATGACAGTTTGTCAACACCTTTAGAGGTTTAATTAAAAATTGAAAAGAAGGATCAGTAGTGGGAAGTAACAGCCCTTAAGTACCTTTAGAGGTGGGAATTCAGAGAAGAACATAGGGTAGGTTAAAAAAATTGAAGATGGCAGTAAGGCTGACACCCTTTTAAATACCTTTAGAGGTGGGGGAAATCAGAGACAACATGGTCTAATGATAAAAGTTTAAAGGGGTGCACATGGGAGGGAATAAACAGGCAGAAAAGTGGAAAAAAAATGAATAAAAAGGGTTTAACATTGGTCTTTAAAATGAGAGACATTTAGAGAATAAAGGGGGGAAGAAACACTGAGATATAGACATTTTGTGAGAGTGAGAGTTTAGACATTCTGAGATCAAAACTGCCCAAAGGATCAATAAGAAAAGTACTGTTCCATCGAAATCTTTTGGTTAATTTCTGATAAAACTGTTGAAACTACTGATCCATTGGTCTTTTGGGGTTAATCTCTTGGGTTCATTTACCAAATCTGGGTTGTGTTTGTTGTTGTTATTGTTGTTGATATCTGCTACTGTTGCTGCTGATTCTCCATAGTTTGTATCTTTCCATTTCCAGGTACACACTTTTGATCTTTGGCATGCATAACTGAGTATGGTGGCTACTGATTTCATGAATGAGGCTGTTTGGTTTGTTGTTGAAAGTATTTGTAGCCATAAGTTGTACATTGGCTGATTTGGTCCAACTCATATTGTAGTAGTTCTAGTTTAGCTTTTTATCACTCATTAATTGCTCTAGAAATCTGCTTACAATAGAGGTAAGATATAACATGATATAACATGATATTTTGGTCTTTCTCATACAAACCTGCTATTCTGCAAACATAAACATCTTAGAGTTCAATCAGATCTTGAATGAAACTTGATTTTGTCTCATAAATTCTTAAAGTTTGATTGTTTCTTTACATTGGACATTCCAGCAAGTATAATTCATATATTTTTAAGGCCACCATGAAGCCAGGATACCCTAGGTGAATAAGAATTGGTTGAAGTTGTGAGGTTATTTGTTGTTACTGGAAATTCAATATGAGTTTCATTTGGGCTTGTTTGGACTGAGTAGTCATTTTAAGTGATATGGTCATGATAGTTTAGAATAATTTTGGATCTAGAGTAGGTTAACAAATTGGCTTCTAATTTCTCTTTTTAGGTGATCAGAATTCAAATACGGGGCTGTTGGTATTAATTGAATATCATCTTGAATTAGAACAATAAGTTTGGGTTGCAACCTCTATAGTTGAATTAATATGAAATCGCGAGGGGGGGATTCGATCTAGGTTCCATATAACATTTCCTTCTCCATTGTTAGATTTGGGCTCAGCTTGGACCCCAAAAACCTTAAAAATCATTGAGAAATAGGCAATAATAGTTCTTGTTATTATGTAAACTCTATAGGATCAGTGTTTAATTCTAATGAGTGTGTGTGCAGCTTTGGGTTCTCGCACGGGCTCTACCATGGGTCCCAGCGCTACAGTTGCCTCTATTTGTAGTGTTGAGCCTCATATGTAATGCGATTTAAGTCACCAAAAATCTCTGATTCAGTAGCATACACAACAAGTAAGTGGGCTCCCTTTTGGGCCCAATTTGAAAGGGGATTGGGTCTTTTAATTATTTGTTCTTGTAACGTGAGTCTAAATTTGGCATAAAAGGTCCTTTGAATTTTTTAGTGTTAATTAGTTAGATTGTTAACTAGTTGGGATGCGCCTTATTGAATAACATAAACAAATTATACCCCTCATAAATTAGTTTAGAAACCCTTAAGCTTTAATGAATTTGAGGTGTGCTGTGCCAAACAAAAGGCACAATTGCGGGGTTCTTATTTTAATTTTGCATTGATCCTTAGAATTCGAGGCGTGCCGTTTAATTAAAGTTTCATGGCTCCCGCAAATGGCAAACACGTAGTCATTTTTAGGCGCGTTATTTTAATAACTGATTTTCCTAAACTCGGGTGCGCATTTATGTGACCCAAATCCAAATCTCAACGATGTTAAAAATATGTCAAAAATCACTGGTGCATTTATGTGACGTGGTTCGAGACGTATTTTAATAACGTTGCAATTCTCTCTAAAAAATGAATAACATCGGTTAAAACTAAAATTTGCACATAGGTTCATAATTGTTAAAAATCAGATAATTAAGCCGAATATAATAGCTAAGCGACCGTGCTAGAACCACGGAACTCGGGAATGCCTAACACCTTCTTCCGAGTTAACAGAATTCCTTACCCGGATTTCTGGTTCGTGGACTGTTAAACAGAGTCATATTTTTCTCGATTTGGGATTCAACCGATGAATTGGGACACCATAAATCTCCCAAGTGGAGACTCTAAATCTCTTAATAAATAAATCTCATTTCAATTGTCCTTTAATTGGAAAAACTCCCTTGCACTCTTCCGGGGGTGTAGGAAAAACGGAAATGTGACAATTTCTATAGATGATATCAAGTAACGTTGGTGCAGGTTCATCCCTTTCTTTGGAGAATAGTGCAGTCAATGAGATATTTTGCTGACAAGGCTGGGATAGAATTCACCCTCAGACACCTCGTGAGGTTGTATCGGCCATTGCACTATCGGGGCCTGATTGCTCTTCAGCATAGATCCACCTGAGCTCCTATGATCGGCGGCAAGGAGGATGAGGACCGCGGATGGATGAATCGGTTCATTCGAATCCGGACAACCGATGTTATCCCCGGAGAATTTTTGCCATTCCCTAAGAGATGTAACCTCCCATGTAAGTGCTTCGTTTGAATTGTCTTTTAACTCAGCATGGGGTTGGCCCCGTAACGGTGTCTTTCTGTTCTTTGTTTATAGCAACTCATTGGTTGACCACTGAGATCCCTGATTCAGCCGAATGGTCTCGTAAGCTAGCAGCTTGCTTGGCCTATGATAGGTGCCGATGGTGAGATCTATCAAAAGGGAGATGGGAGGCGAAGTATCACGGTAGGTGTATGGTGTTCTGCCCTCCTAAGAGGTGGCTTCCTTCTTGTTGGATCATCTGATTTATTTGTTGCAGGTGCCAGGAGTCCTTTCGAAGCGAGGTTGAATCCCTCGAAGGAGGAGGAGGAGAGATTGCTGGCCCCGGGGTCAAGGAACACCGAAAAAAGGAAAGATGCCCCGGGGTGCGAAAAGGCATGTGGCAAGGCACCTTCTTCACAGCGGTTAAGGGGAAGCAATTCGACCGACCGGCAACCTTTCGGGGTTGGTGCATTGTCGGACGTAGCTTCAGCCTTCGACGAGGCTCAGCGCTTTGGCCTTATGGTGAGTTTTGGCCACTGTAAGGATGTTCTAGCCCTGCGTTCCTCTCTTTTCTTTTTGTTTACCTGGCTTTCTTTCTCAGGATTTTGACAGGCTCAAGGCTGAACTGCTTCGTTGTGAGGCCCTGTTACGGGATGCTCGATATAGGGAGAAATCCCTCAAACTTCTTCGTGCGGCAAAGGAAAGCGAGCTCGTCTCTTTACGACGTGAGGTGGACCGGAGTCGGGCACGGGAAGCCCTCTTGGAGAAATAGGTATCCTGCATCTCATGCTGGCTTGTATTCCCTTTTTGTTTCGCCGTCTTTACGTGTTGCTATTTCAGTTGAAGGATAAGGAGGATGAGATGGAACAACTCTGGGGCGAGGTTGGCAAAGCCAAACATGAATTTATCGAGCTACAGGCGCATGTGAATGCCCATTCTGCAGCCAAAGAGAGGGCTCAGGGCGGGGCTTCTGTTCTTGAGGCACAAATTCAGGTCGCCCGTGCGAATGATTCTGCTCGGGCGAAAATGATCGTAAGACTCTCATCCGAGCTTTCAAGGGTGAAAACCGAGGTGGTGAATGTCCGGGACGAGGTTGTGATGAATAATACCAGCATGGGACAGAAAATGGTGGCTTATTCGAGAAGCGCTACCGCTGCTAAAGCTGAGCTGAAGAAGACCCTCGATCGTACAAACAATAGCAAGGAGTACGTGAGGTGCAGATCCCGGAGGGAAATCCTTAAGGAGATTCACGCCAGGGGCTTTGATCTCTCGAGGGAGATCGAGCAAGCCAAAGGAGAGGATTACGATGCCAAGTTCCTACTATCTGATACTGAAGATGAGGAGGAGGAGATCGTCGGGCTATAACTGCCGGAAAAAAATGAAATGACCATTTCCTGCCTTCTTTGTTGTGTATATATAGCTTTCATTATATGACGCAGGATAAGATCTTCTTCGTCATATGTAGAAATAAGAGGGGGAACCCCGCAACTGGTATCTGCTGTATTTCTGCTCGTTGGAGTTTCAATTGGGTTGATTCGATCCCGGATTTGCCCTTAGGCTTGCATGCTTTAACCGTCTTCGGGTTCAGTCTCCGAGTCGGGATCCGAATCGAGCTTAATTTACCCTCGAGTTTTGCGTTTGTTTGGGCTGGCGATGATGGTTTTTATTTCTTGCCCTTGGGCGTTTGATTGTTTTAACTATTTTGGGTCCAGTCTCCGAGTCATGTTGCGACTCAAGCTTTAATTGACCCTAAAGTTCTTTTCTGCCTGCATGGGCGGACAACGATGGCCTTTTGAGCTTCTGGTTGAAGTGACCTTACAGGTGTGTGGCCCGGAGGCTCACTCGGCTAGTTGACAGTGGCATTTATGTCGTGCCCTTAGGCATGTTGTAGTTTAACTATTTGGGTCTAGTCTCCGAGTCGCATTGTGATTCGAGCTTTAATTGACCCTCAAGTATTTTCAGACTGGCGATAGTGCCTCTTACGCTGTTTTGGTCGTTGAGGCCTTTCAATATGTGGCTCGGAGGCTTGCATAGTTAACTATTTTGGATCCGGTCTCCGAATCGGGTTACAATTCAAGCTCATTTTAATCCTCAAGTTGTCAATTTTTTTACTGGTGATAATGGCTCTTACGCTGTTTGGTCGTAGAGACCTTTTAATATGTGGCCCGGAGGCTTGCTTAGCTGGCGACAATGGCTCTTACGCTATTTTGCCTGTGGGCTTTTTGTAGGCTTTGTTTTCCGCTCGTTAAGGTCTTTTGAAAGATTTTTTCCTGACCCGTCGTCGGTTCCGGAAGAACCTCAATTTCAAGTCGTTATCGGCGATGTTTCGAGCACCTCGGTAGGTTCATATCTCGTACGATAAGTAGGTCAAATCATTGTGATTTGGAGCTGACATGGTCAAAGCTCGTTTTTGCCTGTTGAGGGAAGCTTGTTTTAATCGGTTCTTTCCGAAGTATATTTGGAGTAGTGGCCTGCAATTTTTGTTTAGCGACGGTCGGGCGTCCCCGAGTCGCGTTAGTTTGGTTGTATCATCCATTTTGGCCATAGTCATATGTGTTTGGGCCATTTTTGATCCCGAGTGACAGTTTAGGCGTCTACACTGAGGGTATGCCCTTTCGGGATTCTTACAAATGCGACGTATAGCCTAAACTTCGGGATTTTCATGCCGGTTGAGGTCTTACAATTTATCATGCCTGTTGTGGTCTTACAACTTTTGTTGTAATGTAGAATAAATCTGGTTACGCCAAGTCTGCCCCGCTCGGGGTCTTACAATTTTGGGTTTCCCGGCGCATGGCGATTGGCGATGAATGACAGTCTTTGAGTCATCGAATTTGTTTAAGCTTGAAGACCGCTTTTCGTGAGCTCGGAGTTGCCTTATAGGGGCTTTATGAGCCCGAAGTTTCAACCCTGGGGTCGTGCGGGTGCTAAATCGCTGATGCTAAGTCTCCGAGTATCTCGGGACGCATCTGGTGGAGAGGCTTTCGCTGTGAGCATGTTGAAATTCCCCTTTATAAAGCATAAGATGCCGAAAGATATCCTTTATCGCTTGGCGTAGACATATGTTGTAAATACATGCCGTTTTGTTATTGCGAGCTCGGCCCGCGCGGGCGAGGCTCTTTGGACTGTTCGGTCTGTTGCATTATTCCCTATTAGGGCTTTGTTCGTCATTTTACGGCGTGGGGCCGGTTGTAATGAAAGTCCCGTAGGCTTGCTAGATCCTTCTTGGGAAATGCGTCGTCATTGCCTCGTTAAAAACCTCTGTTGGTAGAAAACCCGTTTCAGGATAAAAAATTCGATCGAAGGAAAAGAGTGCAACGGACGTTCTGAAGCCTCGGAATCTTCGAGCCGGGGTATCGTCCTGATTATCTTGGTTATTGTCCTGCACAAGGGTAACCGTGAAGTAGAAGATGGGAAGGGGGATAGGCGCTTATACCTCGGTGGCGATGGCGTTTCTCGAGTTTTGGCGCTTATTTGGCGGTTGCTAATTAGTCCTTTATTTGACCGCGTTCGGGGCGATCGTCAGAAGATCATGTGGACGACGTGTTGAGGCTCGTCTATTTTGTTTCCTTTTGCCATTTCTTCTTCTCGCGATTGATTTTTAGCCCGGCTGCTGAGAAGTTCCCGAAGGCGCCCGTTGTCGAGCAATCGGGCCACTTCCTCTCGGAGCTGCCTACAATCTTCGGTTTGGTGCCCGCGCGAGTTGTGAAACTCGCAAATCAAATTGTAGTTTCTGTGGGAAGGATCTGAATGTAACGGTCTGGGCCATCTGGCGTCTTCGATCTTGCTAATGGCGAACACAATGCCTGGCACATCGATGCTAAAGTTGTATTCCGATAAGTGGGGCGCATTTGTTGGTGCTATGCTTTGATCGAACCAGGTTCTGTTGACGAACCCTCGAGGGTCCTATACTCGATATATCCTCTGATCGTTGCAAGGTAGGTTATGCCTTGGGGCGTTCCTTCTGTCTTCGAGGTACGGATGGTATCTTTGTTTGTTTGGTTTCGATTCTTTTACCAGGTTTGGGTACACTGAGCTCGAAGGGGCTCCCAGCTGGTCGTCCTCGGCCCTAATCTTTGACTGGTACCAGTTGTGGACGTTCAACCAGGTCACGACTAGATATTCGATCAGGTTCTGCTTCAGTTGCTTCGAGGCCACCGAACTTCGTTCGTTCAGGCCTTGGGTGAAGGCCTGCACTTCCCAGTCATCGGAGAATGGCGGCAGCTCCATCTGTTCCATCTGGAAGCAAGATACGAACTCTCGTAGCATTTCGTTCTCCCTTTGCTTAATCTTGAACACGTCGGACTGCCTTGTTGCTACCTTGATGGCGCCAGCGTGCGCTCTTACAAAGAAGTCCGCTAACATGCGAATGAATCTATAGAGTTGGGAGCCAAGTTGTGATACCACATCATGGCCCCCTTCGAAAGCGTTTCTCCAAATTTCT
This sequence comes from Nicotiana sylvestris, assembly GCF_000393655.2. NCBI lineage: Eukaryota > Viridiplantae > Streptophyta > Magnoliopsida > Solanales > Solanaceae > Nicotiana > Nicotiana sylvestris. Next base: position 165,194,921 of record NC_091064.1, on the reverse strand, counting down.
TCAGCAATACGAACTCGATCTCATCATTCTTTAATCATTACCTTTTACTGTGCAGGTATAGGCAGTAACGTGTTCATTGGGGTCGGTAGTACCGTTGTACTTAGTGGAGTTCTGGCATTCTGAATTTTTTAGGAATGGGCTTTGGGGTCGCTTCCTTGGGGAATGGCCTTTGTATGAACTTCTTCAAATCCAAACCTTTTAGGACCGGGGGTGCTCCCGGGATCTGATCCACCCTAGAGTTGTAGGTCTCGACCTTTTAATCGTTGGCTGCAATCATTTTCTCACCTAATTCGATCCTTTTGGTGAGGTCTTCGAGCATATTCACTATGGCGGGGTCAGCCACTGACCCATTGTTGCTTGATCTTTCGGGTACTTGCTCGGCGAGGGGAGCTGTCTCTGGTGCCGTTGTGCTAGAGGTTCTCGGATGGCTTTGCAACTGAGCAATGGCCAATTGTTGTGCCTGCAACATTTCAAAAATAACATGAATACTAACTTTCTGTTCTTCCCGGGCCGGGGTTTGTTGGGCTTCCTGTTGGTCGATATGCTGAATGCTCCCATCGGTGTGCGAGGCCTTGTCGACCTGCTGCGCGCCTCGCGAACCTGCATCCACTGGAATTAGCCTAGATGCATTATTGGGGTTCCGCAGCGTCGTGCCAACCACTAGAACAATCTCATCGTTTTCGCCGTGACTTTCGAGGTAGTCGTTCTCGACTCTGCTTACCGAGCCAGACATTTTTTACCCGAAATCAAAGGATCTTGGACAAGAAAAAGTGTGAAAGATAATGTGCGTTTGTGCAATGAAGCTAACAAGAAAATAATCACTATTATTTTTAGCCCCACGATGGGCGTCAAACTGTTTACTGTGAAAATGGTAACAACAATTAAATTTGTAGATAGGATTCTAAAAATACGTGATCTATTCCCGAGCTAGTTGTTAGAGCAGTTGATGTTGATAATAAGGAGTTTAAAGATTAAATGCAAGCGAAAACGAGATAGCAGTCGAACCAAAGGGCCTGCTGCCCGGGTATAGGTCTGGTCGATGGGGGACCTCGGGGTTGATGTTAGGGTCGAGCTCAAGCTATCGGGGATAGTCAGGGATGGGATAACAGTTGAGGATATAATTAAACAAGGCTCTTAACGGCCAATACTAAGCAATACGATGAAGAACCAGTAAGAAAGCAATGAATATCAAGGTGACTTCGGGCCAGTGAGAACGAAGAAGCTAGAAAGAAAAGAGAGAGAGAGAGAGAGAGAGAGAGATAGAGAGATATTATTGCACTTGTGGTGAAATGGAGCAACATCAATCCTTTACAAAGTGGCATGAATTCCCCTTATATAGGAGATGGAATAACATATAGTACAAAGTGTATTGAATGTAAAGACATGGGGATGGGACGGTTAGGCATGGTACTAGTGCCTATTGACTCTAGCCGCTCGCCTCGGGAGTCCCCCGTCTTCGTAACCTTCATTGGGTCACTGACAGATTCCTTATCCTCGGAGTCTCTACAGGGTCGCGGACGATCCTCGAGGGAGGAAGCTAGATCGTGATCCTACAGCCTCGAGATGCTGGCATGAATTTCCGAATGTACCTTAATGGAGGGAAATAGATCCCCCTGATTTCACCGCATACAAAAAGAAGTTCAAAATTTAAATTTGAAATGATTTGGAGTGGATTTGAGCAATATTTGAGTTAAATTTTAGAAAAGACGCAAGGAAGAAGACGAAATCAGTTTTTTGTATAATTACGTATAATCTTGTATAATAGTGTACATGAGTGTATAAACACATTATACACTATTATGCACTTTTATACACCTTTATACAAGCGTCTGTAGACGAACTTCTTTTACGATTTTCAGTTGCAATTCTTGTTCAAAACCAGTCCAAATCTCCATTAAATGACTTCAAATTTTATATACAACCTCCTTATACTATTTCTAACAAGTCTAAATAACACTCACTCCAAATTTCTCAAAAAATTAAATTCAAAATTTAAACCCACATATTTAAGCTTTTAAAAATTTAATTTTCACCATCCAAATGGATTTGGTTTGTTGAACTAATATTTGAGTCACAATTACTGATTTGAAAATTAACTTAAAAGCTTGAGAAATCTTTTTAAAAAATAAATAGTAATTTTGAGAACCTATTGGAGATGGATGTTGAATCTTAGCCTATTATTTTTGGACTAGTTGGTTGTAAATTGAAATATGGGCTATTAAATTGAAAAGTAAAGAGCTCAGTTGTTCTTATGTGAAATTTTTCCTTTTTTAGAAATAGCCTTAATTTACAGCTGCTGATTGAAAATTAGCCAAAGTTTCATATTTAATCAAAATTTAGCTATTTTTTCATGTAAAAATAAAATCTGAATAAAAATACCCTTAATAATCCTTAAAAAATTCCAGCATAATATGCTGTCTCCGAACTTTTTTACAAATGAAATTTTATTATAATGTGCAGTAATTTCATAATATGCTGGAGTTCCAACATAATATTTTAGAAGTTTATACGCATGAGCTCCCTAATCCAGCATATTATGCTGGAATTTTCTGTGTTTCATATAGGTTATTTTTGTCTAGATTTTATCTCCACATAATATAGTAGATTATTTTCAATGAATTTGCAAATAATGAATATTTTTTAATTACCAATACAAAAATTGGCTAGCCTATACTATTTTGACCATTGATATTATAGCTTTATCCCTGAATTTTATGTGCTATTTGTAAAAGTAAACATAGTACAGTATTAGTTTGATAAAGAGAAAAAAGGGGAAAAGGTACTGTAGTAAACATTGAATTTCGGGAAGGTATACAACCATTTAGATACCGAATCTCTCTTTAAATTACTTAAAAGCAGAAATCGCAGTAAAGATATGAATTTTGGAAAGGAATAAAACCATTTTGATGCTTGATCTTTTTCTCTCAATAACTTAAAAGATGATGCAGAGAACACCTTATTATTTATTTTGTTACGCAAAAATTAATAAAGTTTCGACAAATATTGTTGAAAATTAATTTATGATACTGGGACAAAATTATGTAGTTTGACGTTTCGATATTTTGCCACCAAGAAACAAAAAGGGAGGCTAGCTAGATTCTTGGTGACCCAAATCAGCCATTAGGACTTACGTGGCAACCATATTCCATCAGTCAATGAACCTAATTTTGTAACTAATTATATTTTAGGTCCCTTTGTTTGGCTCAATAAAGAAAAAAGGAAAAAAGATCATTCAGAGTAACAAGGATCCATAAAATATTTTTCATTTCAATTTAAGTTAGATATACCGACTTTTACACTATCACTTTTTTAACCAAGACGAAAGAATAATATTTAACTATTAATAACAAATTAATTATTCTATTTGTTTCAACAAACTAACTAATTTTGATATAAATTAGAATATATATAGATCAAAGTTTTTCTTTTTAAAATAAAATTTTTTTGGTCGAAAGAAAAACTTTATTTCAACCATTTTGTCAATTTACATCATCTGTTCTTGTGGACTCTAGAACAGATCTCATAAGTACAACCAAATAAACAAAAACAACTATACAACTAGTGTTGTTTAGCAATTTCCTGACACTATACAGACTCTTTCTGTCATATGTGTCATGGATTACAATTAGGATAACTATTGAACAGACTTCAAAATAGGTAACCATTTGGATTTCTTCTGTCCAGCAACATGCACTTGAATAGCAATTTCCTTTGCTCTGTCTTTGACCTCTCTGCTCTGCTGTTGAAATCTTCTTTCATTTCGCTCCATCTAGATGTTGTAGACTACTGCTGCAAATATCACTCCAAGCAACGCCTTTCTTGGATTCCTGTTATTGACATTGGCAACTAGCCATTGCACTTCTGTTTTCCAGTTACCAGTTGTCCTTTGATATTCAAGCCATCTTAACATTCTTGTCCATAGACTGTGAATATGAACACTCGAAGAACAAGTGATCATGTGTCTCTTCTATATCTCTTCTACGCAGTGTACATGACTGGTCTAACTGAACTGCCCATTTGGCTAATCTTTCAACTGTAGCCAGTCTTCTATGCATTGCCATCCATAAAATGTACTGTTGTTTTGGTAGCATTCCAGTTACCATAATCAGTGTTTTCTAGTGGACTTTGGGGTACTTTGGAGTAGTATGAAGGTAAGCCTTCTTAATACTGAACTTCCCATTCTGAGTGCGGGATTGGATTCTTGTAATATCATTTGCCCATCAGTCTCTTGCTACAAATAGCTTCCTTACTAGCCAACTAGCTTGCTTGGAGATCTCCACATTAGCAATGTCTTTCTTTTTTATGTAGTGGCAGTGAATCCACTTGATCCAGAGCTTGTCTTTCTTAGTCATTATAGCCCAAAAGAGCTTAGTTAAGGCAGCTTTGTTCCATCTCTCATAATTGATGATGTTCAAACCTCCAGCAGCTTTTGGTTTACACAGAGTCTCTCATGCTATAGGAGCCCTATGAGTAGTGTCATGACTACCAGTCCAAAAGTAATTCCTGCATATACCATTTATCAGTTTGATAACCTTTTTTGGAATAAGAAATACTTGAGCCCAGTAAGTCTGCATTTCAAATAATACACTCTTGATGAGTTGTAATCTTCCAGCATAGAATAGAAACTTGGATGTTCAGCTTCTGATTCTGTCCACTATCCTCTCAACTAATGGCATACATTATGATATAGTAATTTTCTTTGTGGACAAAGGTACTCCCAAATATTTGAATGGAAAGCTACCTTTTTCTAGGTGAAGAACTTCCAGCATTTTTTCTTTGAATTCCCTGGGAACACCTGCTATGTACAATGAGCTTTTCTCCAAGTTTGGTTGAAGACCTAAGACCTTTGAGAATTAGTCAAACACTCCTATCAGCATCTTCATTGAGACTTCATCAGCTCTACAACACAACAGTAAATCATCTGCAAAACAGATATGTACTACTTGTAGTCTGGTGCATTTGGGGTGGAAGTTAAAGTCTAATTTGTTTAGATACTCCATGGCTAATACAAATAAGTAGGGGGACATTGGGTCCCCCTGTCTTAACCATTTCTTTGTTTCAAACTTGTTGGTCAATCCTCCATTCAATAGCAAAGAGTAGCTTACTGTAGAAACACACTCCATAATCAATGCTACCAATTTGTATGGCACCCCCAAATTCAAGCAGTACTGCTTTCAAAAAACCCCATTCAACTGAATCATAAGCTTTTTTGATGTCTACTTTGATCATGCATTTAGGAGATACTGCCTTTTGAGTATACCCTTTAATCAATTCATGAGCCATAATGACATTATCAAGTATATTCCTCCCTTCTATTAAAGCAGACTGTGAAGGTCCAACCAGAAAATTCACAACCAATTTAAGTCTATTTGTCAGAATCTTAGCAATAATCTTGTACAATGTTGAGCAGCAAGCAATAGACCTAAACTCTTTAACATAACTGGGGTTCTTCACTTTTGGGATCAATGTAACAGTTGTGCAATTTATTTCTTTCAATAATCTGCCATTTTGAAAGAATTGTTGTACTGCATCTGTAACTTCTTTTCCAATAATTGGCCAAAATTCTCTAAAAAATTCTGCAGTGTATCCATCTATGCATGGTGCCTTGTCATTAGGTAAGTTCTTCACTATATGGAAGATCTCCTTCTTTGTTACTAGCAGTAACAGTTGTTGTTGTTGATTCAGTGTTAAACAAGGACCATCCCTTTCTATATTGATATCAATCCCTGGCATTTGTTCTGCTGTTGTTCTCAATAATTGCTAAAAGAATTGTGTGAATTCTTGTTGAATCTGCTTTGGATCAGTAATCTTCATCTGATTTTCATTGTAAATGTGACTCACCTTATTTCTTGCTTGTCTATTCCTCATGTAAGCATGGAAGTATTTGGTATTGCAGTCTCCCAATTGGATCCAAGTTGCTTTTGATTTCTGCCTCATTATTTGTTCTTGAATTACTTCCCATTTTTCAATAATTCCTAGAGACTTCCTTTCTTCTTGAATCAATACTTTGTTGAAATAATCTTCATTTAGCTTCCCTTGAATCACTTTCAATTCTTCTCTCACTTTCAACTGAGGAGTGCTCCTTTTGATATCTCTAGTTTCTTGTTCAAGCTGCTTTAGTTTACTCCAAATAGAATACATAGTAAATCCTTTGATCTTTTGTCTCCAAATTCTCTGGACTGTTTCTTTGTACTCCCTTTGGTTCATCACTGTTACTAATAATCTGTATGGATTTCTCACTTTAACCTTTATCACCTCAGTGTCTAGCATTATAGGAGTATGATCCGAACATCCAGGTAACATGTATACTGCCTCAATCCTAGTGTAAGAGTTAAACCACTCAGCATTGCCAAAATCCCAGTCTATATGGCTATAAACTTTGACCTCTACATCTCTTTTGTTACTCCATGAAAATCTGATTCCTCTTTTAGTGATTTGTCCCACTCCAATATCATCAATACAGTTCTGGAGATCAGTCATTTCTGCTTGATGAACTGGTAGCCCATTCATCCTGTCATCCACATTTAAGACACTATTGAAATCTCCAATTATAAGCCAAGGTCCATTAAGTTATATATTCCTCAAGCTCCTCCATGGTGATACTCTGTGTTGTATGGTGTGCAGGCCATATACAAATATTATGTAGCTAGTAAATATTGAAGTTTTGTCCTCCACCTGACAATGAATTAGTTGGTATGTGCTTTCCAAAATTGTTACATGAACATTTGTTTCTTTCCACATTATCCATATCTTTCCATTAGGTGCATAGGCATAGTTGTCTTCTACTTTCCAATCTCCACTCATTCTCTTATGAATAGCCTTTGATTTTTGTTGTTTCACTCTTGTTTCTAAGCAAGCAATCATATCTACTTCATTTATCCGCAAGAATTTCTCTAGTTCTCGCTGTTTACAGGATTTGTTCAGTCCTTTTATGTTCCAGAACACAATGATCATGGGGGATTATGATAACTGGAGGTACTTCTCTGGATCATTTGGCCTGTTTCATTTCTAGACAATTGCTGTTGTTGATTCACATCTGATGGCCTTTCCAATATGGTCAGTGGAGCAAATGTATTCCTTTTGGCTAATTCTTCATAATTGACCTCTCTATACTTTGCTTTGTCAATTGATCCTTGTATAATCACTGCTTGTTTTCCCATGCTATTCACTTGTATCTCCATATCAGGATGATCTATTGGCTCATTTTGTTGCTGAATGGTTTTACTCTCTTCAGCTACAGTTTTTGGTTTCCATTCCATTTTGGTTTTCTTCTTTCTTCTCTTTCTCTGCTTCCTTGGTTCCTCAGCTTGCTGTACATCTTGTTGACATTCACCAGTATTATGCCCAAATTTGTTACACTCTAGACAGAATTTCGGTTTCTATTCAAATTCCACACTCTGCATCCAACTTCTTCCATCTGGTATCTCAATATAGATCTCATCAGGCAATGGCTGAGTTATGTCCATTTCCACAAGGATTCGAGAATAAAAAATCCTTTCACATTCAACAGTTAGTCTATCAGTGCATATAGGTTTTTCTAGTAGGCTAGCTATCATACCTAGGTTTTCCTCAGGCCAACACTGAATTGGCAGTCCAGGTAAATTGACCCATATTGGAACAATTCTCATTGATGCATTCTATACCTGGAAGTTTGGACCCCAATCCTTCAATATCATAGGTTTGTTATTGAACGTATAAGGGCCATTTTGCATTATTAGGTTTTTGTCCTCAATAGATTCAATTTAAAGATGAAATACCCGTCATCATGCAGCAACACTGTTGGAGTTGTAACAGTATTCCAAACACCATAGACAAACTTAAGCATCTCCTTGAATGACGGATTGCCCCCAGGACATAACCTATCAATGTTGTTCTCCACTTCTGGGTCTGCAATTCTATCTCATTTGGATTTAATTTGGCAATTTTCACTCCATCCTTGACCATCGGAGGATAGAATTTGAGTTACATGCCCTATGTTTGTATTTTGTTACCTTTAACAACGTCAGCCATGGTCTGTTTATGAGATCCGGTTGAGTATGTAAGTTTCCTTGCTGCTGTAAGCATACTTATTTCCATTGGTTGTATATCGCTTTTCTCCACTTCCGACGGAGCTTGCATGACCGTAGGAGCACTTCTCATACCTGGTAACCAATGTAACAGTTGCATTGGGGCTATTTTTTGTGGTACGCCACTCTCTGGAGTAATTAATCTCGTCATATTTACAGCTGAGGAGCTGTTAGTGTAGGTCGGATATGGTGATTTCCGGTGAATCGGCGATTGTCAGCTGCCTTGCTTAACAAATCGCCAGACTTTCTCTCTCTACATTTCATGCTTTGACTTTTTAAAATAAAATTTACATGTTTAGAACCTGCATAAAAAGTAATATATGTTATAGCAGTTAACAATTAAAAAAATTTAAATATTTGAAAAAAACATAATTGAAAAATAAATTCTTTCACTCTTCAGATAGTAATATGTCACATAAAGTAAAACATATAGAGTACTATTATTTTATAAGGTTACTAATTAATATATACGTATTTACTTTAATTACTTTAGCATGATCTGATTATATAAATATATTTTATATTATTAATTAATAAAACGAAATTAGTAAGATTATACAAAGAATGGTTGTGATACCGTTGTTGATAAGCTGGAGGAAGGGTAATATTTCTTGCAATAGTTAACACAAAAGACGCAAAAATCACGAATGGTTGCTATGATTAAAGTTAATTAGTTTTTCTTTCTTAATTCTAGCATTTAGAAGAAACTACAAGTTCATTGGATTGTTATGTACTCTAAGAAAAGAAAAAAAGACAAGAAAGTAATATAAGAGAAAAAGGAAGTGTTTCACATGGATGGCAATAGTCTTGTTTACTCCGCAAGTTCTTGGGGAATAACACAAATTTGAACTTCTTTTTTTTTCTTGTTTAAGAATCATATTCATTGTATATATACGTGAAAATCTGAAACATATCTCCTGTTCCCTGCATAGAACTTTCCAAAATATTACTATGTCTATTATTTTATTCATTATTCTTTTCACCCCTTTCAAGAAAATAAATAAAGACCTATAAATTACAAATAAAAAGATGGTATTAGTAAATAAACATAATTTATAAACCTTAAGAAAAAATATTACCGGAGTAATGCATGTTTACCGCTCATGTTCGTAACTCATCCTTTCTTACATACGTTACAAATATTTTACACATTTAGTACTTAATTAATATCAGTGACGGGCACGGGCCATTCGGTTATCTAAATTAGAAAAATATCTTATACGAAGATTACCTTTATAAAAATAAAACGTTTAAAAGACCAAATATCATCAATTTCATCTTTCTACCTTTTATTTACTTAAAAAATTATGATAGAATAATTTACTTTATGTTACAAATCATATATTCTATTTTTAATACAATGTATCAAACATATAAAAAAAAAGAGAATTTTTTTATAAAATATATATATATATATATATTGTTATAAATATATTATATTATGGATGTTCATTTAGCACTCCGTTGTAAATAAACTTCCTGAAGAAGCTTATCCATATGGGACTCCACCGTAAATATGTTTATCTATTTAAGTACTCTATTGGAAATAAGCTTCCTCAAGAAGCTTATCACTTCGATACCCGGTTATGGATAAACATTACCTCCGGTAGAAGATTATCCATACCGGGTATAATAAGTTTATCCTTTCAGTACCCATTTATGGATAAACATTACCTCCGGTAGAAGATTATCCATACCGGGTATAATAAGCTTATCCTTTCAGTACCCAGTTATGGATAAATATTTTTTCCGGTAGAAGATTATCCATACCGGGTATAATAAGCTTATCCTTTCAGTACTCAGTTATGGATAAACATTACCCCTGGTAGAAGATTATCCATATCCGGTATAATAAGTTTATCCTTTCAGTACTCCGTTATGGATAAACATTGCTCTCAGTAGAAGATTATCCATATCTGGTATAGTAGCAGCTTACACAGCAGCTTCCTTTCTTTTATAAATAGAAGAGATTTCAGTTCATTATGCACATCAGTTTGAATTCGAATAATATATCAGTTTCTCTATATACTTGTCTTTACTTTATAGTCTTTATTTTATAACACGTTATCAGTACGAGACTCTGCCATCTCGAACAAATATTTTGAAAGTATATGAGGTAAGAACTTTCTTTTCCTAAATAATGTCAAATCTTTCTAAACTTGAATTTGTAGCCCTGGATATATCGGGCAAAAGCTACATGTCTTGGGTGCTTGATGCTGAAATTTATCTTGATGCGATGGGTCTGACAGACACCATCAAAGACAAAAATCAGGCATCAAACCAAGACCATGCCAAAGCAATGATATTCCTACGCCATCACCTTGATGAGGGCCTGAAAATGGAATATTAAATCAGGCATCAAACCAAGATCCAGTCATACTGTGGAACAATTTGAAAGATAGATATGACCACCTGAAAATGGTCGTTCTTCCACATGCACGATATGATTGGACTCATCTAAGGCTACAAGATTTTAAATCTATCAGTGAGTATAATTCTACTATGTTCAGAATTATTTTCCAATTGAAGTTATGTGGTGATAATATTACTGATCATGATATGTTGGAGAAAACTTTCACCACTTTTCATGTCTCGAATATGCTCCTGCAGCGGCAATATCGAGAGATGGGATTTAAAAATTATTCTGAACTTATCTCACATCTTCTTATAGCAGAGCAACATAATGGGCTATTAATGAAAAACCATGAATGCCGACCTACTGGTTCTTGTCCATTCCCTGAAGTGAATGAGATAAACTTCCACCAGGCTAAACGTGGAAAATGTCGTGGCCCCAGTCGTGGTCATGGTCGTGGTCGGGAAAGAAACTCTAATCATGGTAATAATAATACACCAAAGAACACTCCTCACCACCAGCAGTGGAAAAGGAAGGAACAAAAGCATAAAGCAGTGCAAGCACCAAATGCAGAAAATGCATGCAATAAATGTGGAGAAAAAGGGCACTGGTCACGTACCTGTCATACGCCAAAGCACCTGGTTGAGCTTTATCAAGCCTCCCTAAAGAAGACAGAGAAAAATGCTGAAACAAATTTTATTTCTGAAGATAATTTAGACTTCATGCATTTGGATGTAACTGATTACCTTGCACTCCCAGAAGGAGAAACAAGTCATGTAATCGGTGATGAATCTGTAGAAATGTAAATATTTTAATTTTTGTTATTTGTAATAGATAGTATGGTTATGTAATTGTTGTACATAAAGAAAAATTATGATTTGATAATGATGTTTACTATAATATATCTTGTTTATGTCATTTTGAAGAATATGGATAACATTATTAGATCAACTTAAACTCTAGCAGAGTTTGCAAGAAATATACAACCACAAGAAGTGGTTATATTTCGTATATCTCATTGTAATTATATTTTGTTAACTACCAGAAGTGGTATATGCCTATGATCACCAGAAGTGATAATTTAGGCTTTCTATGGTTACAATTGAAGATAAGCTACATAAATATTCTCTATATTAAATGCACGCCTTGATTTGCTCCTGAAGTAGTAAATATTTTAAAAGAGGTTGAGGCATCACAATTTGATGTGATTAATGCGCATTCAGATAATTATGTTCGATTTCCTGAAGGATGAGAACTTTTGATAATATTAATCCATTCCCTGAAGTGAATGTGACAATACTAATAAGTCGGGTAAATATGAACGCGCTCTTGATGTGAATACATTACAATTCACCTCCAGAAGAGTTAATATAATTGAGAGAATATATACTCAATATTTCGTATTTTAAATTTGCTCCTGAAGAAGTAACACAATTGAAATTGCCTCCTGAAGTGGAAAAATATTATGAAAAGGAGTTTTCGTGTGCTTAAACAATTGTTTTACATTGTTTATTTGATTGTGATTTTCTCTCATGACACCAGCAGTGTCTGAGCAATAATTGACAGTACAAAATGTATCAACAACTCCTGAAGAGCTAAATGTTTGCCTAAAGAATACATGACACCAGTAGTGCCAGATAAATATTAGATTGTGGATAATAAATGAAGGCTCTCGAAGAGCTTATATACAAATATGTCATTCATATTATATGATTATGGTCAAAACATATGTTGTAGTAAACCTGAAGTTTACTAATACAAATGGCTATCATATTGAGACTACAAATGATTGGAAGATTGATAATCTTCATGTTTCCACAATCATAGGGGGTAAAATAATATGTATGTGAGAAGTTACCCGTCTTATTCTTTAATTTGTACTATATCATGTATCACAGTAAATCAGAAGTTTACTAAAGCAAAAGTTTATGCCATAGTAAACCAGAAGTTTACTAAGAGATAACACATGACATGATAAACTTGAAGTTTTCATTTGCCATTTTTAAATGAGCTATTTGAGAATTCAGATAAGCATATACTAAAGAACTAGAAGATTCTTCAGGAATTCTCATGTGTTGCTTGCTCTCATAATGAATTGATTATACCAGCTAAAGTTGGGACTAAGACCCCTGATTCTGAAATATATAAAAGGTGAATATGGGCCCGTTCACCTATCATGTGAACCACTTATAGGTGCATATATGAGATGGTTACATGTGTAATTATTGTCAACCTGCAGTTTGGCATTTGGAATTGCTTTTCTCGATTAAGAGCATAATTTTCAGATTATGAAATCAAGACAGTTCATCTTGATAATGTTGGTTTATATCCAAGCTGGTTTAGCATTGAATACCTCCTATTAATGGTTAAACCATTGCTTATGAGAACAAAGCTTCATGTGTTGGTCTAAGATTTTCTAAATTGCATATAGCAGCACTTGTATGCATCAGATCAATAATATATGATAAGTCCTCCCTTCACAATTGGTTTAGGATCGGAAACCAAATATTTTTACTATCTTTTGTTGTGTGGTATATGATTAATTTCTCTACCATAATACACAAAGATATGTTTCCCAAAGATGATTGGGGATATATGTTAGTTTTTCTAACATTTGGGGGATGGAATAAACAGTTGAAAAATATGCTATATGAATCGAATTATCATGATCCTCACTTAGAAGATAATTCAAGTCGAATGCCAGAAGCATTTGCTGATCCAAAATTAAATATCATATTTCAGCTGCAAATGCTCCTATTAAAATTAAAGTCCCTGAAGGATAGAGTTTACTGTACGCATGAAGCGTGGTAGACCAATCGGTTCCAAAGGTAACAATCCTTGAAAAATAGTAGGAGCTAATGATCAAAATGATCATAATGAGGAGGAAATAAGCTCTAGAAGAGCCCACGACATAACATTTCATGAAACTCCCGAAAAAGTTCAGGTACCTGAAAATAAAGAAAGTGATGAGATCTCCACAAGTTATGTCGCTTCGGAACTGACACAAAATGATCGTCGACGATATATTTAATACAATATAGTGCACAATATTGTAAAAGATTGTGAGGATCGGACTAGCAGTCCAGACACTTGAAGATGTCATACCATTTAGATACAAGTCTTAACCTATATGACTTATTTGGCTAAATCTATATGAAGATCCTTGAAGGATTGAAAATGCCCGAAGCATATAATTCAAAGTCTTGAGAAATGTACTCGATCAAATTATAAAGATCTTTGTACGGTTTAAAGCAATCTGTGCGCGTGTGGTATAATCGCCTCAGTAAATATTTGCTGAAAGAAAGTTACATAAATTATGTTATTTGTCCATGTATTTTTATAAAGAAAATGTCATCAAAATTTGTTACACTTGCTGTTTATGTTGGTGACATAAATCTTATTGGAACTCCGGAAGAGCTCCAAGAGGGTCTTAAAAATACTTTTACATGGACAAAGTGTACCCATTAAGTACACCAATGAATATTCAATCACTTGAAGTGAATAAGGATCCGTTCCAACCTCTAGAAGAGGATGAGGAGCTCCTTGGTCCTGAAATACTCTATCTCGGTGTAGATGGTGCACTTATTTATCTTGCTAATGCTAACAAAAGTGGTACAGATCGTATTGGTAATGCAGATTGTCACACCTCCTTTTTCCGCGCCCGAGGGGCGCAGGGGAGTTTTTCCAATTAAAGGACAGTCGAAACGGGATTGGTTTAATTATTTCAGAGTCGCCACTTGGGAGATTTAGGGTGTCCCAAGTCACCAATTTTAATCCCGAATCGAGGAAAAGAATGACTCCATATTACAGTCTGCGTACCAGAAATCCGGATAAGGAATTCTGTTAACCCGGGAGAAGGTGTTAGGCATTCCCGAGTTCCGTGGTTCTAGCACGGTCGCTCAACTGTTATATTCGGCTTGATTATCTGATTTTATACAAGTGTGAACTTATGTGCAAAATTTAACTTTTAACCGCTTTTATCATTCACTGTTATTTTTGTAGGAAATTTACAGTGCATGAGGTCAAGTACACTCAACTCGAGAAAACATGCTGTGCCCTAACTTGGGTAGCTCAGAAATTGAAGCACTACCTGTCTTCATATACTACGTATCTCATATCCCGTTTGGACCCATTGAAATATATATTTCAGAAACCTATGCCCACGGGAAGGTTGGCAAAATGGCAAATTCTGCTCACCGAGTTTGATATCGTCTATGTGACGAGGACAGCCATGAAAGCCCAGGCACTGGCAGACCATTTGGCAGAGAATCCCGTTGATGAAAAATACGAGCCCTTAAGAACGTATTTTCCTGACGAAGAGGTGATGCATACGAATGAGTTGGAATTACCCGAGGAACCGGGTTGGAAGCTTTTCTTCGATGGAGCTGCAAACGCAAAAGGGGTTGGAATAGGAGCAGTACTCATTTCTGAAACAGGACGGCATTATCCTGTTACGGCTCAACTACGCTTCTATTGCACCAACAATATGGCCGAGTATGAGGCTTGCATTCTGGGTCTGCGCCTGGCTGCTGACATGGATGTCCAAGACGTCTTGGTCTTGGGAGACTCGGACCTCTTGATACATCAAATTCAGGGAGAATGGGAAACACGAGATCTAAAACTCGTACCATACCGACAATGCTTGCATGATCTGAGCAAGCAATTTCATTCGGCCTTTCCGCGGCCCTTGGTGTGAGGTCCCTCTGCAGGTTTTTCAACTCATTCATGATTCGGTGGACGCAACCCATGATGGAAACAAGGAGGGTCTTTCGAGGCTTTTGCTCGCATGCCAGGCATCTCATGTAGATGTAATGCCCAATCTCGTCGATCTTTCCCCGGATGTTGTCCCTTTCTGTGAACAAATGCCTTATCTGTTGGTTCTTCAATCCCAGTGTTTGCGCATTGTTGGCAAGCTGATCCTGGAACATCTCCATTTGCCTTTCCATTCTGGTCATTGCATCGTAACATTGCCTTCTGTCGGCTTGGGCATCTCGTGTTTGCTTGAGGATCCTTTCTCGAAGAGAGGCATTCGTTTCCCTTAATGTCCCGACGCTCAGTTCATACTCCCTTATGACTCGTTGCAGGCGCTGCCTCCGAGCCATTAAAAGTATTCCCGCATTATACTGGTGGGCGACCTAGAACTTAAAAGTATTCCCGCATTATACTGGTGGGCGACCTAGAACTTAAATGTATTGAAATTGTTTCCCCGTTCTTCCGAGAAAATTTTCGACAATCGGCAGAAAATTTTCTGCCCCGGTTTTTGGTAACTTCCATGGCATTGCATCTTGTTGCCGTCATCAATTCTTTGCTCTCCTGCAACAGACAAAAGGATTTAGTCAGTTTTAATCGTGGTGGTAGAGGGTGCCTTTCTGGCGAGCAATTTTTCTCTCTTCCCCTTTTCTTGCTCTTTGTCCCCATAATTGGTTGGCGGGCAAAGTTGCCTGTTGGGGGTCTCTAGCCTGCTGGGGATTGGTTTTCAATTTATCCCCTTTTCTGCTTTCTCTTTAAACACATGATGTGGGAGTCTGCTTCTAACTCCCGAAACCACTCCCTTTTGGAGCTTACTTCTTCCAAAATTTCCGGGCACAATCCCTGCATTGCCTGGGACCGGCCTTTAAGACTGTTTGTATTATCCTGCATTGGATGACTGTACACCCTCGTCCCAAACACAACCCCTTCTCATCCTCGAACCCTAGCAGCCGCCCCAGTATCCCTCGCCATTAAAGCCGGCGGCATGAACGCCGATGACCGCCTCCTGAACACCCTAGGACCACCTCACTGTCCTGAACACGAATCCACTAACCACGAGCCTCGAATCACTTTCGTTCGTCTCGAATCTTCATTTGAAGATTTGAGTCGAACCCGGATCTATGCCAAACCACCCCATCTTCATACCAGACACTCCCCTGACCTTCCTCGTGACCAAACCAAGCTTGGTTTGGTCCGAATCTACCCACAACTCCCTAAAAATCATAATGCCTAGATGCAAAACGGACAGACCCATAAATGACTAACAACACATGTCACGGAAAACTCGAAAAATTGTACCGCGAAATCATTTGTCACTATTTTTATTTTCTTTTGGAGCGATTGCTCGTAAAGCAAAAATCACGTGCTTACACAGATGCAAGTTATCTATCTGATACCCATAAAGCTCGATTTCATGAAGCAAGTAGGGAATGCGTATGGTTGAGATCAATAATTCATTTTATTCGAGAAAAATGTGGTTTGGAATGTGAGAAAAGACCCACAATTTTATACGAAGACAATGCTGCATGCATAGCCCAATTGAAGGGAGGATTTATAAAAGGAGATAGAACGAAGCACATTTCACCAAAATTATTCTACACACACGATCTTCAGAAAAATGGTGACATTGATGTGCAACAAATCCGTTCAAGTGATAATCCAGCAGATTTATTCACTAAATCTTTGCCAACTTCAACTTTTGAGAAGATGGTATACAAGATTGGAATGCGGAGACTCAAATATTTGAAACAAGGTTTTCATCAGGGGGAGTAAAATACGCGATGCACTCTTTTTCCCTTACTAAGGTTTTTTCCCATGGGGTTTTCCTTATAAGGTTTTTAATGAGGCACCTAGCAATGCGTATTACTAAATATGTGTACTCTTTTTCCTTCACTAGGATTTTTTCCCACGTGGTTTTTCCTAGTAAGGTTTTAATGAGGCACATTATCTTTTAATGAACATCCAAGGGGGAGTGTTATAAATATATTATATTATGGATGTTCATTTAGTACTCCGTTGTAAATAAGCTTCCTGAAGAAGCTTATCCATATGGGACTCCACCGTAAATATGTTTATCTATTTAAGTACTCTATTGGAAATAAGCTTCCTGAAGAAGCTTATCACTTCGATACCCGGTTATGGATAAACATTACCCCCGGTAGAAGATTATCCATACCGGGTATAATAAGTTTATCCTTTCAGTACCCAGTTATGGATAAACATTACCCATGGTAGAAGATATCCATACCGAGTATAATAAGCTTATCCTTTCAGTACCCAGTTATGGATAAATATTATCCCCGATAGAAGATTATCCATACCGAATATAATAAGCTTATCCTTTCAGTACTCAGTTATGGATAAACATTACCCCCGGTAGAAGATTATCCATATCGGGTATAATAAGCTTATCCTTTCAGTACTCCGTTATGGATAAACATTGCTCTCAGTAGAAGATTATCCATATTTGGTATAGTAGAAGAGATTTCAGTTCATTATGCACATCAGTTTGAATTCGAATAATATGTTAGTTTCTCTATACTTGTCTTTACTTTATAGTCTTTATTTTATAATATATATATATCGAATAATTCAGTAATTATTAACTCATGTTATAATTAGTGTAACCGTGTTGATAATTTTTTAGCGTGTTAATAGTTCTTTTTGTTTTTCTTCGTTGACGAGTTCTAATACTTTGACTATCGGTTGTCCAAATCCGATCCTTTTTCCTCCAAATCTGCGACAAATGTGTAACTTACCTCTTTTCACCTTCCTATTTTGACTTTCTAGCCCAACAACCAATAGAAATCATCCACGTCACCAGTTAGATATATAACCCTGTACCGCCTCCGCAGAGAATCAAACCTTGTGTATCTTCCTGTCAACGTTTACCTTCTCAGCAAAAGCCAAAAAGTCATCATCCTCATTCCTCCTCCTCTCTGTAAATAAATTTTTGTTTCCTTTTTAGGTCCAAAAAACCCTTCACATTTTCTCTATAAATACCCTACCAAAACTTCCTCTGTAAATTTCTTTTCTCCCCATTTTTTCATTTTTCAATTCCTCTCTATTTCCATATATCTTGTTTCCAATTTTATCTCGTTCAACATATCGCATTTTCTTGATGGAATCATCGTCGCCGGTGGAGGAGTTAACCTCCGGCGCAAGTGGCCGGATAATTCCGTTATTCAAAAATCTCCGGCGGTCGGTTTTCTCATACGAAACTTTCCGGCGATTAACAATCTTCCTGCAGTCCATTTTCCTGTGGGTAATTCTGTTATCTCGACGCCGGTTTTCCACGTCGCCGTCGTCTCCTCCACCTTCACCGTCTTCTGCGGCCACGTCGACCACGACGGTGAAGAGGAGGAAGTTTGCTCTGCGGAGAGATGAAGAGGATACGCAGAGAAGGAGGGCGCTTGCGGAGGCGTTAGAAATGGTGGTTGAGAATGAGACCGGCGATGACGATTGCCAGTGCCGGTGGAACACGTCTTTGTTCTTTAGTGTCCGTCGGAATGCTTTGTTTTGCCGATCATGGTTCCCGGTTTCCGGTGAATTGAAGTATGTTCAAGTTTCCTCTCTGTTTGCTAATTTTCGTGCTTTATTTAGTAATATCTTCATAATAGAAAGTAAAATTATGATAAATCATCTAAATTAGATATGAATAGAGGAATTGAAAATTAAGGATTCATACAGCTAATTAATTTTGAATTTAGCCGTAGATAATGTTTATCAGTTTTGCAATCACAGTTGACTATGTGTGTTGAGGTGTGGGGAGCTAATGTATGGGAGGAAAAATCAAAACGAACAAATTAAATGAATGAAGATGCAAAATGTTTACTTTGTGTATTTTATTTACTAGTAAGACTTTGATTTTGGTACCAGCTGTGTCACGCGGCAAAGAATTTTTCCTTGGTCATGGTTGTTTGGGGATGGCGTAATTTGGATTATTTCAGCTTAAAAGAATGGAAAACATAACTGCATGGTTGCATAGCGACGACCCCCTGATTGGTTCATCGGAGTCGTTAGAAGAGTTTCATTTAATTTAGTACAGAATGCAGTTAAATATACCATGTATAAAACCCAATGGAACTATTTCTCATTTCTATCTAGGCTACACCACATTTGATATATTTGATTTGATCACATTAACAGAGGAACTAAAAGATGGGCTTATTCAGTTTTTCTGTCTAAATTCACTCTTTTTGATTGATCCAAGGAGTAACAGTGCTGCGAATTTTGATATTTGTGTTCTCCAATCTGCTACAACTCAGCTATCTCTTTTGTGACGTTTTCAGTGTTTTTCTGTAATTGTTTCTTATTGGCTAGTTTTTTTGTATCAGGGGCATAATTATCGTCATCCACGGACTGAATGAGCACAGGTAAAATGTTTGGTGAACTTTTTTAATCTTTTGGGGAGGGGAGGGATATCTGCTGTTTGAAGATTAGGTGTCTTGGCTAATGCGAGTTGTTTGAGCCTTCTTACTTCAGTACTGAATACAGTACAATGCTTATCTATGGTTTGGCGCTTGCTGGATAATAATATTCCTTTTATATTTCATTTTCAGTGGAAGATATGCTCATTTTGCTAGACAACTGAACTCCTGCAACTTCGGGGTGTATGCGATGGACTGGATAGGTACCTTTATCCTGCCCTTTTTTGATGACCTGTTTAAATTGTGTAGAGGTCAATCAGTTGATACTGCCTTTATCACTTATCTGCAGTGACCTCTTTATCATCTTACATACTAGTATTTCATCAGAATCATGTGAAAGTGTAATGGTCATACTTAGGGTGCTAAGAATGACTTGCCTTGTAGTTAGGATGGTTGAGAAATGGGATACTTATGGTTCTTAATGAAGTGCGTGTATAACTTCATCTATTGTCATTCTCACTCTATCTCTTCCCAATCAAGTTCCGCACGTGCCTGAAAAAGCTGGGACACATTCCCTGTCTGGCCCTGCTTTGCTTTACTTCTCTTTCCAAACGCAGTGGTCTGGTCATCAATCCATAACGGTATCTTTGAAAAGCAATATAGCTGGCGAACCTTCCATGATCTAAGGTGGGATTCCATTTGGTCATCATCTTCCTGCAAAATATCAGTTATCCTCAGTCCTCACCATACTTGTTTGCTTAAATCTTCCGAGGGCATTTAGTAATATCGATGATAGTGTAAAGACATATCAGTGTGCTGTGTATATAATAGCACGTGCAGTGTAGTAAACTTAGATAACTGAATGAAAAATTTCTGTTTCTCCTCACTTCTCTAACTTCTCTTCCTGTCTGTGTTCTTAATGAAGTGCATGCATAGGAGTGGCAAACGGGCGGATCGGGTCGGATATGGTTTGGGTCGAGGCGGGTAATGAAAATACGGATCAATTACCCGACCCGACCCATATTTAATACGGATAAAAAAACGGATTAACCGGCGGATAATATGGTTACCCATGACTTCTCGCATATGATCACTTCTGGGAGAATTCTTAGTCTCCTTACTTTGAGGAACCCCCAATTTGAAACTCCTTGCCGAGGGCCTGTGCATCCCCGGGAATAGTCGGGGCTCGAAGAGACTCGGACACCCGGTGCAAATCAAAAAAAAAAAAATAGATAATATGATTCTTATCCATATTTGACCCGTTTTTAAAAATTCATTATCCAACCCATTTTTTAGTGGATAATATGGGTGATTAACTGTTTCCTTTTAACCATTTTGCCACCACTATGCATGCATAACTTTATCTGTTAACATTCTCATTATATCTCTTCCTCGGTGGTCCTCTTTTTTTGGGGATGAAGTTCTTCAGTGGTTTCTCTTTCACTGATGCTTCTTTGCTAGCTGGTCTCTTATCAGGATTATACTGTTCTCTCACAGATACCTTGCAAAGTTTTTTTTCCCTTTCAAAAATGCCTTCATTTGAGTTATATGCATTAAGTATGTGATGCTATATTTTCCGGGTTCATGGACATGAAGCTTCTCTTAACTGATTGCTATGATAGGTTGGGCTAGTATTCGAAGTGGTTGTTAATAGTTCTATGCAAATGACATAATTGCTCCATGTGACAGGTCATGGAGGGAGTGATGGATTACATGGATATGTGCCATCTTTGGACCATGTTGTAGCCGACACGGTAAGTTGGTTCCTGTTTTAATATTTCATGTTCCATGTCTGCTATATATCTGGAACTCTTTGCCTTGAGGATTCAGTTCCACATCTATTTCTTGAACTGGATATCAATTCCTAATTAACAAGCTGAGGATGTGATCTCCATTTACATGCATCGTTCACTCACTATTGTCTTAGTCCCTTCCATAGGGCTCACCAGATTACCTAACTGCTTCTCCCGTTTATACAGGGGGCTTTCTTGGAGAAGGTCAAGTTTGAGAATCCTGGTGTACCATGCTTCCTCTTTGGCCATTCAACTGGAGGAGCGGTGGTATTAAAGGTAAGTCTTTGGAAGTGAAGTAACTTCAACAATTCTGGAAACTTTAGTATTCATTAATTATTCTACTGATAATCTGCTCCCTTTCATAGGCAGCTTCTTATTCACACATTGAAAACATGCTGGAGGGCATCATATTGACTTCACCAGCATTGCGTGTGAAACCTGCAAATCCTATTGTTACTGTAAGGTCCTACTTTTTGATGAAATTATATGATTATGTTTGTCTGCTTTAGATGACTTTCTGATCAGCAATGTCTTCTTTGCATGCACTCTTTAATATTATGTTCGTCATCCAAATGCAGGCCGTGGCACCAATTTTTTCATTGGTTGCACCTAGGTACCAGTTCAAAGGTTCTCACAAAAGGGGGATTCCTGTTTCAAGGGATCCTGCAGCACTGGTGGCCAAGTATTCTGATCCTCTAGTGTATACTGGACCCTTGAGGGTTAGGACAGGCCATGAGATTCTGCGCATCTCCTCTTACTTGATGCGGAATTTCAAGTCTGTCACTGTCCCATTCTTAGTCCTCCATGGAACTGCTGACAGAGTCACTGATCCGTTGGCTTCTCAAGATCTGTACAATGAGGCCGCTTCTGAGTTCAAGGACATTAAACTTTATGATGGGTTCTTGCATGACCTTCTGTTTGAGCCCGAGCGTGAAGAAATTGCTCAGGATATCATTGACTGGATGCACAAGAAGTTAGGTGCTGGCAATCTTGCAAATGTGTATAGTCAGTGCTAGCTTTGCAAATAGTTGGTGTTTGATTGAGCGGGGGTTTTAAGGACTGCTATTAAATGATTTATTTGATCAGATATCCAGCTTAGTAGCAGCTTCTCCAAAAGGAATCACAAAGATGATTCCAATTATCCAAAGCTTGTATAATATCTTGTAGTAGTAAAACTTGGATAACTCCCAATGCTTTTTTTTTTTTTTTTTTTTTTGTGGGAGGAGGGGGGTGGGGGGGGGGGGGAGGTAATGGTTCTTAGCGCGCGATAGACTCTTTGGCCAGTACTATGTATTCTATTAACACAATCTCTTCTCCACAACAGAAAAGTTTTGATGAAGTGAAAGCTTTTGGTTAGCAACATGATGGGTGATATAAGTTTGTTGAAGAAAAGGCGTAAACGTCATTCAACTTTGCTTTAATTCCATGGACATCTTAGTTATCGCAAACCTTTGAAACAGATCATAAGATTTTGAGAAATACTATAATGTTGTTTTAAGAATGGTTATACACTTCTATAAAATGTTTAAATCTTGTCTAAAGAAAAGATGATTTTAGGAAAATTGGGCATAAAAGACTGCAAATCAAACTTGAGCAACGGCACGAGTCAATTACTCAAATGGTCACTCAACTATCCCAAATTATCTCCTAAAGTCTCTTTACTTTCGTTTGTAACAACAAAGTCACTGAACTATGCTTATTGCACTAAGAATGTCACTCAACTAGATTTTTCAAATTTTGGATTATCAAATACCTATTTTACCCTCTAATTATAAATATTTATCTTCTTTTATTTTTTTAAACCTTTTAATAATATAATTTTCTCTTTTTAATTTAAATTATGGACTTACCTAAAAATAAATAAATATTATTTATAAATTAAAACATAAAAAGTATTTAAGTATCTATAATGCTGGAGTAACAAAATAATGAGCATAGTAAAAAAATTAATTAGAATAATTTGTTCGTAATAATAATTTTACTATTAACAAAAAAATTCAAAAATTTATTTACACAATTCAGAATGAAAGAAAATAAAGCCTGTAAAATATATATTTCATGCACGTACTATAAAAATAATTATTTGAATAAAAGTATTTTAATAATATACATTATATATTCTTCAAAATTATGCTCAATTATGTTATATATATTCCATGCACGACTTAACATAGCATATTTTACCCTATACAGATAGTCCCCTTGCTTTCCGGTGATATAACTTTGTGTCGTCGGAAAGTTGGTAGAAATATAATAATATAATTGAGCATAATTTTCAAGAATATATAATCTATATTATAAAAATATTTTTATTTAAATAATTATTTTTATATTACGTGCATGCAATATATATTTTACAACCTTTATTTTCTTTTATTCTGAATTGTGTAAATAAATTTTTGAATTTTTGTTGTTAATACTAAAATTATTATTGCTAATAAATTATTCTAATTAATTTTTTTACTATGCTCATTATTTTGTTTTCCAGCATTAAATATGCTTAAATATTTTTTAATTTTTTAATTTTTAAATAATATTTATTTATTCTATAGGTAAGTCCATAATATAAATTAAAAAGGGAAAATTATAATATTAAAAATTTTAAACAAATATATAAAGAAGATAAATGTTTATAATTTAGAGGGTAAAATAGGTATTTGGCAATCTAAAATTTGAAAAATTTAGTTGAGTGACCTTCTAAGTGTCATAGGCATAGTTGAGTGACTTTGTTGTTACAAACGAAAATAAAGTGACTTTAGAAGATAATTTGGGATAATTGAGTGACCATTTGAGTAATGAACTCCTAACACAAGGGGTGAAATCCTGAATGTGAACATAATTTAGACAGTCTAGACTTTAAAACATTGAAAGAGGCATAATGGGGTGAAATTCCCTTTTAGAATAGTTAAACATAATCCAAATAGAAGAAAAAAACAAAACATAATCCGAACGATAATACACTTTAGATGCTGTCATGTCGTTTGACTTTGTCCCCATTGACATCTTACCAGTATTTATTTTATTTAAGTTTTCAAATATATACTGGTATTCTAGGCCAATGCATATATTATTTCTATTAGTAATTGCTGTAGCTAGTGAGCCCCAATTAATTTTAGGAACTAGAAAACCAAATGCAACAGTAGCTCTTAACAGTTCCATTTTACGTATAACAGTTAGGGAATTCTTTGGAATATACTTATTATTGACAAAAACACCTTATAGTTCTCGTGGAACATGTGCACCAAAACATCACCACTCTCTTACTCCAGTATTTTGTGTGAAATGTTTAATAAAATTAATTTTTTCTTTTCTTTTTCAATAAACAATAGTATCAAATTCTCAACCTTCTTGTCTGGTCAAGAACTTCCAAACAGAAAACTGAACCATTATCCATTTCTTAAAATAACACTAGTTACTTGTCCAAGTGAAACATAATATTATACAATCAGGTAATTACTTTTTACCAAAATCACCTATTCTAAACCTTTCTCAATGTTTTCAGCTATGCTTTGTAGGGAAGAGTCAACGTAGCCCAAGAAAAATTCCAAAGTCAAATCATCAATCGGATCAGCAACGAACGACCATTCGATCTGGCACCCAAGCTCATGATCACCAGTATCGTCTGATATTGACAATACTTTAAACGTAGCTACATACGACCTGATTCCCATGTTATTGTCTAACACCTCGTAGGTTAGACACCGTTCGATCTTGTCAACAGCCAATAACTTCTCGTGACACCACTTGATGATCGATTCTCCACCGTCGGATGAAGGTGGCAAGGTTCTAGCGCAACAACGGGTAAGTCCATCTTTCACTTGGTAACAAGTGTCAATGGTAGGTAGTAATTTTTGAAAGTTGAAAAAATCTTCAAAGAGAGGCCATACTTGTTCAGCTTTTGGCCCTTTAAGATTTGCAATGGCTTTTCCTTCCCATTTGGACTGTTGTTGGGCTGCCATGGAGGAGCCAAAAAGAAGGAGAAATGAACAAGAAGAAAACGACCTTTTTGGTACAAAGATTAGCACTACCACCAGCTTGTCATAT
The DNA here is from genome assembly GCF_000393655.2 of Nicotiana sylvestris. NCBI lineage: Eukaryota > Viridiplantae > Streptophyta > Magnoliopsida > Solanales > Solanaceae > Nicotiana > Nicotiana sylvestris. The sequence continues at coordinate 165,169,546 of NC_091064.1, read as the reverse complement.
TTATATTTACAAGATTGTGACCTTTAACTGAATAGGATATTTCAACATGCTTAAAGAAGATGAAAAGAAAGGCAGCCTTGCTGGAGCCCGTAAAGCTACTGTCATGTGATCAGGAAGTTACGAGTTTGAGCCGTGGAAACAGTCTCTTGTAGAAATACAGGTTAATACTGCGTACAATAGGCCGTTGTGGTCCGGCCCTTCCCCGAATTCCGCACATAGCGAAAGCTTAGTGCTGCTGTCCTTCTTTTTTTTAAGAAGACAAAAAGTAAAAGTAAAACCATTTGCGTACTACTAATTAATAACATTAAATTAAGGGTTGTCATTAGTGCCTAGTTGTGTATTTAATTTGATTAAACTAGATTTAAGGATCCCATAAATGTCGGTGGGTCAGAAAATTGATCATAGTTTTATGGACGGCTTGGAATATTTATATTAAGGTATTCTGTCTGTCCGATTTAGATCTAAATTAGTGTTAACGGCCAAACTTATGATACCTGGCAACCAAATTATTCATGATATATATGGCGTCTTTTTCAAATCTGTGGTTTCTTTTGAATTTCATGATTTTAAGTGAAACATCACTTCTAAAATAGATAAATCTATGGCGGTCCAACGGGACGAGACGGAATAAAATTAACGGGACAAGACGGGACAAGACGATATTTGGTCGGGACAAGACGAAACAAGACGGGATAAACGGAACGAAATGGTCGTCCCATCCCGTCCCGCTAACAAACCGGACGGGACGGGACGGGATGGCGGGCCTTAAGTGGGCTGTTTTTTTTAAAAAAAATTATTTAAGCATTAAGTTTGACAACGACAAATTTTTTGACAATGACTAAGTTTTTAAAGTTTGCAACGGCTAGTTTATTGACTTATTTAATAAACTTAAATATTAAAACAAAAATTAGGAAACTAAGTAAAGAATTATAAAATATTAAAACAAAATACTTGTAATGAAATATTCTAGTAATTATAATAGAGTTATAATTTATTTAATACAATTTCAAGTCATTAAGTAACTAAGTAAGAGGGTAAGGCAATTCATAAAAAAAATATATGTTAGCTTGGAAGTCTTCGAGAGATTGTTGTTCATTTTCTTGAATTGCTAAATTTTGATAAATTTTATGAACAAGTCCCTTTGCACCTCTTAATTTTAAATATGATTTAAGTACTGTAGAAATTAAATAAACATGGGGAATAGAGAAAAAATAATTTTTAAATTTTGCAATCATTTCATTAATGTCCGGTGCATAAGTTGGATTTATTTTATACTTACCAAATACGACAGAAATCCCACAAATATACCATAAAAACTCGCGGGACAGGCAGGACGGGACGGGATGGGACGAAACGGGATGGGACGGAATGAATGGTCGTCCCGTCCCATCTCGTGTCCCGTTTAACATTGGCCCATCCCATTTAAAATGAAGTGGGACGGGATGGGACGGGACGGCCAGTCCCGTTGGACAACCATAGATAAATCTAACTTCTAAACGTTACTCCTTTCGTCCCAAAATACTTATCGTCCTTGCTCAAAATACTTGTCTGAAAATGCTTATCGTTTTATTTAATGAAGATAAAATTAAGTAGTTTTTTCTCATTTTACCCTTGTATTAATTATATCAATGGGCTGATTTTGTAAGTTCACATGCCAAAGAAAAAGTAGTTTACCTTGTTCTTTTCAATTAATATTTATTGATCCTTGGAAATTAACAAGAGGGCAAAATAGTCAAAATACAACCAAAATTTTGTAAGACGGAGCATGTAAAAGAAAAATGCGACAAGTGTTTTAAGACGGAGGGAGTACTAGGTAGCAGAGGCGGACCTATGGCTTAGGTTGAGCGGTCATCGGATCTTGTAAGCTTCGGCAGAAATCTTGTATATGTAAATGTATATACCTTGAAAATGATTAATTTAAATCACTAGGCACCCTCAACGCTAAAAGTCTTTAGGGAACACTGATTAAATAGAATATTGTGACCCATCGCATTAGATTCTTGGGTCCGCCTTTGCTAGGTAGTAGGTACTAATAGTGGGATGTAAAGAGTATTAAAGTTATAATAATGTCGAGGCTCCTTTCAAAAAATTCAAGATTTATTGTACTTAAATTGAATTAATGCGTGGGTTTAATTTAAGATGGGGATGGGGGAGGGGACCTTTTGATGAGGGAATTTGTTTGTAGTTGCCAGTGGTAGCAGTGGTCCAGTAGATATATCTGAAGGCTAAAATGATAACTTTGTCCAAAAATTCCTTTTTTAGCAGTGCAGAAGTTATATCGGCCCCGTTTGTTTATAAAAAAAATTCTTTTTTTAAAAAAATATCTTTTTCCATGAAATTTTGTAAGTTTTGAAAAAAAAATCAAAAATGAGTTTTCCAAAAAATCACTTTTTTAGAATTTTCAGAAAAACTTTTTTTCCCACTCAGAAAACTACAATATTTTTTCAAGTGAAATGCATGTTCAAACATAATTTCAATTTTTAAATATCATTTTTTAACCTAACGTTAAATACTATTTTTTATTTTTATGTCCAAGCGCCTGCCTAATGTCTGGTATGAATTGTCTCTTTGAGGGCTTTGGGCAGCCAAAACTATGCTCCACACAGCTAAATTCCTTTTTAGCAGAACTCATGTAATGTCTGGTCTGAATTGTCTCTTTGAGGGCTTTGGGCACCAAAACTATGCCCCACAGGCCACAGCTAAGCGGCAGACATAATTAGTATCATCAATTTCCATCTTCCTTTTATTTTTGTGGTAGTTTGGGTGGTGTTGGTGGCTTAAAGAAGTTTTATCTATTTTATAAACTCATGGAATATTTAAAGGTGTCAGTATCATACATAGAGAGAAAGGGGGGAGGCTAATGGAGTGCTAGTTCTTGAGTATTTTGTGGATAGAAATGATTTCAATAAAGAAAGGGAGATTCGATTTTATTATTCATTCAAATAGGTGGTAGGCTAGTTTGATAGTGTTCGTCTTGGATTGCTGGTGGTTAATTGTGTACACATTATTTTTTTATTTTTTATAGTACCGAGCCTTATTTACTTGTTTTTGTTATTGCTTTTCATTTATTTTCTGGTTCTTATGTTGTTGTTATTATATTTATGGTTTCTATTGATGGTACTGATATATTGTCTCTTTTTGTCTTCTTGAGCCGAGGGTCTTTCATAAACAACATCTCTACTCCTCGGGACACGGGCGGAGCTAGAGTGTGGAATGCGGGTTTGGCCGAACGCAGTAGCTTTTGCTCTGGCTCTATATCTGTCTTAAGAAATTCATTGAATGCATACAAATTATTAATTTAGAACCCAGTAACTTAAAAGGATTATAATACCATACTCACAAGCTTCAAATCCTTGCTCCACCTCTCTTCAGGGCAGGGGTAAGGTCTGCATACTCACTACCCTCCCCAGACTCCACTTGTAAAATTTCACTAGATTATTTTAATTATATAATTTTTTTCCCTAGAAGATGGATTAAAAATACTACAATAAAAAAGATGGATAAATAAAACACAAAGGATGTTTTGTAAGATCATCTTTTCTGTTTAAATCGTAATTGATCATGAGAATGGAGAGATCATTTCCCTCTAAGGGAAGTTCGTAACGTGTTGAGCCTTTGTGTGGCTAAAAGAAAGCACTTAAACAAATGGATAATGAGAAACTGATTAATCGATTGAGAAGGTTTCATGTAGTATAATAATAATAATAATAATAATAATAATAATAATAATAATAATAATAATAATAATGTGAAAGTACAAATTTACAGAATGACAAACATGGAGCTATCAATTGTTTAATTGTGATGACTTATAATTAGTTCTTTGACAGTGACTTTAAGCTTCTTCCATGAAAAGTTAAACTTTTGTAATTACATAGAATATGAGAAGTAAGGAGTTCTTCAATAATTATTAGTTGCCCAACTCATAAAAATACGTCTCTGTATCCTGAAAGTGTTATTTCCTTAAGCCCTTAACTTTGCGTGGAGATAAATAACTCCCAGAGGAGAAAATCTTCATTCCAAATTACGTTTGTGTCCATATCCACATTTTCCCAACACTATCTCTATTTTGTCGTATGTCCACCCATAAACAACACCACATAGTATTGAACTTCAAAAGAAAAATTGACTGATGATACTTCTTTGATAGAAATATTACTTACATTTTAAAAATGCAAAAGCTCGATCGAAACTCACCAAACTTTTGGCACTTCTTCTACCTTGGAAATTCATCAACCCCGTTTTTTTTTTTTTTTAGAAAAGAGTTAAACTAGAATAATAATTTGTAATTAACGAATACTAGAATTCAAGAAAATTTTCATGTGAACGTTTCGGTGGTCTTGCTTGAAACTTTTACGCTAAAATTAAAAAAAAAAATGCAAAAGCAAAATAAAACTAAAAATGAACCTTGAGTGGAGGAATTAACAGATACATTTGTTTCAGAAGTCTCACATGCGTTGCTCCAGACAACCTTTGAGCTACAGTCCTATACTTCCTATTTCCAAGGATCCCCAGGACTCTGGAGACCAATTTGGTTATTACTATATTCATGAATTTTGCTTTTTCTTTTAAGTTGAAAAACAAAAACCTAAATTCAACTATAAATTGCAAATTCACCTATGCTGGATCTTGACAAGCCCTGGAAATACAGCTAGATCTCATTTTACTATATACTTATTTAGCTATATATTGCTACAGAAAACTTCAACATTGACAGTCCTTCCCTTCATATCTCACATTAATGTATCAATTACACGAAGAGCTGTTAAACATTAAAAAATAATGAAAAAATTAAGAAAAAAATATTTAAATTCACATAAAAAATTACCATTCAGATTGGACTACTTTTTTGTTGTTTTTAATTTCTTACAAATTTTTTTATTTTTATTAAATACGTGTATCAAGTCCACGGGCCGGCCCAACCTAGTCTAGATCAAGACTCAATGTCCACGGGCTTACTTGGACCGGTTTAAAAGCCTCATTTTTAAATGGGCTCCAAAAAGTCTTAATCCAATCCTATTAAATCACGGGTTGGATTGCGCCTACGGCCCAATGGGCAAGCCCTTATTAACGGCTCTAATTACAGTTAAAATAGCATGATCTAGCCAGTTTTCGGACTGGTCATTCAAAAATAGCCAGCGTTTGTCAAGTCAATGAAAAATTGCCATTATTTTGCTGCACCAGAGACCGGTCCAACATAATATATTGGAGTTCGGTGCACCTGTGTATGAACTTCCATCATATTATGATGGACCGATATACTTTGCTGGCTCTAGTATAATATACTGGAGAGTGGAGTATCGGTGCTTCAAACTCCAGTATATTATGCTGGACCGGTATATTATACTGGAACTTCAGTATATTAGACTGGAGTTCCAATATAATATATTGGAACATTATGCTGGAGTATTTTTTCGGATTTTGAATAGTATTTTCGTTTAGATTTATCTTTACATGAAAAATGGCTAAATTTTGATTAAAAACTGTGACTGTTTTTGAATGACCACTTGTAAATCTGGTTATTTTTGAATTTCTCCCCTAATTACACGCCTAAAATTTATGAGTACATGACAAGTTGCACTATTTATCACACTAAGGGGTCGTTTGGTAGGAGGTATTAGAAAAAATAATGCAAGCATTAGTTCTATGCATTACTAATATCTTGTTTGGTACATTTTTTCAACTTGTGTATAACTAATACTTGTATTAGCTATACATCATACTTGGCATTATCCTATGCATAATGCATAGAAAACCATGGCATTAGTAATACCAAGGTTTTAATGCATGTATTAGCATGGTTAAAGACAAAATTGTCCTTAAAGTCCCTTAAAGCTAGAGAATATGGAGGGCATTTTTGTAAGCAACTATTTTTCTTAAAAATTATGCAATGTATTATAATTTTAATACACCACACCAAACAATAGATAAGAAATAATATTTGCATAACTAATGCTTACATTACTAACACATGTATTATTAATTCATGCATTACTAATACACCTTATTCCGCACTATTCTTATACCCTGCCAAACGACGCCATAACAAAGATATTACTCTTCTCCCCAAATATTTTTACACGTTTCAGTTCTCGATATATAATTTAAATGAAATATGAACACTTTTTATTGACGCTCGAATTGGTCAACATAGATAGGATCGGACTTTTTCACTACCAAAAAAAAATTATCTTATGATAGAAGAAATTTGATGCTAAACTCCTAAAATGCGCTGCTTAAATGGATTTCATATTTTTTAATTCGTAGATAATATAATCGTATATAAAAGTATAGTGTGCTTTCTCTGTTCTCACCGTATGCGGGGCCCGCCCCAATTTAAAAGAAAACAATGTGTTGTTGTGATAAGCATGACAATCATATTGCTAAAGTAGTGGTCAAAGTAACTTAATTTTTCAGGTTGTATTATTTTTCTTCTAATAACCGGCCAAACGCAATATAAGTTGAATCTAAGCTGGTTCAAATTTCATGATGCCTTTATGTGAGATTTCAGATCTCTATGAGCCAACAACACCTGGCAATTTTTTTCATGGCTACTACTAATTCCAATACACAAAGTATTTCATGTTTATATAGAATTCGAGATAAGATCGCACCTCAAAGAATATGATGTAGATAGTTTATTCTAACAAAAGCATTAGTAACTATTTTCATGGCTCGAACGTGTGATCTGTAAATTATACAAACATAATTGGGTGTTTTTCTAGGATACCGCATTAGTGGTAACAGTTGGAAATTTAAAAGTGATGCTGAAGAATATTTATACGGACTAGTGTAACATGGGGAAAAAATAATAGACCTAGCGTAATACTCAAGCGCGACGGATTGTCAAGAAATAATTAATAGCCACTCACTCACGATTCACGAATCGATTATAGTACAATCAAATTTCTCTATAATAATCTTGTTTGTTCCGAAATTATTTAATTGTTATAGTAAAATGTTATTATAAAGAACATATATTATATGATAATATAATATTTAACTCCAAGAAAAACTTTATTTTTATAAAAATGACTATTATATAGGAATGTCGTTATAGAGAGACACATGTGACCCAACTGAGATGTACTTCTCTTGTCCAAGCAAAACGACAATATTCTCGGATACTTCGAAAAAATAATCCGGAAACATCAAATAGATTTGGGGAAGTTTCAGACGTTACAGCTCAACACAAGACTTTACACCCACGTATTCATATTTTTTAGTTTACACTTGCTAGTAAGAGGCGTGTTCGAGATTTTAAAATTATGGATGCACTATTTAAAAGTAGTGAAGGATTTGTCATCTTTTGAACTTTCGAAGCTTTTTGTGAACTCACGTATGGCCGAGAAGTACTCGAACTTGGCTCATCATTTTTTGACCTGGCGAGATATCTATCTATTTCAATGTTAAGGATTATCATTCTTACAAAGTTAAATATTTACACTTTTATTCAATTTATCTTAATTCAAATAGAATAGTATGATTCAAAACATAGAGTAATTGGATTTAAGGGACACAAATCAATCGGTTACTACATTAGATCTAGGGCTGGGCATATATCGGGTAAAACCGATAACCCGAACCGTTAATTGTTTATTGGGTTATCGGTATCGGGTTATTGGGTTAACGGTTCGGTAACGATTTAGAATTTTTTTATTATTGGGTTATCAGTTCGGGCCTCGGTTTGTCAATTTTGTTAATGGGTTAACCAATAACCCAATAAGAATTAATAAAATTATGACTTTATCCTTAAGTATATACATATGCTAGGGCTTCAGTTCATTCTCTCCTATTCATTCTCAACCCCACTCTTCAGTTGCTTCATCTTCATTCTTCATAGACCTTACTAGTTACTCCTAGCGTAAGTCTTTAGTATACTATATGCGAATTCTTCTCTTTTTTTGCTTAACTCCAGTGATTTCTTTTTCTTTTTTGGTTAACTTTAGATTGAGTTATCTTATCGGGTAAACCGATAACCGAACCGATAATGATCGATAATTGATTAACCGATATCCGATAATCGATATCTTATCGGTTCGGTTATCGGTTTATCAAATTTGTAAACCGATAACCGATATGCTAAACCGATAATATTCATAACCGAACCGAACCGACCGATGCCCACCCCTAATTAGATCAGTTTTCTCATTCATTGGCTGTTGAGTTCTTTTTAATATAGAAAGGTATTAAAAAAAGGGTGAATGGGAAATGGAGGGAAATGAAAATTTTGAGTAAAATTTTAAGTTTCCCTCTCCTTTTAACGAGACATTGTCCCTCATTGGTAGAGGAAAACGAGTTTGGTGGGTTTATATACAAATGCACTTCATGTAGCTCTTAAAGAGTTAAAAAGAAGGCAAGCCTCGTGCCGTCGTCGTCGCTCGCTCGGATCGGCTTCGGCTACGGCTACGGTTTTGGATTTGGATTTGGATTTAGTCAAATAATCGATTGATTGATTAATTTTTTGGACCAAATTTATTTGTTAATAGTAGATATTAACGTAATATTATTCGTATTTGTAACGGATATGTTCCAATCCGTGTATTGTACCACCAGTTGCAATAGCAGCCGCCTAGTGCTCCTCCCACCATGGCTAAGTGCTTGCTCCATAACAAGATAGTGCATGCTCCACCATGGCTTGATCCATAACAAGCTAGTGCATGCTCCACCATGGAGAGGGGGCGGGTCTCACAACTGACTGCTATAAATATGAACAGCAGCAATTGGAGAAAAGACACACCGAAACAGAATTGAGATCTATTGATCTTCTCTTCATCGAAAACTCAACGTTGGCTATAATTTGCATTCCTTCCTCTCAGAATTTCCATTCGACTTCTGAGTTTTCCTCCCTTGTGCTGCATTGTTTTAAACTACAAACAAAGCATCCGTAAGTGTGATTTGCTGCCGAACTTTGTGTTCGCTGAAACATTGGGGTTTGAAGTACCGCTACACCAGTGTGTAATTCGTTCTATCCTGGGAGGAAATAATCCATAACCTTGGGTACTATGAGGGGATTAAATTCCTTAAGGAAACACTGTGAATTCAGTGGGCTTGAATTAATTTGTGTTTCATTTATATCATTTATATTTACGTTTATAAGCTAACGTTCTAATTTCCAGAATCATTATTTACAAATACAGGCATAATAATAACAAGCTTAAGGAATTTAATCATTTTAATTTCTGTATTTGTGTTACTTTTATTATTCTGGAAACTATAACCTTTGTGGTTTTTGTGTACTCCCGTTTGGAGAGTAAAGCCTTCGTGGCGGTTTGTTGGAGATTAAAATCTACGTGATTTTTACTCCAGTTTTAAAGCCTTCGTGGCGTTTTGTTGGAGATTAAAATCTACGTGATTTTTTTACTCTAGTTTTAAACGTTTGTTTGTGTCATTTTTTTTCCAGAAAAAAAGATGGCGAATGACAACGGAAATCAAGCTGTTCCGATGGTGACTGCCAACGCATTGACAAGCCAAACACCGGCAGAAAAATTCAGAAAATTTTCCGGGATTGATTTCAAGCGCTGGCAGCAGAAGATGTTCTTCTACCTGACTACGTTATGTCTACAGAAGTTCATTAAGGAAGATGTTCCTGATCTGCCAGATGAAACTCCAGAGAATGAAAGCTTTCTCGTGATTGAGGCGTGGAAGCATTCTGATTTTTTGTGCAAGAATTATATTCTTAGCGGACTGGATGATAATCTGTATAATGTATACAGTGGCGTGGAGACATCAAAAGAATTGTGGAATGCGCTTGAAAAGAAATACAAAACTGAAGATGCCGGGATGAAGAAATGTGTCGCTGCAAAATTTTTGGACTACAAAATGGTAGATAGCAAGTCTGTTATTACCCAAGTCCAGAAATTGCAAGTAATTATTCATGATCTATTTGCTGAAGGTACACTTCAAAAGAATACTGATGTTGAAAGTAAAATTTTTAGTAATTTTACTAACGAAATTTTCATTGAAGGTCTTGTCATCAATGAAGCATTCCAAGTAGCAGCAATAATTGAGAAGTTGCCTCCATTGTGGAAGGACTTCAAAAATTATTTGAAACACAAACGAAAGGAAATGTCCCTTGAAGATCTCATTGTTCGATTGAGAATCGAAGAGGACAATAAAGCTGCTGAAAGGAGAGGTCATGGAAATTCAACAATAATGGGAGCAAATATTGTTGAAGATAACAAAAAGAGAAAGAAGGCTTCTGGTCCGAAATACAACCCAAGCAAGAAGCGATTCAGTGGAAACTGCTACAACTGTGGGAAAACCGGACACAAATCTACGGAGTGTCGTGCTCGGAAGAAAGACAAGAAAAAGGGTCAAGCAAACATGGTAGAAAAGCATGATGATGATGACTTGTGTGCCATGCTTTCTGAATGCAACCTGGTAGGAAACCCAAAGGAGTGGTGGATTGATTCTGGAGCCACTCGCCATGTTTGTGCCGTGAGTCAAATGATTTATGGCACGTACGTTTGGGTCATGTCAATTATAAAACCTTGCGAAAAATGATTAACTTGGAAGTATTCCTAAATTTGAATGCGAAAAATCAAAATGTCAAATATGTGTGGAATCTAAGTATGTTAAACATCCTTATAAGTCGGTAGAAAGGAATTCAAATCCTTTAGACTTAATTCACGCAGACATTTGCGATATGAAGTCAATACCATCTCGCGGTGGAAAGAAGTATTTCATAACTTTTATTGACGACAGTACTCGATATTGCTATGTTTACTTACTTAATAGTAAAGATGAAGCAATAGACGCATTCAAGCAATACAAAAATGAAGTTGAAACGCAACTTAACAAGAAAATCAAAATGATAAGAAGTGATAGGGGTGGTGAATATGAATCTCCTTTTGAACAAATATGTTTAGAATATGGAATTATTCATCAAACAACAGCCCCTTACACGCCCCAATCCAATGGGATTGCGGAAAGAAAGAACCGTTCATTAAAGGAGATGATGAACGCATTATTGATAAGTTCTGGATTGCCACAGAACTTGTGGGGGAAGCTGTTCTTACGGCTAGCCGAATACTAAATCGAGTACCCCATAGCAAAACACAATCCATTCCATATGAAAAATGGAAAGGAAGGAAGCCCAACTTGAATTATTTTAAAGTGTGGGGGTGTTTGGCAAAAGTACAAGTTCCTAAACCCAAAAGGGTAAAAATAGGACCGAAAACAGTTGATTGTATTTTCATAGGATATGCGACCAATAGTAAAGCATATCGATTTCTGGTTCATAAATCAGAAAATCCTGACATTCATAATAATACGGTTATAAATCAGATAATGCTGAGTTTTTTGAAAATATATATCCGTATAAAAAGGAATGTGAGTTGTTTGGTGAAGGATCTAAACGACCTCGGGAAGAAACAAAAGAAAGTACATTTTATCAGGAGGATCCCAGACATAGTAAACGTCAAAGAACGTCTACTTCGTTTGGACCAGATTTTGTGACTTTCTTATTGGAAAATGAGCCTCGAACATTTAAAAAAGCTATGTCTTCTTCGGAATCATTGTTCTGGAAAGAGGCAGTCAATAGTGAAATAGAATCCATATTGAACAACCATACATGGAAATTGGTTGATCTTCCTCCTGGAAATAAACCTTTGGGGTGTAAATGGATTGTTAAAAGAAAAATGAAAGATGATGGCACTATTGATAAATTTAAAGCAAGACTTATTGTCAAAGGGTATAGACAACGAGAAGGTCTTGACTACTTTGATACATATTCTCCAGTGACGAGAATTACGTCCATACGAATGCTAGTAGCTTTAGCTGCAGGTTATGGTCTTGAAATTCATCAAATGGACGTAAAGACAGCCTTCTTAAATGGAGATTTGGAGGAAGAAATTTACATGGAACAACCTGAAGGGTTTGTAGTTCCAAGTAAAGAAAAGAAGGTATGTAGACTTGTTAAGTCCCTCTACGGACTAAAACAAGCACCCAAACAATGGCATGCGAAATTTGACCAAACAATGTTGTCAAATGGTTTTAAGATAAATGAATGTGATAAATGTGTGTACATTAAAAATGTTCCAAATCACATAGTCATTGTTTGCCTATATGTGGATGATATGCTGATAATGAGTAATGACATTGCCAACATAAATAGGACTAAGCGTATGCTAACTAGCAAGTTTGATATGAAGGACTTGGGAGTTGCAGATTTAATTCTGGGGATTAAGATCCAAAAGACTCCTCAAGGTCTAGCATTGTCACAATTTCATTATATTAAGACAGTACTTGAAAAGTTCAAGCACTTAGGCTTTAAAGTTGCAAAGACTCCAATTGACGTGAATCTTGCATTAGCAAAGAACAAAGGCCAAAGCATATCACAATTGGATTATGCTCATATGTTGGGATGCTTAATGTATATCATGAATTGTACACGACTAGATATAGCTTGTGCTATAAGTAAACTGAGTCGATACACGAGAAATCCAGGTCAATCTCACTGGATGGCAATGAAACGAGTTTTGGGATATTTAGAATATACCCAAAACTTTGATCTGCACTACAGTAAATATCCTGCGGTGATTGAAGGATATTGTGATGCAATTTGGATCACCGGTTCAACTGATTCGAAGTCCACAAGTGGATATGTATTCACTATTGGTGGAGGAGCGGTATCTTGGAAGTCGTCCAAACAAAAATGTATTGCCCGCTCTACAATGGAGGCTGAGTTCATAACCTTAGATAAAGCCGGTGAAGAAGCTGAATGGCTCCGGAATTTCTTGGAAGACATTCCATTTTGGCCTAAACCGTTGGCACCAATATGCATACATTGTGATAGCCAAGCAGCAATTGGAAGGGCTGGGAGTGTTATGTATAACGGTAAATCTTGTCATATACGACGAAGACATAAAACCGTTAGACAACTACTCTCTAGAGGAATTATCACGATTGACTATGTAAGGTCAAGTGATAATGTGTCGGATCCACTTACAAAAGGTCTAACTAGAGAGGTAGCTGAGAAATCATCGAGGGGAATGGGACTATGGCCGAGAACAAGTCATTGTGGCGGTAACTCTACGTAGAAGACTGGAGATCCCAAGATCTAGGTTCAAGGAGATCAAACAAAGTCATTAATGACGGTTCAACATTGTCAACAAAATTTTTTAGTCCATTCTCGTGATGAGACAATGTTCAGTACCAAGGATAAAGCATTAAGGCTTTTTAATGATTTCTAAATTTGATACAGGGTATATCAAATAGTGTATCTACGGGATGACACGTTTAGGAATCACCTATGTAAGTGTGAAGTGTTAGCCGCTTCAAGGAGAATTTTGCAAGGCCAATTCTCTACGCACTTATGAAACCAGGCAGTGTTCATGGCTGAAACGAACACAACAATGAGAACCAAAGACGGTTAAGGGATTGATTGTGTGACTTATGGTTGTCTAGGTATACACTAAAGTTCGACGGTTCAAAGATATCAAATCTACCGATTGACCGAGTATATCCGACATAAGTTCACTACGGAAAGTTCAAAGGGAAACCTACTTAACTAGATGCAATTAATCCTTGCTTGCAAATCACACAAGTTTTTCATGCATACTTCCGTGATATAGCCATTCCCCATTCATGTGGGGGATTGTTGAGTTATTTTTAATATAGAAAGGTATTAAAAAGAGGGTGAATGGGAAATGGAGGGAAATAAAAATTTTGAGTAACATTTTAAGTTTTCCTCTCCTTTTAATGAGACATTATCCCTCATTGGTAGAGGAAAAGGAGTTTGGTGGGTTTATATAAAAATGCACTTCACGTAGCTCTTAAAGAGTTAAGAAGAAGGCAAGCCTCGTGCCGTCGTCGCTCGCTTGCTCGCTCGGTTCGGCTACGGCTACGGCTTCGGCTTCGGATTTGGATTTGGATTTGGATTTGGATTTGGTCAAATGATCGAATGATTGATTAATTTTTTGGACCAAATTTATTTGTTAATAGTAGATATTAACGTAATATTATCCGTGTTTGTAATGGATATGTTCCAATCCGTGTATTGTACCACCAGTAGCAATAGCAGCCGCCTAGTGCTCCTCCCACCATGGCTAAGTGCTTGCTCCATAACAAGATAGTGCATGCTCCACCATGACTTGCTCCATAACAAGCTAGTGCATGCTCCACCATGGAGAGGGGGCGGGTCTCACAACTGACTGCTATAAATATGAACAGCAGCAGTTGGAGAAAAGACACACCGAAATAGAATTGAGAGCTATTGATCTTCTCTTCACCGAAAACTCAACGTTGGCTATAATTTGCATTCCTTCCTCTCAGAATTTTCATTCGACTTCTGAGTTTTCCTCCCTTGTTTTGCATTGTTTTAAACTACAAACAAAGCATCTGTAAGTGTGATTTGCTGCCGAACTTTGTGTTCGCTGAAACATTGGGGTTTGAAGTACTGCTACACCAGTGTGTAATTCGTTCTATCCTGGGAGGAAATAATCCATAACCTTGGGTACTAGGAGGGGATTAAATTCCTTAAGGAAACACTGTGAATTCAGTGGGCTCGAATTAATTTGTGTTTCATTTACATCATTTATATTTACGTTTATAAGCTAACGTTCTAATTTCCAGAATTATTATTTACAAATACATGCATAATAATAACATTGGCTTCATAATGTAATTCTTTTTTTTGATTATTAGTAATTACTTTATTTTTAGAGAATTCTTAGCAGAAGTTCAAATTCTACTTCTTAGTAGAGTTCAATCTTATGTTATCTTGGCCCAAAATACTAATAATTAGTCAAAAATTAAGTTCACATAGCCCTACTTAACTAAGCTCGATCAAGCATTTTCTCAAACACAATATGTGGGCAAATCAATACTGCCAATATTCAAGACTTTAAAGTCATAGCTCTCCCAAGAAATAGCATTCAATAGCCCAAGCTTAGAAGTAAACAATAATGATCACCAACAACAAGATAAATCTTGTCAAGAGATTCAAACATTGAATAGAAAGGGAAAAGAGAATTCGGAAAATTGCAAGAGGAGAAGAAAGTTCACCGAGTAAATTAAAATAAAGAGAAAGAAGAGAGACGGGCAGTTGCATACCTGAGAAGCTAAAAGCAGAGACCAATGAGAAGAAATTGCGCTCTTGATTCTTGAAGAATCCACTGAGGGCGAAGAGAGATGGAGTATTGGAAGAGAGAGAGAGAGATTAATTGTATCTAATTTATTTTAGGAATTTGAAAGTTTAAATAAGAAAAAACGGAAAGAAAAAGATAGTAAAAAGGGACATGGGTTTATTTAATTAAAAGTCAAAAGGAACTTTAGAAAAGAAAAAAATAGAAAAATTTAATAAAAAAGAAGTATGTGGGGATGGGGGTTTGAACTCTAGATTTGGGAGACAAAAGAGGCACTCAAACAACAATACACTAAAGTAGTCAATTGAGCATGGGTAGTCACCAATATATTTAAGTATATATCTGAAAATTTTGTATTGTATATACATAGCCTAGGGAGGGGAGCAACAGAGGCGGATTTATATACATACCCCACCCCCGTTGGCTATAAATCCGCCTCTGTTGCTAGCCAATTTTTTTTTTCGATAGTATTTATGCATACTTATACATTATGTTACAATATTTATATATCTATATAAATAGTATATTTATCTCGTATAAAATTGTATACGAGTATATAAAAATATATGACAATGTCTAAAAGCATATAATAATATATAAAAGTGTATTAACGTATCGATTGCTGAGACGATCCTTTTCAGCGATCTTCAGTTGCATTTTATATTTAAAATCAGTTCAAGTATACCAAATGACCTCAAATATTGTAGACGACCTTCTTAGACAATTTTCAACAAGACATTACTATTCTAAATTTCTCACAAAAATCATATTCGAAATTCAAACCGAATTCAATAATGGCAGGTTACATTTCTAATATGATTTTTATCACCCCAAGTCTTATAAAATTAGCACTCTGATCATGGTTTAAGCTCCAAACACAATAACAAATCGAGTTTGTCAATTACTAATTAAGAGGCGATTGGGTTAAAGAACATAAATAGGGGAAGTGACCTCACTTTCAAATTATATTCAATAGAGATTACTTTGGGTAAGGTCCCGAAAAACATGGCTCGTTTTTGGTTATAAACTTTGGTGAGGTTATTGAGAGGGTAAAAATTAATGATTATATTATGTACTTTGTTCCACTCTATGTGATATTATTACTATTTTGAGAATTAAACAGGTTTCTCCTTTTACCACAATTTTTCAAATGACTTTCATTTAGCTTAATTTAAACTATTGTAACTTATATTACTTCTTATATAATTTTTAAATATTTAGATTTTAGTTCAAAAAGTTTGGTCCTATTTCTAAATTCACACAAGAAATTCAGTAGTTTGTCCATACTCTCAGAACTCACCACATAACATGTAACAGAAGGAGGACTGTTTATTGAGTTACTAGGTATTTATATTATATGTCTTAAAAAATTAGGACATATACGTATATATTTACATCAAAATAAGTTTATGCTGACCACTCTACTATGAAGTCCGAATTTTTGTTGTTGTTGGATGTATATGTAATAATAATGTATGTAGCACTATTTATGTGCAAGGTGTTGAATCTAAAAATATAGGTTGTTAAGAGTTGATTTGTTTAGGGACATAGAAGAGAATAAAAGAAAAAGAAGTTGTGGGAAATGGGAGGTAATATAAGTTGTGAAGAGCTGATTAATATGTTGGGGATATTGGATCTTATTTAAGCTTTCTACAGAATATGAGAAGGGGGAAAAAAATCCTAGAAAGAGACTCTATATTGTTGGAGGGGGGACTTAGAGATCCTTTGGAGAGAAAATGAGAGCAATAAAGCAGCCCCTTTTAGATTTTCTTTCGATTAAGTAGCTTTAAACCTGTTAAATGGGTCGGGTCGACCCATGAACAGGCGTAAAAATTATGTGGGGTAGTCACTTTTTAAAGTGATATTTACTTTTTATCCAGCATTTTCAATGCTTAGAAATATGAGTCACTAGTCTATTAAAATTAATATGAAAAGACTGTGTTACTCTTTCTTCTACCTCTTTCATGTTAGGAAGAAGAACTGTGCCGCCGTCTATGAGACGGCGGCTGCCGTGGACTCCGCCGACATCTATGATCTTGATTGTAGACTAACACATATCAGTAACTTATTCTGTTCATCACTATCGCACTCTTTATAATCCTCATCCTTTGTATTCTCATAATCATCATTAGACAAATTATCTTGGGACACTAAATCGTCGTCACTTGTATTTTCATCAGACTAGTAATGAAAAGGTTATGTAGATTTGTCTTATCAATGTTGCATCCAAGCCGAATCTGACATCAATCTTATATGTAAATTACAATTATTATTATTTTTGTGAAAAGATACAAATAACGTTTGGTTTTCTGCTACATTATGAATTCTGAACTTAAAATTACAAGTTCAAAAGTTAAGGACACTTGGTTTTGAACTTCGAGTTCCAAGTTTAAAAGTTAAGGACACTTGGTCCTGAACTTAGAATTACAAGTTCAAAAGTTAAGGACACTTGGTCCTGAACTTAGACTAGCAAGCTCAAAAGTTAAGGATAATGGGTCCTGAACTTACAGTTACAAGTTCAAAAGTTAAGCACAATAGGTCCTGAAGTCCTGAACTTAGACTAACAAGCCCAAAAGTTAAGGACAATAGGTCCTGAACTTAGGTTAAGAAGCCCAAAAGTTAAGGACAATAGGTCCTGAACTTAGACTAACAAGCTCAAAAATTAAGGACAATAGGTCCTGAACTTAGACTAACAAGCTCAAAAGTTAAGGACATTTGGTCCTGAACTTACAGTTACAAGTTCAAAAGTTAAGGACACTTGGTCCTGAACTTAGACTAACAAGCTCAAAATTTAAGGACAATAGGTCCTGAACTTAGACTTACAAGTTCAAAAGTTAAGGATAAGTAGTCCTTAACTTAGAGTTACAAGCACAGAAATTAAGGACAGGTGGTCCTGAACTTCGAGTTCCAAGTTCAAAAGTTAAGAACATGTAGTCTTGAAGTCCTAAACTTAGAGTTGCAAGTTCAAAAGTTAAGGCCATATAGCCCTGAAGTCCTGAACTTAGAGTTTCAAGTTCAAAAGTTAAGGACACTTGGTCCTGAACTTTATGAGCAGAAGGGTGTTTTCGTCCGGGCAGGTAAAGTTTATTAAAGCAGTGGCTAAAGACTAAAGATATTTTAAACAGTGGCTTAAAAGTAAATACATCTGTTATTGGTGGCTAACCGTGCACTTCCCCCCGAACATGCCCACATAACCCATTAAAATTGACCCTTTAACCGGTCCATGATCCACGAAAACCTAACCGGCCCAAACCCGTTAATTAAGGGGCCTGAGTCGGGCTATATTATTTTGGCCCACTGAACTGGACCGGACATGAACCAGTAGCTAACCCATGGGTCAAACCGCCCGGACCAGCTCAGTAAGAATTATTTAAAAAAATATAGAGTATATTAGAGTTTTAAAAATATAGAATTAGAGTATATTAGAATATCATTTTTCTTATGTATCACAATATTAGTTATAGAAATAGTCAAATTCCATATGTTTCTCAAGTTTTAATGTTAATAAAGTATGGTTTTTCTTTCATTTTTATTCTAATTGGCTTCATGAACATGTCGTAATTTGAAGTTCGTATATATGTATAAAAGTTTGAAATTTTTATCATTTATTAGTTATTTGACTTAAATTGAATTCGGTCCATTAGGGCCCGAGTTAAGGGATTACGGGTTACGGGTACGGGTCGGGTCAAGAGGTTTTGATTAATGGATCAAATCCGGTTCGGCCCCTATAAGAAAATGAACTGCCCGATTAAGAACCCACGGGCCAAGAGTCAATGGGTTCGAGTCCAGGTCGGCGACCCATTTAACAGGTCTAAGTAGATCTGAAGATTATTACAATAGTTAGCTTTCTTTTAGAGCCTTAAGATCTCAAAAAAAAATGGAAAGAAATTAGCTTAGCTTTCGCTTAGTGTTAATTTGTATTTCTTTCAAGTTCTATCAAAAATCTTTGCGGTAAAACCTTCTGATTTCTTGGGTTTCAAGAATTTTTTTTTGGTTAATTGGACGCATTGTATTGAAATAAACTACCCGTTAGGGCTTACGAACAGATTGTTTGTGGGGGGGGGGGGATATGCCAAATCCCCCACTGCCTGGCCATCGTTGTCAATATTACATTCCATAAGTTGTCTTGAGAAAGCAGTGTCTACGATGTCTGTCCAAAAATCATGTGTGACAAACACCAGAGGAACTGTTGTTACAAAAGTATTATAAAAAAGGTTCTTGTTAGTGCCCTCATTTGCCAATAGATCACCAACTCTGTTGGTCTCCCTATAGTTGTGTTTTACCACCATGGCGCCTAACCTTTGGACGATTGACCTACATTCAGAAATATCTGAGTCAAAAATAAGATTCCCATTGAGTAGCATTCTAATTACCTCAATCGAATTAGTGTTTATTTCCAGCAGCATTAGCTGTTTTTCTTCTGCAATTTGTAGCCCTCTTAGAAGCACTAGCAGTTCAGCCTGAGTGTTAATTGTGTGCTGGATGGATCCCATGTAGCCAAGTACCCAGTTTCCACTTGCATTTCTGAAGACTCCTCTCAGTCCTCTCCTTCCAGGATTTTCTATTGCAGCTCCATCAGTTTTTAGTTTGTAAGTGTTGATTTGTGGGGGCTCCCATTTAACCAAGATATTTTTATGTTTTGTGGGAGCTTTGTTGATCAGTATGGTTACATATTCAGTTGTCTTTGCTATAACAACTTTGGTGTTAACCCTCTCCTTTCTATTGTTGAATAAATTATTATTTCTTGCTAGCCAAATTTGCCAAAAACAGAAAGGTAGGAGTTCTTCCCAGGTGATGATGCTGTTGTAGGGTTCTTTCTTGAGTGATGCCCATGTCTTTGGCCAATCCCTAGTTGTGAATGATGTTAGGTTGGTAGAGATGTTGTTGGTGCTTTTTGAGAGAATTGCTGACCAGAAAAGTTTTGAGTTTGGGCATCCAAAGAAGATGTGTGCTGATATTTCAATAGCTTGATTGCAAAAGCTACACGTGGGATCTAGGTGTACCCCAACATGGTGGAGAAAGGCTCCGGTAGGGAGCCTATCATGGAAGAGTAGCCAAAAGAATGATTAAATCTTCTTAGGGGCTTTTAATTTTCAGATCCATAAGTAATTGTTACTTATGTTTTCAGTTTTTTGATGTTGAAGGTTATCCAAGAGGGAGTATGCTGATTTTGTGGTATAGATTCCATTTGTGGTGATTCTCCAGATCATCCTGTCTTCCTTAATTGGGTTGGATGGAATGAAAGTGTTATGAATGGAATTTATGATATTTTGAGTTATGCTAAGAGAGATGGTGGAGAGATCCCAATTCCCATGATTATAAGTAGAAGCTACAGTTTTGGCCATATCCTCTATGGTGAAAGGTCCTTCTATTATGGACCTGATTGCAGGGAAGTTATGTAGCCAAGGATCATTGAAGAAGTTGACTCTGTTTCCTGAATGCACTACCCATCTTTTTGCTTTCATGCATGTTTTCCACCCCTTCAGAATGCGTTGCCATGTGCTTGACTTAGATTTCTTTGGGGGGTTCCTCCAGTTACAGTGCTTTGCAATAAGGGTTTTTGCCCAAAGGGATGATGGATTCTGGTATAGCCTTCAAGCGAGCCCTGAGTGAACCGATCTGTTTTTCAATTCTGCTTTCTGAAGTCCTAGTCCACCCTGAGCCTTAGTCCTTGTGACTATGTCCCAGGAGACAAGGTGTATCTTTCTTTTAATAGATGTCGTACCCCAGATAAAATTTCTTTGGATTTTATCAATCTCTTTGGTTGTTTTTGCAAGGAGTTTAATGTATTGCATTATATGATTGGGGATAGTATTCAGTGAAGCTTTTGCTAAAGTGGTTCTCCCAGTCATATTGAGCATACTTATTTTCCACCCTTCCATTTTAGTATGGAGATTATCAATGATGAACTGAAAATCATTGTGGGTTGGCCTTGTGTGGAAGATTGAAAAGCCAAGATATTTGACAAAGTTGGCTAAAGCTTTTATGGCAAGAATGTTGGAGATAGATTCCATTTGGTGTGGTTGACAATTGGCACTGAAACAAACTTTGGACTTGGTAAAGTTAATATTTTGCCTAGAAGCCAAGTTGAAGGAGCTGAGAGTACTAAGAATTGTGTTGTTGTTGGTCTGGTTAGTTGTGGCAAACATGGTTAGATCATCAGCAAAAAAAGATGAGATATCTTAGGACCACTTCTGCTAATGCTAATGGGGTGCCACTCTCTTTGAAGGATATTTTTGTCAATGTCCCTAGAGAGTCATTCCATACACAAGGTGAAGAGGTATGGAGAAAGAGGGTCACCGTGTCTGATGCCCCTAGTGGGCATAAATGGGTTTGTTTGCTCTCCATTAACAATGATAGAAATAGTGGAAGAGCTGACACATGACATAATGAGATTGATGATTGCATATGGGAATTTGAAGGCATGGAGGGTCTGTTTGATGAAAGACCATTCCAGTCTGTCAAAAGCCTTTTCCAGGTCAATCTTAAGAATCATATTAGAAGATTTGCCTTTCATTTTCCCAAAGTGAGTTATGTATTCTTGGACTATGATGGCATTGTCCAAGGCTCTCCTGTTAGAAAGGAAGCTGGCCTGGCTAGGGCCAATAATTTGAGGGAGGTAAGACTTGATTCTGTTAACAATGATTTTGGTCACTGTCTTGTACACTGTATTACATAAGCCTATGGGCCTGTAGTTCTTGATCATGGATGCTTGGGGACATTTGGGGATTAGGCATAGTAATGTTTCATCCATGGTTGGATTCATTGTTGATGTGGAGAAACAATTTTTGCAGAATTAGATGACACCCTTCCCGACTATGTCCTAGTATTTTTGGTAGAAGAAGGGGTGAAGGCCATCAGGGCCTGGGGCTTTGAAGAGCTTGAAAGAGAACATGACACATTTTATTTCACTATCTCTTAAAGGCATCCCAATTGTGCTTTTTTTTGGTGTCAGAGAGGCATTGCCCATGGATTCCAAGAGAGGACATGCAATTCTGGGACTGAGAAAGGGATATTGTGTAGAGCTTTTGGAAAAATTCAGAGATTGATTCTTTCATTTCCCTGGGCTCATACAGCCATTGCCCTGAGTCATCCTTGAGGGATAGGATTTTGTTCCTCCTCCTTCTATTGAGGGTAGAAGTATAGAAGAATTTTGCGTTGGCATCCCCATCTGAGAGCCAGCTTATTCTGGATTTTATTTTCCAGAAATCCTCTTTATTCCTTAGGATTGAATCAAGCTCCTCAATAAGAGTGTTTTCAAGGGTTTGAAGGAAGAGGTTAGAAGGATAGTGAGGAGATTTTTGAATCCCTGCTATCCTGGCAAGCAACCTCTTCTTCTTATAAAAGATATTAACAAAAGTAGTTCTATTCCATTTTAGGGCACTTTCCTTATACACAATGGTGGATGGGATCAGTGAAGATTCAGGGGGAGAAGACTCCCTAATTAGGTTTTGGAACAGTGGGTGACTGCACCATATTAATTCAAACCTAAAGGGTTTATTGAAGGGAATTGTTGATACCCTATTTTTTCCTATGTATTTTTCATATACAAAATACTTTCAAAATAACATATGTACGCATATATAAGCATGCCCAAGTGTTTTAGTATTTTTCCCAATTTTTAAAGATTTTTAAAATCAATTTTTTGCTCATTTCAGCAATATAAAAACCAATAATTATTCCCAAAATTATTATTTTGGTGTATAATTTATTTTATTTCCCATATTTATACCAAAATATATTTAATGTAATTTTTATATATTTTTACAAATTTATTTAGTATTTTTAAAGCTAAATTGCATATAATTGCAATTCTAGCCTACTTTAAGATTTAATAGCATTTTTATAATTATAAAATTGGTTCCAATATTTTTAAATAAATATCTATATATTATTAACTAATCAAGTACTCTTAATTTACTTTAAAAATCATTTTTACTATTTTTATAAAATAAAAAAGAAAAAACTGGCTAGTTAAAACCTTGCCCATTTTTATTTCAATCATAGCCAAATTGACCCCCCCTAATTGACCCAATTTTGAAACCCAATTGGACCGGCCCAATTCTAATCTAACCTGACCCTCGACCCAACCAATTAACCCTTTAGATCAACGGCCACGATTACCCCTTACCTTTTTTAATTCACTAACCCTACCCTAATCCCCTCATTTCCATCTCTCAGCCGCCTTTGAATACTCTCCCTCTCTTAAATTCTATCAAAGGTTCCTGAAACCCTAGCCTCTCTCACCCCCCTTCAACCACAATCTCATTGGAACCCATGGCTTCTCAGGTCATGGATGGCCTATACTCACCCTCCTCCACCATTAAACCCTGGGTGTTCAAAGTTTCGAGGTCCGACCTTAATGGTGTCCTTTCATATCTCTACAGATCAAAGGTTTTATGGCCTCTCCGGCTTGGCTCCGGCGTATTCAAGCATTAGAAGCCTATTTCTGACCTCTCCGACTCAAGATCGGACCTTCTTCCAAGCCTTTCTCATTTCTAGGGTTTCTCTGAAACCCTAAGCTATTCGAGGTTTTCTCTGGTTGTTTTCTTATATCTATGATATGTCTGTGTTCTACTTGAGTTCTTAAACGTTTTCCCTAATTTTCTTTCAAAAATTACTTCTCTTCGATGTAGGATCTCTGAAAAGGTTTTAAAATGTTTTCTGACTCCTCTTCTTCTTCTCTTTGTGTGAATCTGTCTATGCTATATTTTTATGTTCTCTTTTCTACCTCGCATGTCCTTCTCCTGAGTTCTTATGTTTGCCTTATTTTGCATGTTCTTCTATTGCACTCTGTTCTTCCTTCTATTGGTTTCTATATCATGCTTTCACAGGTTTATCTTATGTGTTCGTTTACCACTATGTTCCTTTACTGTATTTTCTACTAAGCTTTTAGTTATTTAGTTGCCTTCTTCTGGATTTTGTTTGAGTTCTTTGTTAAACATGTTTCCTCTACTGTTCTCTTAAATGCTATACTATCTCGTTTCTCTTCTGAAACTTGTTTAAGTTCCAAGCTTTCTTAAAACGTGTTTTTTATGCTTCAAATCAGTTATTCATTCTGTTTGCCTTGAACCTGCTATTTTATCTGTTTTCACATGAATCCCTGAAAGAGACCTCTGAGCCTGTTTCAGTTATTTGTCTTCTCTTCTCTGTATCTGACTCGAGTTGAAAACCCTGGGATTTGGGGATTTTTGGCGAGTTTGATCTTGTGTTTTGGACTAGGGTTCTATTTGGGCCCCTGGACACTCTCAAACTCATTCTGAGTCTATGTACTGGATTTGAGCTTCTTTGTTATGACCCGGAACGCATCTATACTAGGTTTTTTCGCATGATAGTTCTTTCTTGTTCAATATGTCTGTATGCTTTATATATGAGGAATTTTGCCTTCAAAAGATTTTGTCAACTTGTTATTGATTCGGAATTCCTCTTAATAAGGTTTGATTGATTGTTACTAATTTTCCTTAAGTAAGACCCTTTCCTCATTTTTCCTGACTTGGTTCATTCGAACAAAGCCTGTAATTTTTGATTTTACTGGCTGTTGAGTGATCGTCTTTCCTTATTTGCACAAACCATATACCACTGGACTTTTGCCTTAAATAACTTCTGTGTATTTACCCTTCTTGTACTACTTTGGAAAAGATTTTGATCAAACTCTTTCCTTAATTATCTTGCCCGTTTGAAATCAGAATCCCTTAATTGAAGGGAGATCTTATGTGATTGATTTCGAAACTATTTTCTTACCTTTTCTTACTTGCTTTCTGCACTATAAAGGGCACGACCCTTCTGCAGTTTTACAGACTTCCAATTCAATACTCTTTAAGACCTTGAGTTCAATACTCTGACAACACTTATTGAACACTTTCAATTTCAATACTCCTACATTCTCAATTCAGCACTCTACTCTCTTCTGAAATCTTCTGGCTGTGTGTTTGCAATTTGGCTTTACTACTACTCTTCTTTTATTATTTCCCTGAACTGGTATGTTCTAATTTAACTTTCAGCTTCATCCCTATGTGTTTGCTTTACAGTTTCAACAATCTTATCTACTTTGCTGTTTATGTTTTGTTTTGAATATGTTGTCTCTTTGCATATGTTGTTGTGTGAATTTCCCATACCCTTATTCCCTTCTATGTGTTTGAGTTAAAGTTCAAAGCATGGCAACATCCAAATTGTTGCTCATGTCTGGACTTGATCTTTTAATGGATCCTAACTCCCAAACAATGTGGCTAACATGCTGGTTGGGGTGTGCCAGCACTTCCAGTTGCTGGGTATGACCACCAGCCTATCTTGGCTTTCCCCAAAATCCCCTCTATGCACTTGCACTCTCTCTTAGATTCTAAGTTCTGCCCCCTCCTATGAGCCTTGCTTTGGGACCTTGAGCTCCCTCTAAACTTGGACATTTGAGGGTTGGCCCTTCCACACTGCATTATAATCCAATTCTGCAATATATTTGGGTGTAAGCACTGCGCGAAGTCCACTTGAGACTCTTAGGAAACTTTGACACATCCCAAATAAGAGAAAGGCTTTGAAATTTGATCTTTGGAGTTGGTTTACTTCATGCTTCAGACAGAAGTCTGAATCAAGCTCTCCTTGGTCGGGATTTTTAGCTTTCTGATGTAATTTTATTTTACTTTTCTTTATTTATTCTAGGCTATAATAATTTGTAATAACTTATGGGGTTTTAGTGAAAAGGGGAGGGTCACTCATGTATGCATAAGGGTAGATATCATGTTCACAGGTATTTACTACTGCAATCATGTTCTATTTTCACTTCTGCATATTTCATATAGAAATCATGTTTACAAGTCCCGCACTTCTGCATTTTTCATATAGAAACCATGCATATAGGTTCTGCATTTCATATTGAAATCCTGTCTATAGGTTCTGCATTTCATACATAGATACCATGTCTATAGCCTCTGCACTTCATACATAGATACCATGTCTATAGCTTCTGCATTTCATATAGAAATCCTGTCTATAGGTTCTACATTTCATACATAGATACCATGTCTATAGCTTCTGCATTTCATACATAGAGACCATGTCTATAGGTTTCTGCATTTCTGCCTATCACATAGAGAACATAATCTATAGAGTTTTCTGAATTCTACATATGCATCTATCACTAGGCAAACGCATTTATAGGCTTAAATAATAAAAATCAGCATTTTTAACACCATGCCTATAGGATTTCTACATTTTCGTAAAGGTTAAACTCAATAACGCTTAGAAAGCATGTCTATAGGAGTAACCAACTGATCTGAATCGTTTACAAGTCTAAAATCAGTAGTAACATTACTCAATGCCTGCAGAACTTATGTTTTCTATAATCAACAGGCCTTCTTCTTGTAAAAATCAGTGCACTTCTGCATTATTAGATGTCATGCCTGTAGGTCTCACTTAGGCAAGCTATAAGGTAACATTAGCTAATTGAATCAGACTCTATTAATTCCAACTAACAGGCACGTCTGATTCCGGTTTCTTATCTGAAATGTGTAATAGACCAGTCTGCCTCCTTAATATTTAAGTTTAATTCAGACCATAACCAGTATCTGCAAGACATGCTAAACAATATGTCTTTAAGTGAGGAGGCCCATCTGAGTCTTTTAAATTGTTATGTGTTTCCCATATCTGCCTTATGTGTTTTTGTTTGTCGCTTTAGAATTTTATCCTTTTAAACCATACAAAGCCCAAATATCCCTTCCCTTTAGGACTAGTAGTCCCAAATGCCTCCGGGACTGATACGATTAGGGCGGGTACTAGCATGCAATAAGTAACAAAACCATTCCACGTTTAAATACCTCAACGGGGTGGAAAAGGTAGATATGGATATGATAACCGGTGCGCTAATACCACGTGTAACCTCTCTTATAAGGAGTGATTACCGGGTATTGCATTGATGTGATCCATATTATTTATAAACCTAGGACCCCCCTTCCCTTTACTTGTTTATTTTATTACTTTCAAAATTTCAAACTCTTTTTTCTCAAATTTCAACTTCCTTGTTTCTTCAAACTTTAACTTATTTGATATCACAATGTGACAACCCCTCATATTTGAAATCCTTAATCGCTTATTTATTGTTTGTACTTAAGTCACAATTGTAGCATGGCCGGGAACCACACTAGTGGATCTTGAGGGATGCCTAATACCTTCCCCTCGAGATAATTTCTAGCCCTTACCCAAACTCTGGTTTTTCTAAACAAATTCATCCAGTGTCCTAATTCACTTAATCATTAGGTGGCGACTCTTCAAATCAAAAAATCTAATTCCCAAAAGGGAACGAGTTGTCCTCCCAAATGTCATAAACCCGATTTCGCGAGAAAAAGGGGGCGCGACAGGAATGTGATTGGTATTATTTAGATTAACTAACATGGGGCAGTGGTCAGAGTGGGTCCTAGGGAAGTGTGTAATGTTAGCCTCTGGGTATTCATTTATCCAGAGGTTATTAGCAAAATAATTGCCAATCCTTTCTAGGATGAGGCATGACCTATTTTTATAACGTTTATTTGAACAAGTATATTTGTTACCTTTAAACCCTAGGTCTACGAGGTAACCACTATTAATGCAATTCCAAAATAAGCTACTCCCGTGGGTGTTGATAGGGTTTCCCCCAACCTTATCTCTTGCTTTCAAGACTTAATTGAAGTCTCCACCCATAAACCAACTCCCTTTATAGTTTTTTGAGATATCAATTAAGTTATCCCAGAGAGCCTTTATGTCCTCTATGTAGTTTCTAGCATAAATCACAGAAATTAGCCAAAAGGGGATTTAGGGTAATACCTTAAAGTTTGCATGAATACCCTAGGAATTAACAGCTACTTCATCTACTTGGAGGGAGGATTCCTTCTACATAATCACTATACCTCCAGAATGGACTACTGCAGGGAACTAGATATGCATGTCATATTGGAGCTCCTCAGCTAGCTTTTTATGGTCAGCCATCTTGGTCTCTAGGAGAACCAACATCGCGGGCTTATGCATTTTAACCATCTCCGAGCAATGCCTCATGAACTCGGCATTGTTTGCCCCTCTAACATTCCATATTATGTAATTCATTAGAGGGTTCAGGTTTGAAGGGTTGTTACTCGTTGATGCCGTGTCCCTACCCTGGGCTTGCATCACTTCTCTTCCCCTGTGTTGAGATTGTTGGGATCTCATAACTGGGGTTAGTGTTAGGAGAGGGTTGAGGGTACCTTGACTCTGATGAGAGGAGAAGTCCATTTCGCACCTGATTAGGTTCTTGGGGCATAAGACTATCAATGTCTCGTTGTGGTCCATGCTGAACTCCACCGCTCGAACTGCTTCCAACCATAAAGAATCCACCATCACCAGATTGTCGATTAGGGTTGTTTCCTTTACCATTGGGACCTCGTGGCTCTTCAGTATTTCCGAGGCTTTTGATATCCCTTTGGAGATATTCTCTAGAGGTGAGTTGTGTTGTTTATCTTGCATTGAAGACGAAGTTTCCTAGGGTGGTCCCTGTTGGAGGATCTTGAACTGTGGGGTTGCATAGGGGTCCTCTACTGTTGTATCTGGGAAGAAGGGCATGCTGTTAAAGATTTGTTACATCGTGTTGTGGACCGATGGTGGGTAGCTAGTTTGTTGCATGTGGTTTAAATTTCTCCGTGTCATCACCGCCTACCATAGCTGAGCTCCAAGAATCCCCAAACCCCTATTTAGGGCCTCTGCAATCACTCTTTCCAGGTGTGTCGGGTTCTGTATGATGAGTGATATTTGTTGATCGCCCAACTAAAAATTGTAGTGTAGGGCTTGACCATAGAGGGCTAGTTCCAGCCACGACGCTAGTATGTGGTCCGGTGGTGGTGGAGTGGAAGTTAGGAAGACTAGGGGATTGGTATTGGGTTCCATTATTGGGTTTTTTCTGTCTGGCCTTTTTTGGGTTGGTATTAAGGGGTGGGTTATTGGGATAATCAAGCATTTTTGGAGAGTGTGGAAGTGGATCGACACTCATGTTTGGTGTTTTGGAATCATGTGTCTGATACACAGATTGTGGGATTATTGTGAGATCCGGTTGAGTTGATGGGTTGTGTCAAATCAGTTGAATTCTTTTGATTTCTTAGTTTTGGCTCTTGAGCTTTCATGGAGTAGTTTTTTTACAGATGGTGTTGTTAGAGGAGATGTAGCATTATAGGGATCATGATTGGGGTCTAGCATGAAGTCGAGATGTTCACTGGTAGGGTGAGACCCAGTCTGAATTTTCTGACTTTCCCTTGGGCCCATAGGCTTATTTGACTTTAGGTTTAAAACAGTGTCCATTTGATTTGGCTTAAGGGGTGGGGGGGTTCATTTTGTTTTTACCTATTTGTGTAGGCTCTTTCTCAATACTGGGTTGCTGATCTGCGGAGCCTGGGTCCGCATTCCTCTTCATACTTGTATTAGGCCTTTCTTTTGTGTGTTGTCCGGGTGTTGCTTGCTTTTCTACTTGTGTGATTTTTGTCTTTATGGATTAGGCTTGGCCCATGTCCTACAGAGGGTTAGATTTAGAGGTGTATTGGAATGTTTGAGTTTCAAGGAACTTACCGGAAATGGCGTTGAAAATTCGGACTTGGATGTCGTTTGGTTGTGTTGTTTGCTTACCTTTTCTACTCTGGTCCGTTGCTGAACTTTGTTATATGGTAGTTTCCTGTTTACGTCTTCTTGGAAATGATACAACTTTTCATTCCTCTTTTTCCTCACCATCTTGTTTTTTAGATGAGTCACCGTTTGGCTTTGTATTTGAGCACTCAGGGTTGTCTTGTGGATTTGTTGTTTGATGTTGTTTCTGCCTGTGTGAGCATCTTTTCATAGTGTGTCCTATCTTTCCACACCTAGTGCACAATACATTCTCTCTTTCGTAGACCACCAATTGTTTATGGTCCCCTATTGTAACAGATGTTGCAACCAGTGTTTCCAAAGGTACTTGGATGCATATCTGGCATATCTGCCTCTAAGGGTAGCAGAGGTGCACGTATCTATATTTAGAAGTTTCCCAAGCTTTCTGCCTACTTTTTCTAGGACCTCTTTTTCCAAGAATTTAGTGGGTAGTTGTGGAAGACGTACCCAAATTACAGTGAAGGAGAGGGTCGCTTCTTGTGGGACAAATTTTGGTTCCCACCTTTTGACTGAGAGGAAGCTTCCAGAAATGAACCATGGACCTTGTTGGATGGCCTTTACCAAATTTTTCTCCTTATCAAATTTGACTATGAAGAAATCTCACCCTAAGTCAATCAAAATTAACTGTTCGGATGGGTTCCATAGTTTGATTAATTTGGATCGGAGGAGATAGTGTGGCATGCGTCGTCCAAAGAGCTTGATGATGACTGAGTAGCTCCATGGTTCATATAATCTATTTTTGTCTTTTTGGGAGAGTAGGATTGAACCTGTTGTTTCCTTACCTTTTTGCTGGGTTATTGTGGTTTCTAGCTCAAAAGCAAAGTAGTCTGTTTGTGAGGTATCTTGTTTATCTAGGAGCATTTCCTTGTATGAATGTAGTTGGGAGTATCCTCTTCCATTTTGCTGGCGTCCGATGGTTCCGATGGTATGTTTAATATTTTGAGTGGGTTGTCCATTAAACTGTTTTAGTGATGGATGAGAGTTTCTCTCTAAGTTTAGATAAAGTTAAACGGGTTTCAAGAGTTAATTCTAGCGTGAAGTTCTGTTGTTCACTGAATATATGTACTCTAGCTTTTTCTAGCCTTTATTTGGCAAATCTTTGGTTGTTTCCTGTGCTACTAGATATACCTTTGAAGCCTTATATTTCAGATTTGATCTATGATGAAAGCATGATTGTTTTTCTTTACTAGTTTATTTAATTCATATTTATTTGTTTGTCGATTGTTATAAGTTCAAAATCTGTGAATGACTTCGTTTATTCAAGTTTAGATGGATACCGTCTCTTTGTAAGTTAGATAATGATATGGACAAGAGTGTTCAATTTGTTTGATATGCAGTGCATCGAGAGACTACTAGTAGAGTACAATACCTAAAGTTCTTCTAGTGTGTTTTGTTTATTGCTTGAATGGATTTGAAATTTTAGAAGCATGAATTTGGCCATTTCTGTAATATAGTGGTCTTTATAAATTATGATTTTGATAAAACATGGATTCGAATAAAAATGATTATTTCATGTAATTGATCATATGTGCAGGTGTAAATTTGATTGAAATATTGGAATCTGATCTTGTGTAAATGCACTTGGGTCAAATCTAGAAACTTTTTAACATGTAATTGAATGGTAAAAGGGGCCAGACTTGCAAAGCGGAACCAAGAAAGCTCATGTTCGTAGGTTTGAACCCTATGGGCCAATTGAGCCTTAGAGTTTAGCCCAATAGAGTCTGCTGGCTCAGAAATTCAGTGGATTGTCATTGTCATCGGAGCACGTCCTTGCATAACGTCATTATAGCGTGGGGCATTTGCATCTATACTCGGTTTTTAAGTCACGTTTTAACTTGTGTCCGCTTTACAAAAAAATATGCAAGTGTACCCACTTTTTCGCGTAACTTCAGCATATGGAGCTGAAGTAGCAAAGGCAATCACGCAAAACTTCAGCATTCTAGTTAGGGGTGGGCATTCGGTATTTCGATTCGGTATTTAAGAATTTCGGTTCGGTATTTCGGTATTTGGTTTATCAATTGTGTATACTAAATACAGTACCAAATTATTTCGGTACGGTTCGATATTTTTTATTTTGGTTCGATACAGTTTCGATTTAATAGTCGCTAAAAAAATTTATGACGCCTGACATCTCTCTGCCCCTCTTCGTGCACAATTCTTCAATGAATTCACAATGAACCACCGTTATAAAGTAAGTTTACATGTATTCTGCCAAGGGTCAATTTCTACGTTAGTGTATTTACTATTCTTTGTGATAATTATGAGTCCGGGAGTTAATATAAATATACATATTCTACAACAAAAAAAAACATGTTGTTTCTATTCATGTAATTCAAGGAAAATTTAATAGGCATATTAGCACCCATAGTCAGGTTCCCTTTGCATGAATTCACAATTCACTGATTTAGTGATTCAATGAATTCACAACGTTGGCAATTTGGCATTCAACAGTCGGTGAATTAAAGAAGGAAAGGTTATAGTGGGCTTGGGCGCTGGGCTGGGCTGGACAGTAAGAAATTAGAAAATGTCTTTAAAGATTCGATATTTCGGTATTTTAATATACCGAAATTTCAAAATTTTAATACCGAGGACCGTATTGAAATACCAAAATTGTAATACCGAATTAGACCGAAATACCGAGAAAATCGAACCCGAAATACGGAATTAATTCGGGATGGTTCGGAATTCGGTTTTTCGGATTTTATGCCCACCCCTAATTCTAGTAGACGGGCCTGAAGTAGCAAGTGTGCTGAAATTTTTGTTTGTAATTGCTGAACTTAAGCATAGTAGCTGAAGTTTTGTTCTCTATTTGCTGAAGTTTTTGTTTGTAATTGCTGAACTTAAGCATAACAGCTGAAGTTTTGTTCTCTATTTGCTGAAGTTTTTGTTTGTAATTATACTAAATAAGCTGAAGTTTTTTTGTCTTGGATTCATTAGTTTTGTCATTAAGTTTTTTTTTTAAAAACTTCATTGTATAGGGGTAGGGTGGATGAAATGGAGGTTAGCGACGGGAGTCCTGTGTGACAAGAAAGTGCCATTGTTACTGAAAGGTAAATTTTATAGGGCAGTGGTTAGGCCTGCTATGTTGTATGGGACCGAGTGTTGGCCGGTGAAGATCTCACACATCCAGAGGATGAAAGTTGCAGAGATGAGGATGTTGAGGTGGATGTGCGGGCATACAAGGAAGGATAAGATTAGAAATGAAGATATTCGAGAGAAGGTGGGTGTGGCCCCCATGGAGGACAAGATGCGGGAAGCAAGACTCAGATGGTTCGGGCACATTCAGAGGAGGAACACTGATGCACCGGTGAGAAGGTGTGAACGACTGGCGGTGGTGGGTACGAGGAGAGGTAGAGGGAGACCTAAGAAGTATTGGGGAGAGGTGATCAGGCAGGATATGGCGCGACTTAGGGTTACTGAGGACATGGCCCTAAACAGGGAATTGTGGAGATCGAGCATTAAGGTTGTAGGTTAGGGGAAATTGTGATGTCTTTTTTACAGCGCACTAGAGTGAGACTAGCCAGTTAGGAATTAGTCTTAGGATGTTATTGATCAACTACTGATGATGGACTTTATCTATTGTGTATTAATACCTTACATCTTTCTCGTATTTCCTATATCTCTTATATTGCTGTTACTCTGCTATTTTATGGTATTTATGCTATGTTATGGATTTTATGGTATTTTATGTTGTTTTATTATGAGTCTATTGATAGTACTAATATAGTGTCTCAGTTTGCCTCTTTGAGCCGAGGGTCTCCTGAAAACAGCCTCTTTGCCCCTCGGGGTAGAGGTAAGGTCTGCGTACATATTACCCTCCCCAGACCCCACTTGTGGGATTACACTGGGTCGTTGTTGTTGTTGTTGTTGTTGTTGTAAAACTTCAGCACTAAAAGCTGAAGTTTTTTTGTCCTGGATTCATTAATTTTGCCATTAAGCTTTTTCAAAAACTTCAGCAGAAGATGTTGAAGTTATTTAGTTCATTTGTAAAAACTTCAGCACTATATGAGCTGAAGTTTTGAAAAAGTTTTATAGCATACTAGATAAATAATCAGATTGCCAACAATATCTAAATCATAAATTTTAGAAACAATAAAAGTGAAAAGAATAGAATTATCATTGTCTACTAACTTACGTAATTATTTATAATTTATTTTTAAATAATCTGATAAACATATTTATGGCAATCATCCCATGAACTGAAGTTTCATAGCAGCACCAACAACAGCAGAAGAAAGAAGAAGAAGAATGAGGAGGAGGAGGAGGAGGAGAAAGGGGCTGAAGCTGTTTAAAAAGTGAGTACAAGTTAAAACTTTTTTAAAAAATGGGTATATGTTAAATGGGGGCGACCAAATAGGGCGCTCCGTGCAATTTTTACTTATAGTATAGCTATGTAAAAATTCCCAATTTTTTTCCTTAAGCCCAATAGTCGTTCCACTAAACCTTTACTGATCATCCATGTTATCTTAATTAGCCATCCACGTTAATCCAAGACTAAGAATAACGAAGGCAAATGTTAGTATAAATTAAGCTCGTAAAATGCGTTTAAATTGCTTCAACAAATTTATGATGCTCTTCAACACATTTTGTTAAGTTATTCCTTTTCAATAGTTTAAAATTAGGATCCCTTTGAATATATTTGACAAGAATGTTAGTCAATCACCAATCACTCATAACTTCCTTAGGTAAGTCCAAAGTCAGAATATTAATAATTTAGTAAGTGGCATACACCTCGCATAACTTGGTAGTATAATGAACATTGTTAACCATCAATCTTGTCTCTCCCACAATGTTTCATCCATAATTTATGCCTCGCAATAATCTCAATCTTATGAAAGTAATTAATAGGAGTAATATTTAATATGCTTTTAGGCACGTCTAAAACAAATCTAAATACTATGGTTATGAATAAGTTCACGTAACTTAATTATGATCCATAAGCAAAAGAGCTAAGTAAGTGTTTGGGTGACTTGATTAGTAACAAAATAATAATAAAGCATTGTTAATCGTGTACACGTACGCGTGATATACATGCAAATACGTAACTTGTTTCAAGATAATTTTCATAAAGTGATAATTAAGCAACTAAAAGAGGTTAAAAGTCCATAATACACCATAGACATAAAAAAAATTAGTTTAAGCCAAGTATGAACTACTAAGCAACCGTGCTAGAACCACTGGACTCGAGGAGTGCCTTACACTTTTTTCGATTAATAAAATTCCTTATCTGGTCTTTTGTGTTCGCGGACCATAACTAGAGTCACAACTTTCCTTGAATAGGAATTCTAAAATTGGTGACTCGAAACCGTAATCAAATAATTCCAAATGGTACTCCCTTTTTCAAATAATATCAGTTTAATTGGAAAAAGTTATATATATATATTGCACAAATTCTCTTCCATTTCAAATATACGAGGACAATTGTAAAATACAACTTCGTTCTTTACTATCTTTTTTTTCTTTCCATGGGTATAATAATTTATTACTAAAAAATACTTTCTAAACTTATACATATATTCTTTTGTTATTTAAAAATGGAGCAAGTCATGAATTTCATATTCTTTTCACACGAGTGGAAAAATAGTGTTTAGTTTTTACATATAGTTATCAGTTTATAATTATTACATATAATTTCTAAATATTATTTTAAATACCTAGCAATAAATGAACTTTAATATTTCTTATATGCACATATTTGTTGCTGATGAAAGTTTATTTACTTGCCCATATTAAAAAGAATTATTTATTTTAAAAGAAAAATATCTAACTATATAATTATATTTGTGCAACCAAACGTAACATATGAAATTATACTTTAATTGTGTTAGAGAAAACAAATATGTTTGTTGACGACCCAAAGGGTCATCACCTGTTTTTAATTGCATTATGTGTTTCCGAGGCCTTGAAAACCTCACTTAGAGTTGCCTCGATTTGCGTGCGCAGTCCGGGCTCATAACCGGAAAGCTTAAATATGAAATTCTGTGAAAATGATGAAATTTGAGTTTAAAATGAATAAATTTGACCTCGGTCAACATTTTGGGTAAACGGACCCGGATCCGTGATTTGACGGTCTCGGAGGGTCCGTAGAAAAATATGGGACTTGGGCGTATGCCCTGAATCGAATTCCGAGGTCCCAAGCCCGAGAAATGAATTTTTAAGTAAAATTGTTTTCTGAAAATGTTTAAGGAATTTTGAAATGAAATCTGATTAGAAAGCGATGGTATCGGGCCCGTATTTTGGTTTCGGCGCCCTGTACCAGGTCTTATATATGGTTTAAGTCATTTCTATAAAATTTGGTTAAAAACGGAGTCCGTTAGACGTGATTCAGACCTAAATTGCTAAAGTTGATGTTTTATGAAGTTTGAGAAAAATCCTTTGATTTTGAGGTTTGATTCATTGTTTTTAGGTTATTTTGGCGATTTGATCACACGGATAAGTTCGTATAAAGTTGTTGAGTTAGTACGTGTGTTTGGTTAGGAGCCCCGAGGGCTCGGGTGTAATTCGGATGTGTTTCGGAGGGTTTCAGACTTAGAAAATGTTGCAGGTTTCTCAGCTGTTGGGTTTCTGGTACTTCCTTCTTCGCGTTCGCGGGAGTACCCACGCGAACGCAATAGGTTAATTGTTGCTGAAGGAATTTCCTTCTATGCGAACGCGTAGCTCAGGTCGCGAACGCGAAGGCCAAATGGGCCTGGGCAGGGGGTGGGGTAGTTGTCTTACGCGAACGCGAACCCTTGGACACGAGGAGATTACTCTCCACGAATGCGAGTCCGTATACGCGAACGCGAAGTCTCACTCTGCCTGACCATCGCAAACACGAAGGGTCAGTCGCGAATGCGAAGGGCATTTTCGCCCAGTGATTTTAAAAAGGCCAAAAACAGAACACTTTCGGGATTTTATAAAAATTTCACAAACCTCTTCTTCTCCAAAGCTCTTAGGCAATTTTTGAAGCTTCTCATCACTATAATCTCTTGGGTAAGTAATTTTTAACTTGTTTTCTTCATTTTTCATCAACACCCACTACATTTTTAGGCCTAAAACATGTAACTAAGGGTAGAAATTAGGGATTTGGGTAGAGTTAGGGCTTTTTGATTATTTGTGATTTAGACCTCGTTTTGGGGTCGGATTTGAAAATAAATTATATATTCGAGCTTGTTGGCGAATGGTTGATCGGGTTTTGGTCCGAACCTCGTATTTTGACCAAGCGGGCCCGGGGTTGGTTTTTGGGATTTTGGGAAGAATGATTGGAAAGTTATAATTGAACATTGGAATTGGATTGTTTAGCACTTATTGATGATATTAAGTCAATTATGTGTAGATTTGATTGGGTTGGAGCTGAATTTGAGAGGAAAAGCGGTGTTCGAGGCTTGAGTTGGCCGTGAAAGTTCGAGGTAAGTGTTCGGTCTAACCTCAACCTGAGGGATTAGGAGTTGAGTCCTATTTGTTACTTGCTTCTTGTTGAGTGCGACGTATAGGCATGGTGACGAGTATCTATACGTTGCTGTTGAGCATGACCGTGAGTCTTAAATTTGAACATTGTTGTGCTCTTAGATGGCACTTCAGATGCTTTAATTAATGATCTCCTATATTGAGTAAAGATTGATTTTATCCTCGTAGATCTTAGTTATGATTGAGTATTGTCATTAATTGAGCTGAGTACAAGAGTTAGGATTTTGTTATAGCTGATTCTCCCTTGCCGGAATAACTATTTCGATATTATTGTTCCCTAGCCGGAATTTCTTGTAATTTTGTGATGACTTGTAAATGGGAGTGGGTGGTACGCCTACCACAAGATATAATGAAATGGGAGCGGGTGGTACGCCTACCACAAGATATGATGAAATGGGAGCGGGTGGTACGCCTACCACAAGATTGATGAAATGGGAGTGGGTGGTACGCCTATCACGAGATATAATGAAATAGGAGCGGGTGGTACGCCTACCACGAGATATACTGAAATGGGAGCGGGTGGTACGCCTACCACAAGATATAATGAAATGGGAGCGGGTGGTATGTGATAAGTTAGGATTTTAACATGTTTTATGCCCCTACTTACCTATGCTTTGATCATATATTGTTACAAAATAGTCCTAAAAGGCTCACAAGTTGTTCTTGATCGCAGGTTTGATCGACAAAGTGACGAAATGTCAAAGATCGGCTCAAAAAGGAGTGAAACCTGCTCAAGTATCAAAGACAAGGAAATATTAAGAAAAGAAGGCCTAGTGCGGACCGCGCAAAGTGGAATGCGGCCGCACTAGGTGGTTTAGAGAGTTGGTAAATCAGGACTAGAAGAAGCGCGGCCGCGGTACACATCTCACGGTCCGCTCCGCGGCCGTACTACTCTTTTGTGCGGTCCGCGATCATGAGGTTTAGAGAGATTGAGTTTGCAAAGCTAGTGCCATGCGTTCCGCGGTCGTGGTTGCGATGACCGCGCCAGCTCCCTCCGCGGCCGCGGTCCGTTCTACGCGGTCCGCAGAGTCCAAGTTCAGAGAAGCAGGAGTGAGCTCAATGCGGCCGCAGTCCATTTAATACGGCCCGCACTGACCCCGCATGGGTATTTTTATCCAATTTTTTCAGCCTAGTATAAATAGAACATTTTACCATTTTTAAAATCAGAGACATCAGTGGAAAGCTGCGCTCGTGAGAACATATTTTGTAGTCATTTTTGGCACTTTTGCTTTACATTTACGATAGATTCTTGTAATTTAATTTTAGCAATTAATTAATATGCTTAGTTCTTCATCTATTTCTTCAATTTCTTTATCTAGCATGAGTAGCTAAACCCATTAGCTAGGGTTGTGACTCAACCCTTGTGTGGGTAATTGATGGGTGTTGCTATCTCGTGTTTGATTGACTATGGGTGTTTGCTATTTGGGTTGATTTTATATTTTAATCTAGGATTGGTGGTTGCAAACACTGATTCAAGCTTTGTGGGTTTAACTCTTCTTGAGAAAGAGAGTCTATAACCCCAAAATTAAACCAACAAGGAATTGGGATGGACTCATGAGAAATGATAGTCCAAATTAACGGGTTAAACCTCGAGAGAGTAATTACCCTACTTGAATCCTAGTTGTTTGGTCTAATTTGCCTACCCATTTGGTCTCTCGAGAGTCAATTGGGCAAAGTCACTTTCTCTATCGAGAGGTGTGAGAGTGGGTAAAATTGTGCAACGGTTATAGCATAAGCCCCAATTATGTCAATCGAACCTTAGTAACATCTACCCGTCAATTAGCCACCTAGGTAGTGTCACGACCCTAGTGCCCTTCTTCCCATTAGATACAACTTAGCAATATTCTCGTAGCATAATTTAGTGTTAATCAATAGTTTTACAAAAATAGTTATAATTTGAAAACCCAAAAATGTTTGAAGTGACATTAGGAGTACAAACACATTTCTAGGATAGACAGACAATCCAACTTCACTACTAGCTCCCTGAGGAATTCGATCCCAACCTTCATATCGGGTAAAAGCTATTGCGACCCGCTCTTCCTACCTTAGTGTAGCGTTGAGTTGGCAGTGATCAGTACGCCTACCATAAGGTATGAGAAATGGGATCGGGTTGCACGCCTGCAACAAGATGAAACCAAAAGTGAAAGTTGCCTTGTTTCTTTTTATCCGTGTTAGAAGTTAAATTGCAATTTCCTTATTATTCTTTGATATTCTGTTTTATCTGCTACCCCCGAAGCATGTTCCCCTTCCCCAGCGTCTACTTTATCCTATTTTATATTATGTTATCTCATGTATTCGAGACAGACAATATTATCTGTCACACCTCCTTTTTCACTACACCCGCAAAGGCGTGTAAAGGAGTTTTTCCAATTAAAGGACAATCGGAACAGGATTTAATTATTAATTATTTCAGAGTCGCCACTTGGGATATTAATGGTGTCTCAAGTCACCGATTGAATCCTGAACCGAGGAAATTTATGACTCTGTATTACAATCCGCGCACCAGAAATCCAGATAAGGAATTCTGTTAACCCGGGAGAAAGTGTTAGGCATTCCCGGGTTCCGTGGTTCTAGCACGGTCGCTTAACTGTTGCACTTGATTTTATCCGACTTTAATACATGCTAGCTTATGTGCCTTTTTATTTAATTTTGAACCGCTCTTATTATCACTTTAAAAGAATTGCAACATCGCGAAAATATGTCTCGAACTGCGTCGCAATCAATGCACCCGCAGTTGTTAACCTATTTTGACTCCGTTAAGATTTGAATTTGGGTCGCACCAATGCGCACCCGAATTTAAGAAGGTAGTATTATTAACTAACGTGCCTAAAATAATTTCGCATTCATAATTTGCGAGGGCCATAGAAAATTAGCTAAATGATACACCTCGAATTCTAAGAAATTACAAGATATAATTAAATGGGGGGCCATGCATTTTGAGATTTTTGTTTGGGCACGGGACACCTCGAATTTCTATACAGAATGTGTGCCAAGAAACTAATAAGGAGCGCCACCAAGCAGAATAGAGTTGAGGAACTTGGTCAATGAAACTTGATACATGAGCTAAACCATTGAAATTTAAAGTAACTATGATAGGAACTTACTTATCACTGAGATGGCACAAAAGAAAATCCCATAAGCCTACCGAGAAATGAGTATAATAAGCTTATTGTATATTAATTTAACAAGGGTGATCCATATGACGCTCTAAGCAATATTCACAATTTAACAGAAAAACATCAAGCCAGGGGGGACGGAGAAACAAAAGACTAATACTATACTTACCGCCTAAATAGCATAATCGCTCAAATTGAGTTCCACATAATCAAATGAATGCAACTAGCTGCCAATATTAGACAAATGAGCTCACGTTAGCACCCCCAAAAAATCGAAATTCCCACTAATACCCTTTAAACAAAGACCCTTTCCCTAGATTAAACTGAAATCTTTCCACGAAGTAGGTCAATCACTGCTGAATACCAACAGGGATGCCCCAAACTCTTACCTATTTAAATCTGCCATGGCGTGAAGCACACACAAATAGATATTAGCCCCTTGTTGTTTATAAATGAAACTAAACATGTACAAAACTACAGTTCATAATCAGCACAAAGAGGACTTCCAGCAAACTGATTACTGTTAAGATGCTTGAACAAATCAAATTGAAGTCAGACTTAGCACAACCATTGACCGGTTGTGTGCTGAATCCTCAAACAGAAACCTCACCGCTAACAGTGGAAGCCATTCTAGGTCGACTACACATTTCCAAAACAGCAGTCTACTGAACTATTAACTAACCTCCTGACTTTACAGCTTAAGCGGGGTGCAGCAGAAGGAGCATACAAGGACTAGATGGACCATCAATTCAATAACTCCCTCACAGTTTGTACACAACAAATAGGGAGTAAGGTAAACAATCTGGGAATACCAAAGTCTAGACTTAATGTTCTCTTGATTTCCAATGCTAAACATAAACAAGAATCAGGTCAAAACCTTCATGTTCTAGTATCACAATAGAATCAGAATCACAGCACATTGTTAACATGAGCCTGGACTATGTTCTAACAGTTGAAACCTTGAACCTTCATGAATAATCACGAGACTTCCCATTTGTTTTCTAAGAAGAAAAACAATCTGAACTTTCAGAAATTCGTGGTTAGCTCAGTTTCACACAACTGTACTTCGAACATCAACTTCAAGTCCAAACAATAGCAACAAACAGACTCGAACCAAGTTTTCAACTATAATACGTCTGAGGAAATTGACATAACTCGACAGACTTTACCAAAAATCTCAGCTAGTCACAAATCAATAAGAAACTGGATTCGAACTCACTGGTTCAATCCCACAAAATCTCAAAATTACAACAACAAAGGAGCAAACTCTGAAATTCCATAGCAAACTTGTATCATGACGTGAATAAAAAAAACTAGTACCAGAACGACTTGGGACTAAACCCACTTTAATACTTTACATGGTTATGGTTCTTACAATTCTTTGATAACACCCGAAAGTAAAACAACAGAAGGATTAAAGATGAACCTGAATCGACAAACACCTTTGATTGACCGTTAATACAAGGGGATCCAGCAGCGGAGATCAAAACAACAACATCAATATTGAGCAGAAATCATGAAATCGAAGAGAAATTTGGAACTAGCACCAGGGTTCAGCACTCGACACAAAAAGAACTTTCAGCCCCCAAAAAGTTTCCCAGATTTTTTCCTTCTCGAAAATCGGATTCAGTCCTTTTATGAAACGAACCCCTGATGAATGTGGGGCTCGGATTGAGCGAAATCAATCCAATGCCTCACATTCATCCAATGAATCATCTCTAGGACCTTCCAATCGCATGCCTCCTCTCAAAATCGAGCGAGTGAACTGAAGCGAATCTTGGCATCAGAAAATCCGTTAGCAACAACAAGAGGATATGTAGAGGGACGCGTGGGTTAGGGCTTGATGCTCACTCGCGTGAATTTTGACGATTTATTGGGACGGATTTGAGGCTTGACTCGCATGTTCTTCAAAGAAGAAGAACAGTCGCGGTTTTGGGATTAGGGGTCTGGGGGTTTGATTGACTGATTGTATTTCCGTGTGTGTATGGACGGGTCGGGTCGTGGGCAAGGAGGGGTGATTTGCGCTGGTCCGAATTGGGCATATTTGGGTATAGGATTTGGCCCAGATTCACATTATAAATCTTAAACTATCCAAAAGTGTGAAACTAAATTAATTGGCTAATTATTAAAATTATAAATAATACGTAATTCTAAATTAAAAGAGGAAAATTAATAAACTAAAAATTAAAAGACAAAAAAATGTAAAAATGGACTATTTTTGTGATTTTTAAATTTTATAAAGCAAATAATTACTGATTAATTCTAAAAACGTAAAAACAAATCCTAAATGTAATGCATGATATTTTGGTACTTTTTCATGACTTAAATAAAACTTAAACATGCACAAAAATGCAAACAATTAAATAAAAATCCTACAAAATCTTTGATTTTATAAAAATGCAAAAAGTAAAATAGAGTCCTAATATATTTCAAAGTTAATCTAATTAACTCCTAAAATTGTTTAAAATCTATTTCATGACAAATTCAGCAATTAACAATTAAGAATGCAAAAGTGAATTATTTTTGTTATTTTCTTTATATTTTATTCTAAAACAAATTAACCCCTAATTAATCCTAAAATATGAAGTTAAATCCTAAATGCAAATGCCAAATGTTTTTTTTCTTCGTATTTTCATATGAATAAAAATGCACAAATAAAATGCAAACAATTAACACAAAATGACACCAAAATTCACAAAAAATGTAAAAATAAAGAAAAATTATTTTGTTTGAATTTTGGGAGTTATTCATATATAGGGCAAAAATCACGTGCTCACAACTGCCCCTCTTTGCTCGGAAACATGAAGAGTTTTTGTGCAAAGATAAGTGAGAAAATACGAGCGATTTTTGCCCATTCAAATATTCCGTTGTGAAGCATTTAGAAAAGTTTTGACCGCACCCTGCTTCAGAGGTTGCCTACATATCCTGGGCTAAACAGGAATCAGGTCAGTGTAGTTCGGGAGTATCCGGTAGCTGGGACTACCGGGAGCTGTGATTTCACTGCGATTGTTGTTGCTGCTACTACTCGCTAACCTTCCTTATTACACCGTGACAAAATAAAATAAGCTGGACTAAACTATGAACTATGAATTTCAAAAAAATCCTATCTAAAGTCTTCAAACTTGCATCTTGAACTTCCTTGTTGCCCTGTTGTCTTGTTGTGAAACTCACTATTGTTACTTCAAATCGTGAACTGAGATGTTATTCTTTCTCTCCAAACTGTTGAACTTGAATAAACTTGAACCTGAATGTATTCCTCGGTTATCCAGGCGGGCTCGTGACTGCTGACCTTGAAATTGAAAGTGTTCCTCTACTATCCAGGCGGGCTCCTGACTTCATAACTTGAATGTATTCCTCTGTTCTCCAGGTGGGCTCCTGACTTCAAAATAGACAAAAGAAGTTGATTGAAAACTAAAATTTGAATTGTATCACCTCTGTTCTTCAGGTGGGCTCCTGATTGCTTAAAATTTGAATTGTATGTCTCTGTTCTCCAGGCGGACTCCTGACTTCTGAATTTTGAAATTGAATGTCTCTATTCTCCAGGCGGACCCCTGATTGCTAAAATTTGAAATGCATGTCTCTGTTCTCCAGGCGGACTCCTGACTTCAAAATAGACAAAGAAATTGATTGAAAACTAAAATTTGAATTGTGTCACCTTTGTTCTTTAGGCGGGCTCCTGATTGCTAAAGATTTGAATTGTACGTCTCTATTCTCCAAGCGGACTCGTGATTTCAAATTAGACAAGAAAATGATTGAAAACTAAATTTGAATTGTATCACCTTTGTTCTTCAGGCGGGCTCCTGATTACTTAAAATTTGAATTGTATGTCTCTATTCTCCAGGCGGACTCCTGACTTCTGAACTTTGAAATCAAATGTCTCTATTCTCCAAGCGGGCCCCTGATTGCTAAAATTTGAAATGCATGTCTCTATTCTCCAGGCGGACTCCTGACTTCAAAATAGACAAAGAAATTGATTGAAAACTAAAATTTGAAATTGTGTCACCTTTGTTCTTCAGGAGGGCTCCTGATTGCTAAAGATTTGAATTGTACGTCTCTATTCTCCAGGCGGACTCCTGATTTTTGAGCTTGAAATGTATTCCTCTATTATCCAGGTGGGTTCCTGATTTCACAAAAATAAACGAACCAAGAAAACTTTCTGCCCCAGTTTGGGGAAGCTAGGGCTTGTTACCACCTACTAACAAGGGTTGAAAACTAAAACTTGCATGCTTTAAAAGTTACAGACTGAGATGTATTTCTCTGTTATAGGGGCGGGCTCCCCACCTCA
The DNA here is from genome assembly GCF_000393655.2 of Nicotiana sylvestris. Classification (NCBI taxonomy): domain Eukaryota; kingdom Viridiplantae; phylum Streptophyta; class Magnoliopsida; order Solanales; family Solanaceae; genus Nicotiana; species Nicotiana sylvestris. The sequence goes on along the minus strand of NC_091064.1, from coordinate 165,124,991 downwards.
ACACTGTGCAATTTGCTCTAAAATGCAGACCTGAAACAACTTACATCTCTCTATGCTACTCTTCATTTTCTTGTATTTTAACCATGCCACACTTGCGATTAAACTGGGTTAATACCTTCTCTTCCCTCACGGAGATTTCCTCCTCGACAACTAACTTTTCTGCCCATGTTTCAATCAAAGAAAATTTCGTTAGTTTAAAACGGTGGTTAGTTGATGGTATTCTTGCTGAAAAATCCTTCCACTGCCTTGCTTTGCGTTGACTGACTTCCTTGAACTGACCCTGAATCGCCTGACTTTTCGACTGACTTTCGAATTCCCCACCCTCTGACAAACCGAATGTTTTGTACCTGTGCTGTTGTTCCATACCCTTGAACCCTTTATCTGAACCTTTACCTTTCCCGAAACATTTCCCAATTCTTCCACCGATGAAACTTCCTGTGACTTCCCATATTCCTCTTGACATCATGTTGTTTTTGACATGCTCTGACCACGTTGTGCTTTACAATTCCGGCAGCTAGTAGTGAGCCTTGAAATCCTTTCCCACTTGCTTTTGAACATAACTGACATTAGAACATTTAGACAAACAAAACCCCCAAAAGAGAATAAAATGCAATGGTTTTACGGGTTAAGGATAAGAAGAATACAAAACCAGATGACTACTAAAAATGAAGTAAAGAAAAGAAACTTATCTGACCGGAACAGCTGGCCCCAATGGTCATGACATGCATTTGGATTAATCGGCCCAACCGATCCAACTAAACAACTCTCAGTTGCCATACCTCATTGCCCAGGACTTCCATCAATTGTTTGAATTACCCAGACCTTAACCTTGTTTTCCTGCGGTACCACAAAATAGTTTCTATCAACAGACCTTTCTCAGTTTGCCATTTCTCAACTCACTCTCGCCTTGAGGTGTCCGTGAAGGTTTTCACCACTAAGACTCTCTCGTTTTATTTTCTCTCAGCTCTCGTCGCCTTACGGTGCCCGTGAGGGTTTTTACCCATAAGACTCTCTCATTTTTATCTTTTGTTCTTCTTGCTTGAATCAGAGTGTTGCCACTGCCACGAATTACCGCTACCTGCTTGACTTGGCATTTCTAAAAAATTGATCAGAAGGTCTTTCTTTGGACCGTAATGTAGGCTTTTGGATTGGGTTAGAAAGAAAGGTATAAAAGGCTCAAAACAATTCAAATGGGTTCAAATTACAACTTTCGGAATCCAACTTTTCACAACAATCACAACTTCTGCCCCAGTTGCTTGCTTGGGGATTTTTGGATTTTATTTTGGTATGACTGAATCTCGGAGTAAGGCTGCCTACGTACCCTTTCGGGATCAAGTCAAACGTAGTTCACTGTATCATAATTACCTTTGTTGTTGTGTGTTTTTTCTTTCCTTTTCTTTCTTTTCTTCTTCTTTTCCTTTCTTTTCTCCTATTTTTCTCCTTTTCTTTTCTTCTTTTTCTTTTCTTCTCTTTCTCTTTTCCTTCACTTTTCATTTTTCTTTTTTCTTCTTTTTTTTTCTTCTTCTTTCTCTTTTTTTTTCTTTTTTTCTTTTCCTTTGCTTTTCTTTTCTTTCTTTTATGTTCGGCACCTATGTTCCCTGATAATGCCATTGATTCCGAAAGAGGGGTATGAAAAGTAAGTAAAGCTCAAAGGGGATGACAATGGATAAAAGTGTTTGGATAGCAGGACAAAACGCCTTCGTCATTTCAATCTTTAAGATATGCCAAATACAAACAGATACATTCAGAAATAAAGAAATCATACATAATATCTCTTGACCGCATAGGAATTGATGGCCATTTCTATACATTTTCCTTCTACATCTGTCAAATACAATGCACCATTAGACAACACTCTGGTTACTACAAATGGTCCCTACCAGTTTGGGGCAAATTTTCCTTTTGCTTTAGCCCAATGAGGCAAAATTCGCCTCAGTACTAACTGTCTGACTTCGAATTTCCTTGGACGCACTTTCTTGTTGTATGCTCTTGCCATTCTTTGTTAGTACAGTTGACCATGACACACTGATGCCAATCTTTTCTTGTCAATCAAGCTCAACTGCTCAAGGCGGCTTTTCACCCATTCATCATCATCAATCTCAACCTCTACAACAATTCGCAGAGACGGGATTTCCACCTCTGCAGGTATCAGTGCCTCGGTGCCATACACCAATGAATAAGGAGTCGCCCCCACCGAGGTACGAACGGTGGTGCGGTACCCTAACAATGCAAAAGGTAATTTCTCATGCCATTGTCTAGACCCTTCAGCCATCTTCCGGAGTATTTTCTTTATATTCTTATTGGCTGCTTCAACCGCACCATTTGCCTTGGGACGGTATGGAGTAGAATGCCTATGGGTAATCTTAAACTGCTCACATGTCTCCTTCATCAAATGACTATTAAGATTAGCCCCATTATCCGTGATGATTACCTTCGGAATCCCAAACCGACAGATGATATTTGAGTGCACAAAGTCGACCACAGCTTTCTTAGTCACGGACTTGAACGTCTTAGCTTCCACCCATTTGGTAAAATAATCTATAGCTAACAGAATAAACCTGTGCTCATTTGACGCTACTGGATCAATTGGCCCAATAACATCCATGCCCCATGCAACAAAAGGCCATGGTACGGACATCGTATGTAGTTCTGATGGTGGAGAATGAATCAAATCTCCATGCACTTGGCACTGATGACATTTACGCACAAAACTGATACAATCCCGCTCCATAGTGAGCCAATAATAACCTGCTCGGAGAATCTTTTTTGCTAGAACGTACCCACTCATATGCGGTCCACAAACTCCGGAATGTACCTCAGTCATGATAGATGTGGCATGTCTTGCATCCATGCATCTCAACAACCCGAGGTCTGGAGTTCTTTTGTACAACACTCCTCCACTAAAGAAAAACTCGCTTACCAATCGCCGAATCATTCTTTTCTGATCACCGGTGGCCTATACCGGATATACTCCCGTCCTGATGTACTCTTTGATATTATGGAACCATGGCTCGCCGTCGATTTCCTCTTCTATCATATTACAGTAAGCATGTTGATCACGAACCTGAATCTGCAACGGATCAACATAAGCCTTGTTTGGATGATGCAACATCGATGCCAAAGTAGCCAAAGCGTCGGCAACCTCATTATGAATCCTTGGAATGTGCTTGAACTCTATAGCCTTAAACCGCTGACAAAGCTCATGCAGACATTGTCGGTACGGTATAAGCTTTAAATCCCGTATTTCCCATTCTCCTTGAATTTGGTATATCAGTAGGTCCGAGTTACCCATGACCAAGACTTCCCGTACACCCATATCTATAGCTAATCTCAATCCCAATATACACGCCTCATATTCTGCCATGTTGTTCGTATAGTAGAAACGAAGCCGAGCTGTAACAGGGTAATGCTGACCTGTTTCAGAAATAAGTACCACTCTTATTCCCATGCCTTTCATATTTGCAGCCCCATCAAAGAAAAGTTTCCATCCCGGCTTCTCAACTTGTTCCAATTCGTCAATGTGCATCACCTCTTCATCAGGGAAATAAGTTTTCAAAGGTTTGTAATCTTCATCGACGGGGTTCTCAGCCAAATGATCAGCTAGTGCTTGTGCTTTCATCGTAGTCCGTGTCACATAGATAATGTCAAACTCTGTAAGTAGGATCTGCCACTTTGCAAGTCTCCCTGTGGGCATAGGCTTCTGAAAAATATACTTCAGTGTGTCCAAGCGAGATATGAGGTAAGTGCTGTAGGATGACAAATAATGTTTCAACTTCTGTGCTACCCAAGTTAGGGCGCAACACCTCGTCTCCAGATGAGTATACTTAACCTCGTAAGATGTGAATTTCTTGCTGAGATAGTAGATAGCCTGCTCCTTTCTACCCGTAATATCATGCTGCCCCAGTACACAACCGAATGAATTATCCAAAACCGTCAGATATAGAATCAAAGGCCTCCCTAGTTCTGGCGGGACCAACACAGGTGGGTTCGACAAATACCCCTTTATCTTATCAAAAGCCTCCTGACATTCATCAGTCCATTTGACCGCGGCGTCTTTCTTCAACAATTTGAAAATCGGCTCACAAGTTGTCGTGAGCTGAGCAATGAACCTGCTGATATAGTTCAATCTTCCTAACAAACTCATCTCAGTTTTGTTTCTTTGAGGTAGCAATTCCTGAATAGCTTTGATCTTCGACGGGTCTAACTCAATACCCCGCCGGCTGACTATAAACCCCAACAACTTCCCGGATGGCACCCCGAAAGCACACTTTGCAGGATTGAGCTTAAAATTGTACCTGCGAAGCCTTTGAAAGAACTTTCTCAAATCTCTGACATGGCCTGACTGCTGTCTAGACTTCACGATCACATCATCCACGTACACCTCGATTTCCTTGTGTATCATATCATGGAATATTGTTGTTATGGCCCTCATATAAGTTTCCCCAGCATTTTTCAAACCGAACGACATGACCCGATAACAATACGTTCCCCATGGCATGATGAATGCCGTCTTTTCTGCATCTTCCTCGTCCATTAGAATTTGATGATAACCCGCGTAACAATCCACAAAAGAACCAATATCATGTTTGGCACAATTGTCAATCAGTATATGGATGTTGGGCAGTGGGAAATTGTCTTTTGGACTTGCCTTGTTAAGATCCCGATAATCGACACACACCCTGGTCTTGCCATCTTTCTTCGGCACAAGCACAACATTAGCTAACCAAGTGGGATACCGTGTAACCTGAATGACCTTTGCATCAAATTGTTTGGTAATTTCTTCTTTTATCTTCACACTTATGTCCGTTTTGAACTTTCTCAACTTCTGCTTGACAGGAAGGAGTACCGGATCAGTGGGTAATTTATGAACCACTAAATCGGTGCTTAGTCCTGGCATATCATCATACGACCATGCAAAAACATCCTTATACTCGAACAATACCTTAATTATCTCCTCCTTGAGTTGTGGCTCCAAATGAACACTTATTTTAGTTTCCCGCACATTGTCTTGGTCCCCTAGATTAACTGCTTCTGTGTCATTTAGGTTAGGTTTGGGTTTTTCTTCAAAGTGACTTAATTCTTTACTAATTTCCTCATAAGCCTCATCGTTGTTACCATCCACCCCATCATCACATTCGATTTCTTGTATTATTATTTCTGAGCTAGATTGGCTTTTAAAACTGGGCCGAAGATTCCTCATGCATGTCATATCATTGATATCATCATAAAAAGAACTGTACAAAAGAAAAGAAAAAATGGAAACAAAATTAGGAATGAAGAAAATTGCATTTCATTGAATGTAGAGATAATAGGGTTTTAACTCATCCAAACGGACGGAACATAGCAACTGAATTACAAACCCTGGAATAATCCAGGTGACAAAAGGAAAACAAAACTCACTACCACGACTCCCTCCAAATTGGAATAGGAGTAGCTTCCCAATTGTTGATGTTAGCATGCGGTCCGATGTACTATATATCTGCTCTGCTTGACCCTTCCCCGGCCTCAATCATGTTCACTTCAGCAAATACCCTCTCGAACACCTTGTCCAAGTTCCCCTCTGCACCAATCAGTGGACCCGACACCTTTGCCAGTGACTGCTTCTTGACACCCGGCCTGACGAAGGACCTGGACAAGCGTGGAATCGGTTTGAGAAGAACCCAAGCTTTCTTTTTCAATTTACGAGCCCTTCTAACATCTGCCGCTGTTGGTTTGAACCCTAGTCTGAAGGTGTCTAGATTTTTGGGCAGAGAAACAGGTTGAACAATGCCCTGAAGCTCAGCCCCAGACCTTTTCCCAGCACGAACCCATTACTCAGCATTTCTGATACTACCATGACGGTCGCAGCTGCCACCCTGGGACATGGAATGCTTTTACCCTCGGGCACTCTGTTCACCGGGACCGTGTCGAAGACCTGATAAACCCATGGTCCCTTATCATCTTCAGTTTCTATAAAGGGCACAATGACATCATTCATGGCGCATGTGGGATCTTCCCCATATAACACGATTTCTTGTCTGTCCCACTCGAACTTGACCATTTGGTGCAGTATGGAAGGCACTGCTTTGGCCGCGTGGATCCATGGTCGACCCAACAAAAGATTGTAGGACACTGCAACATCCAACACCTGAAATTCCATAGTGAACTCGACTGGGCCAATAGTCAATTTGAGTACAATATCCCCCACTGTGTTTGTTCCCCCTCCGTCGAACCCTCGAACACAAATACTATTTTTGCGGATTCTATCATCATCAATCTTCAACTTGTTCAATGTGGACAACGTACAAATATTAGCACTTGACCCATTATCGATCAAAGCCCGAGTAACCATTGAATCTTCACACTTGACCGTCAAGTAGAGAGCTTTATTGTGTTCTGTACCTTCCACAGGCAATTTATCATCAGAAAATGTTACCCTATTTACCTCAAAGATTTTGTTGGAAATTGTCTCCAGATGGTTCATTGACATTTTGTCGGGCACATGAGCTTCATTCAATATCTTCATCAAAGCTCGGCAATGCTCGTCAGAATGGATCAATAATGACAACAACGAGATCTGGGCTGGTGTTTTTCTCAATTGTTCAACAATGGAATATTCTTGCACTTTCATCTTTTTCAGAAATTCTTCTGCCTCTTCTTCTGTCACAGCCTTTTTGACTAGCACTGGATTATCCTTAGCGCCCCTAGCCCTTCTCAACTCTTCGGGTGCAAAACAACGTCCTGACCGAGTTAGTCCTTGTGCTTCACAACTCTCTTCCTCAATTTCCTTTCCTTTGTATGTCAACACTACCTTGTCATATTTCCACGGTACGGCTTTGCTATCAACCACGGGTAATTGGACTACCGGCTTTATGACAACTGGTTCTATGTAGGCCCCTTTCATAACAACTACGGGTGCAGATGATGACCCCGGTACCACTAACTTGACTGGCTCTGGCTTTTTTGCAGCAACAAATGGTCCTTTTTCCATTACCAAGACTGGCTTATCTTTTATCGCTTTTATCTGAACCACTGGCCTTGTGCTAACTGTCTTTTCTTTGACCTTGGCTTCCGTAGAACGGATCACCATGACCGTCTGCGAGGGTTTTTTAGGCTCTGTCCCCTTATGTATCAGTTCGATCATATTGGCTTCATAATGCGCTGGTAACGGGTTTTGATTGATGTTTGGGGCCTCTGGAGCCTGTACTTCAATACGGCGATTATCAATGAGTTCTTGTACCGCATTTTTCAACTTCCAACATTTTTCGGTATCGTGCCCCGGCATCCCTGAGCAATACTCGCAGCTAACAGAATGGTCCAGGTTTCTGGGAAGGGGGTTTGGTGCTTTGGACTCAATTGGGGTCAACATTCCCAACTATTTCAATCTATGGAAGAGAGTGGTGTAAGATTCTCCCAGCGGAGTAAATGTTTTTCTGTTTGGGGCCTTCTCACTTCTAAAGCTTGGTTTTGGCGGAAGTTGGTTCCTGGTCTGTTTGCCCTGGGGGTGGATAGGTGTTTTGTGGGGGTGGATGTGTGTTTTGGGGAGTCGGTGCACGCCATTGCGAGTGCACCGGAGGCTGAGTGTATGTCTGGGCGTGGTGGATAGAAAAGTGTGGTTCTGGTGGTGGATAGTAGTGTTGCGGTGGGCCATATGGGGTATATTGGTAGTTTGGGTGGTGGGGTCTGGGTTGGTTGTAGTAGGGTGGAGGGTTATTGGGCCTGGACCAAGTACTACTTTCAACCGTAGCAACTTCTTCCTTCTTCTTCTTCTTCTTTCCAAGCACACCACCAGTACCACTTTGGATGGCCTGGGTGGTTGCTATCAATGCCGAGTAGCTCAAGATCTTGTTAGACTTCAATCCCTCTTCAATCATGGCTCCCATCTTTACCACTTCATTAAACGACTTTCCGACAAATGTCACTAGATGACCAAAATAGGTAGGCTCCAATGTTTGCAATAAGTAATCTACCATCTCACTCCCCTCATCGGAGGATCAACCCTTGCTGCTTGTTCCCTTCAGCAGAAACCAAACTCTCTAAAACTTTCCCCGGGCTTCTTTTCCAGCTTCAACAATGACAGACGATCGGGGACTATCTCAAGGTTATACTGAAAATGGCCAATGAATGCTTGTGCCAAATCATCCCATGTATACCATCGGTCGGGGTCCTGTCTCGTGTACCATTCCAGCATGGACCCGCTCAAGCTTTGACCGAAATAGGCTATCAACAATTCATCCTTCCCCCCAACACCTCTCATCTTGCTACAAAAGCGACACAGATGGGATACTGGGTCATTGTGCCCCTCATACAAGTCAAACTTCGGCATTTTAAACCCCGCAGGCAACTGAACATCAGGGAAAGGGCACAAATCTTTGTACGCAACGCTGACTTGGTTGCCTAAACCATGCATGTTCCTGAAGGATTGCTCCAGGATTTGACTTTACGAATCACTTCCTCATGTTCTGCATTCTTAACCGGTTTCTCAACTTCTCCCGGGATTTTAAAATGGGGAGAATAGGTATATGGCTCAGGCACTTTGAAAGTGGGTTCGGGAGGGTAATATTGGGTGTCGTGAGCTTGGAATAGCGGCTCACTGGACGATATATGTAATGGGGTTGGGGGAGGTGCCACAAAGACTGGAACCATGGGTAGGGGATGGTTCTATTTGGGTGGTGGAGCTGGAGGGGCATATGAAGTAGTACCATAGCCCTGGGTGTAATAGGGGAGAGTTGAAGATGCGTGGGGAGTGGTGGGCTCCTGAGCCTGAGACAGAGGTGGGATGTGTCACACCTCCTTTTTTCTCACCAGAGAGGGTGCAAGGGAGTTTTTCCAATTAAAGGACAATCGAAATGGGATTGGTTTATTAATTTCAGAGTCGCCACTTGGGAGATTTAGGGTGTCCCAAGTCACCAATTTTAATCCCGAATCGAGGAAAAGAATGACTCCATATTACAGTCTGCGCACCAGAAATCCGGATAAGGAATTCTGTTAACCCGGGAGAAGGTGTTAGGCATTCCCGAGTTCCGTGGTTCTAGCACGGTCGCTCAACTGTTATATTCGGCTTGATTATCTGATTTTATACAAATATGAACTTATGTGCAAATTTTATCTTTTAACCGCTTTATTATTATTGTTTTTAAAAGAAATGTGAACATCGCTTAAAACACGTCTTTGGACTGCGTCACATGAAATGCACCCACAATCCGGAACACGTTTTATTTGATGTTTTAGGATTTGGATTTGGGTCACATGAAATGCACACCCAAGTTTAAGAAAGTAAATTATTAAACACGCGCCTAAAGAGACTATCGCGTTATTATTTTGCGGAGGCCATGAAGTTCGCTAAACGACCCTCCTGAATTCTAAGTAATTTTAAACAAAGTATTTACTGAGGGCCCCGCAATTTGTGTTTTTATTCGGCGAGGCTCGTCTCATCCTTATTTTTTTTTAAAGGAATTTGCCACGTCATGGAAATGCATCTCATACCACGTCACAGTCAATGTACCCGTGATTAGAGACACATTTCGATTTCGTTGAGATTTGGATTTGGGTCACATAAATGTGCACCCGAGTTTAGGGAGATAACATTATTAAAGGCGCGCCTAAAGCAACTAGCGCATTATTATTTTGGGGCAGGGCCGTGAAATTTACTAAACGGCCCGTCCCGGAATCTAAGTATTTAATACATATATTTTGCGAGGGCTCCGCAATTCGTACATTTTTATTTAGCGAAGCTCGCCTCTTTTTTATTATTATTATTTATTATTATTTATTATTTTTTATTATTTTTTTATATTTTTAAAGGGATGCCATTTTTACGCCTTTAACCATACTAAATCTTACAGCCTCTTTACAAATACAATCTCATAACTTGTCAAGATTTAACAAAGGAAGTTAAGCGAATGAGTGTTTCGGGCGTAGCAACAACATGTACTAATACTAATTTTGTCCAAATAAACTAAGACAATAATAACATAACACATTGAACGAAAATGCATACGGTGAAACATAAGCAGAAAATTATCATATCAATTGATATATTGCAACTTCAAACATTGAACGTAAAATTTCTTTAATCCAATACATCGAGGTTTACTAACCTTTGAACCTCAACAAACTCAGAACGACAAACACGATTCCGACGGAACTTGAGTCGGACCTCTCTAAACGAAGAACAACGATGGAACCTCGGACAGCAACTCGACGTACCGGACCTCGACGAGCCAAAGTCGACCACGACGGAAAAAGAAAACTCGGACCAAGTCTGTCAACGACCTGAGATTGTTGGTTGCTGCTGTGTATTTTTTGACGCAGCAACTGGTTCGACAAAATGCAACAAAGGGGTCGTTTGGATGTGAGGAAGGAGGAGGCTATGGAGGGTCGTTTGGCTGGTGGTTTGTTGACGGCGGGCTGGGCAGTAGGGTCGACGGAACTGGAGGTTGACGATGGTGGTTATGGCGTCGTTTGGTGGTGGCGATGCAGTAGAGTCGACTGGTTTGGGTAGTGGTCGACGGAGGGCTGGAGGTTGACGATGGTGGTTATGGCGTCGTTTGGTGGTGGCGATGCAGTAGAGTCGACTGGTTTGGGTAGTGGTCGACGGAGGGCTGGAGGTTGACGATGGTGGTTATGGCGTCGTTTGGTGGTGGCGATGCAGTAGAGTCGACTGGTTTGGGTAGTGGTCGACGGAGGGCTGGAGGTTGACGATGGTGGAGTCCGGGATGGTTTAACGGAGGGGTTGTGACGGGGAGTGTGAGCGTGGGGAGGGAGGTCCGGTGGTCCAAGCTTTGCAGTAGGGTTTTTTTTTTTCTCTTTCTTCGTTTGAAGAAGAAAGAGGAACAGTAGCTTCCAAAACCAAATTTTCAAAGTCCGTTTTTTTCAATTCCCAAAATCCTCCCTCTTTTCCTTTGCCTTTTGTCCGTGCTTTGTACTGGGTTTTGCCCAGAAAAATGAGCCCACGCGTGGTGGGGTTCGAGGCATATGTCCCCCACGCGTGGTGGGGTTCCCCATGTGTCCTGGACACGGTTTAAAATTAGGCCTAAAACCGGATAGTTTGAACCCGAATATTATTCTTTTGCCCGGACCCGAGAAATAGAAACACGTTGCTCAACTAGTCCTATGTAAGCAAAATAACTACCAAAAATAAGACTAGTATTTAAACAAAACTATATCTTTTTAAATATTTTTCAAGGTTTAAAATAGCCACAAAATATTAATAAAACTATTTTTTGTAATTTTCGTTTTTAAATATTAAGATAAAATATGAGGTAATATTTTTGTATTTTTTCAAAGTTAAAAATGCCTATAAAACTTTAATAGAATTATTATTTTTGTATTTTTTCGAAATTATATAAGGTATAAAAATAAAGTGCAATTTTTGTATTTTTCAAGTTTATGAGAAATACATAAACTAAAATTTTTATATATATATTTTTTGAAATTTTCTTTTTGCAACGAAATAAAGTAAAAATAGTTAAAATAGCTATACTAGACCCAATTTCACATATTCATGCTAAAAATGTGAAAATTCTCGGGGAGGGTCAAAAATCACGTGCTTACAGCTGCCCCTCTTTGACTGGAAACACGAAGAGTTTTCCGACAAAGAACGACTAGCCGTGTTTTTGACCCGACCATTACTTGGACGGACTACACTTAAGGAAAGGGAGGGAATGTGACCGAGCCCTGGTATCTGAGCTGCCTACATATCCTTGGTTATACAGGAATCAGGCCACGTGTAGTTCGGAATATGAGAGAGATAGTGAAGTTGTACCGAGGTGGAGAGCCGATCGAGGTGCCGTTCCGTCGAGGTTCCGGTCCGCGGTCCTGTCATTACAACAAAAATGAAAACTGAAAAAGACTAACTAAGCCTATCAGCTACTTGTTACAAGGATTCCTATCTCTTAAGTCTTCTGAAACTTGGTCTTGAGTCTTGAATGGTGCTTCATGCAGACTTTGGATCTGAACCTTGATACTTGCTAGTTGTAGGTGCTAGTTCTTGAGCAGACCACATTTGTTCTCCACATCCGTGCTTCGGATTCATTCATTTTTCTCTTTTTTCTTCTTTTTTTTCTTTTTGTTTTTGTGACTAGCTTTTGTTGACCCTCTCAGGCTGTTGACTCGCATTCTTGGGGCGAGCTTCTAACTTGGATTGAATGCTGTGGATTTCTGTTGTAATCCTTCTGCTCTCCAGTGGGTCACTGCTTGATCTTGAAAAATGTTTCCCCATTCTACAGGCGGGTCCCTGGCAATCAAAACGAACAAAACAAACAAAATTTCCTAACCCAGTTTGCACTGGGGAGGTTTGTGAGTCGTTAGCAAAATCGTAACTTACTTACACTACTGATGCAATGATGAGAGTAAACTAAAGACTAGGCTAGGATGTGCATCTCCTATGAGTAAAACCAAAACTCTTGCTAGCAAATGTGTCTGCTAAAATAAAAACCTCAACGACTCAAACTAGAACGTGTGTCTTCTATGGTTGGATCGGAATGAGCTAAACTAGGAAGTGTGTCTCCTAAGGGTGAAAACTTCAGTGACTAGAAACTAGGAAGTGCGTCTCCTATGAATAAAATCTCGATTAGGACGTGCGTCTCCTACGGGTAAAACTAAACTTTGAGGAAGTGCGTCTCCTGGGGTACAATAAACTTAGGAAGTGCGTCTCCTATGGGTACAATAAACTTAGGAAGTGCGTCTCCTATTGGGTACAATAAACTTAGGAAGTGCGTCTCCTACTGGGTGAAACTATTCTTAGGAAGTGCGTCTCCTATTGGTACATAAGATCTAGGAAGTGCGTCTCCTATTGGTAAAACTTAGCTTAGGAAGTGCGTCTCCTATTGGTAAAACTTAGCTTAGGAAGTGCGTCTCCTATTGGTGAAATCAACTTAGGAAGTGCGTCTCCTATTGGTGAACCTATTCTTAGGAAGTGCGTCTCCTAATGGTAAAACTGAACTTAGGAAGTGCGTCTCCTATTGGTAGAACTAAACTTAGGAAGTGCGTCTCCTATGGGTGAAATGAACTTAGGAAGTGCGTCTCCTATGGTGAAACTGAACTTAGGAAGTGCGTCTCCTATGGTGAAACTGAACTTTAGGAAGTGCGTCTCCTATGGTGAAACTTGCTTAGGAAGTGCGTCTCCTATTGGTGAAACTGAAACTTAGGAAGTGCGTCTCCTATTGGTGAAACTGAAACTTAGGAAGTGCGTCTCCTATTGGTGAAATAAACTTAGGAAGTGCGTCTCCTATCGGTGAAACTTGCTTAGGAAGTGCGTCTCCTATTGGTGAAATAAACTTAGGAAGTGCGTCTCCTACTGGTGAAATAAACTTAGGAAGTGCGTCTCCTATTGGTGAAACTGAACTTAGGAAGTGCGTCTCCTATGGTAAAACTGAACTTAGGAAGTGCGTCTCCTATGACAAACTGAACTTAGGAAGTGCGTCTCCTATGGTAAAACTGAATTTTAGGAAGTGCGTCTCCTATGGGTGAACTATTCTTAGGAAGTGCGTCTCCTACTGGTGAAACTTGCTTAGGAAGTGCGTCTCCTACTGGTAGAACTAAACTTAGGAAGTGCGTCTCCTATGGGTGAAATGAACTTAGGAAGTGCGTCTCCTATGGTGAAACTGAACTTAGGAAGTGCGTCTCCTATGGTGAAACTTGCTTAGGAAGTGTGTCTCCTATTGGTGAACCTATTCTTAGGAAGTGCGTCTCCTAATGGTAAAACTGAGCTTAGGAAGTGCGTCTCCTATTGGTAGAACTAAACTTAGGAAGTGCGTCTCCTATGGGTGAAATGAACTTAGGAAGTGCGTCTCCTATGGTGAAACTGAACTTAGGAAGTGCGTCTCCTATGGTGAAACTGAACTTTAGGAAGTGCGTCTCCTATGGTGAAACTTGCTTAGGAAGTGCGTCTCCTATTGGTGAAACTGAATTTAGGAAGTGCGTCTCCTATGGTAAAACTGAACTTAGGAGGAAATGCGTCTCCTAGGGGGTAAACTTAAACTTAGGAGGAAATGCGTCTCCTATGGGTAAAACTAAAACAAACTTAGGAGGAAATGCATCTCCTATGGGTAAAGACACAAAATGTATTCCCTTATTATACAGGTGGGCGCCTAATGTATGAAATGCACAGACAAAAGTATTCCTCCCGTTATTCAGGTGGGCGCCTGTTTAAACTAAGACATAAAAGTATTCCTCTCGTTATACAGGTGGGCGCCTGGTAAAGACATGAAAAATGATATGCCCGCATTATACTGGTGGGTGACCTTGAACAGAAATGAAAAGACAGAAAATGTATTCCTCTCGTTATTCAGGTGGGCGCCTGTCTAAACTAAGACATAAAAGTATTCCTCTCGTTATACAGGTGGGCGCCTGGTTTTAAAACTTGAAATAAAAAGACTGAAGCCAACATATCCTATTTGAGGGCGGATGAACCCAACAGATCCTATTTGAGGGCGGATGAACCCGACATATCCTATTTGAGGGCGGATGAACCCGACAGATCCTATTTGAGGGCAGATTAACCCAACAGATCCTATTTGAGGGCGGATGAACCCAACATATCCTATTTGAGGGCGGATGAACCCAACAGATCCTATTTGAGGGCGGATTAACCCAAAATATCCTATTCGAGGGCGGATGAACCCAAAAATATCCTTAAGACCCGAATACTTGCTGGGGATTGGGATGGATTTCCCTTTCTACCTTCCCCATTTTATTTTTATTATTCTTTTATTTATTTGTTTATTTATTTATTTATTATTATTATTATTATTAGCTTCCTCCTTTGAAGTCTAACCGCTGAGGCTACCGACTTTCCAACCTTGTGTTGGACCCCTCGCAACTGCTAGGGATAACACTGTTGAGGAATTATTTACTTACCTGTTGGCGGTAAAATGTTATCAGCTGGGGGTACCTGACTTCCAGAAAATTTTCTAAATGGAAGGAAAATTTTCTGCCCCAGTTTGATAATATCCCTTGCGGCATGCGTTTCTGCCTCAATGCCATTTCCCTTACCTGTTTCAAATCAAACAAAATTGTTAGTTTAAAACATGGTGGTTGGTTGTGATACTCCTGCTGGGATGGCTTTTCCTTTTTCCTTCCTTGCTTTGCGTTGCACAACTTGTTGGGGGATGATATTATGTGCTGGGGATAATCCCTTTCTCCTGGGGGATATCCCTCTTCTTTTGTGGCATAGCTTGGAAACTGGCATTTCCCCGACCTCTTAGTCTAGTATGGATTTTGCCAAATCATGCTCACTGCTCTCCTTGCTCTGTTCATGGGCCTTTTGCTGGGGATATATATTTTGACACTGGCCTCGCGCTTGTTCCTCGCTGACTATACCACTTGGATGTACTAGTCAGATCTCATTTTGGAAAGCTGATGGCCTATTCGAAGTCATTTCATACTTGTTCTGACCAGACAGACTCTATTGGGGAATTTTTTATGAAAGGAGAAAGACAACAGAAACAAAATAAAAGACAAAGGAAACGACGACTCTTTTACAAAAGAAACTATAAATAAAAACCTATCAAATGCAGATACCGACTCTAATGGCCATGACATGCGTATGTGGCCTATCCTCTGCCGTCAATCATCTTTTAAGATCTTCCATTGGCGATTCCCCCTCTGATTCTCAATCTTATTCGACTTGTAGTGCCCGAAGGGTTTTCACTATCAAGTCTCTCTCATTTTGGTTTTCTCTCAGCTTTCATCGCCTTATGGTGCCTGTGAAGGTTTTCACCAATAAGACTCTCTCGTTTTATATCTCTCTCCAGCTGGGGATTTTGGAGTGTTTCTGGTATGACTCTTTCTGTTGGAGATTAGAGTCCTTTCTGCTGTGGAACAGAATGTTATGTTCGCCGGTAAGACTCTTCATTTGTCTGACTTGGCATCTTTTGAAGACTGATCGGAAGGTCTTTCTTTGGACCGTAATGTGGGTTTTGGATAGGGCTAGAAAGAAAGGGTATAAAAGGCTCAAAAATGCATTAATTTTGGGTTATTAATTACAACCTTCGGAATTAGATTTATTTACAACAAACACAACTTTTGCCCCAGTTTCTTGCTTGGGGATATTTTAATTGATGATTTTTTCATTTTTCAAAACTATGACCGAGCCGTGAAGCGCCTACGTATCCTCTTTGAGGAATCAGGTCAAACGTAGTTCCCAATTCCTCTTTTCATTTGACTTTCCCTTTTTGCTTTTTGTTATCATTTTTCTTTTCTCTTTTTCTTTTCTCATTTTCTATTGTCGTTTTTTTTCTCTCTTTTTCTTTTATTCTTCTTTTTCCATTTTGTTGTTTTCTTTTCTTTCTTTTCTCTTATCCGCCATGCTTGCGTATTTTATTCGTTGCTACTAATTCCGAACGAGGGGTATGAAAGAAAAATAAATAAGGCTCAAAAGGGGTAACGAAGGATAAAGTGTTTGGGTAGCAGAACAAAATGCCTTCGTCATTCCAGTCTTCAACACATGCCAAGTGCAAACAACACAATTAAACCATAGATTTATAGCTCTTCCGATGGTGCCGGACTTGACAATTATATTCAACATCTGTTTGTTCATTTGTCACTTCTAAAGCACCGTTGGGCGACACTCTCATTCTCATTATTATGAATGACCCTCATGCCAATTTAGGCGAATCTTTCTTTAACGGTTTTCTTTGTGTTTAACTTGCCCCAGTTCCACATGACTCGAGCTCTGAATAATCTCAAACCGTCCTTATTTTCTTTAAATGGTCTGATCGCCCTTCCAGGGTTTTATGATTAACTTTAAAGACTAGGCCCAAACTGTGTGCGCATGTCATGTCACTAGAATCGGTGCTGAATAAGAATGACATAATGACTAAACAAAAAGGTGAATAGAAATAATAAAAGATTGGATTTTGTGCTAGACTACCGGTGAAATGGTTTGAATAATAAACAAACGAAATAAAATCTTAAACAACCTGGACAAAACTTAAACAAACCGCTATGACAAAACGGAAAGATAAGCGGAAAGATATTGACGCAAAACAAATCCGAATTACAATCCTAATAATCCCAACAACGGAAATGACAACAAAATAAGCCACCAAATGCCTCCTTCTTGTTAACCAAGGAACGGAGCGTCCTCCCACTTTATCAAAACTGGCATCTTAGCCACTTGAGCTTCGCATCAATACTGCCAGGACTATTACCAGCTTTAATATCATCGTCCTCTGTCAGCAAATTCCCAATAGGACTTGAGTGCTTCTGTTATCGGCCTGATCCCAGCATAGTGCGCACCATGATGTGCAAGTAAAGGATTCTGGGTGTCATTGTCCGGCTTACCACAAACCAACCACCTTAACTTATTTGCAAAACAAACAGGTTAGAATGGACTCAGTCGGTCCTCATTATTGACAACATCTTTTTCTTTTTTTTTCTTTTTTTTTCGATGTTTTTTTTTCTTTTTTTTTTCTTTTCTTTCTCTTTTCTTTTTTTTTCATTGTTTTTTCCTTTTTTTTTTCTTTCTCTTTTCTTTTTTTTCATTTTGCTCTTTTTCATTTTTCTTTTTTTGTTGTGGTCGAATCTTATGGAGATTGCCTACGTATCATGACCCCGCATGAATCAGACCTTGCGTAGTTCGGGTCAATAAACAATAATGAACATTTTTTATTTTCACTTTCATATTAAAACAAACTGGGTTTCAAAGGTTTAAAGATGACCTACAAACTTGAAAATCAAACAACCCACCTATTTTAATCAAAAGGTTTACAAACTTCAAAACAAATGGCCAACTTCCTTCTTCCATTTGCTAATTTTAACCAAATGGTTGTTTTTTGCAAACGTGGCCCTTTCCAACTCTCACATGAATTTTGAGGCCGAGGAGGATTATTTCGACACTTTACAAACTTGTCCATTCTTTTACGAAAATAACCCTTCGACAACTGAAAGATTATTCTAAGGCTATTTCGGCAAGAACGGTTTAAGACGCGGTCGAAGCTGGCTCGGCTTATTATGACAAAATTTGAACGGTATTCACCTGACCGTTGACTAGTTGTTGTTGTTTTTTTTTGTTTTTTTGTTTTTCTTTTCAAATTATAATAAAACCCTGGTATTGCAAACACGGCCCTTCAGCGCCTCGGGGACGAAGATTTATAAGGCTCTGTGGGTCAACTAGACCAAAAATCCTAAACATGACCCGAAGGTGGCTATTTATGCAAAGTCAGCCTTCCGGCGTCCCTTTCGGGAACATTCGGCTATTTATGGCAAAACAACATCACCTGACTTATTTATGACTCTTTTTATCATTTTTTCAAATTAGAAAACTCAATATTGCAAGCACGGCCTTTCAACGTCTCGGGGACGAAGATTTTTAAGGCTGTGTGGGCCAATTGGACCAAATCCAAAACATGACCCAAAAGGTGGCTGTTTATGCAAAGTCAGCCTTCCGGCGTCCCTTTCGGGAACATTCGGCTATGTCTTGATAAAACAGCGTCACCCGACTTCTTTATGACAAAATTAAAATTTGACATATATTTTTTATTTATTTGTTTTTTGGCTATTTTAGCAAAAGGTGGGTTGGACATCACCCGACTTACTTATGACAAGATTAAAATTTTTGATTTTTGGCTATTTCAGCAAAAGGTGGGGTTGGACCCGATGAGGGTTGCCTACGTATCTCACATCCGGTGAGAATCAAACCCGCGTAGTTCGGGCAAATAAACTATTTTTTTGAGAAGACCCTTTTCCATTTTCTATTTTTTTTTTATTATTTTCACAACAATCAAATAGACTATTATTCTATTATATTTCATTTATAACAAACAAACGAATTAACGAAAAACATAAAACATTCCTTCTTTTTGAGAAGGTGGGGTTGGACCCGATGAGGGTTGCCTACGTATCTCACATCCGGTGAGAATCAAACCCGCGTAGTTCGGTCAAAAGAACTACTTTAAAAGAAGAAAGGAAGCATTTTTTGATTGATTTTCTTTTTACAAGAAACACTTCTAAGATATATTTTTGAATTTCATTTGCTTTTTTTTATTCTAAAGAAGAAGAAGAAAATATTTTTTGGAATTTTACCTTTAATAAAAGAAATGCTTCTAAAATGTTTTTTTTTTCTGAATTTTCTAAAGAAGAATCAAAATATTTTCGGATTTTTATTTATCTATTTTATCTTTTTTGAATTTTTTTTTTGGATTATATATACTTATTTTTGGAACAAATAATAAAACTCTTTTTATTTTTATTTCTGGCATTTTCATAGACAAACAAAATAAAACATTTTTTTAAAAAAAACAAACTCTTTTTCATTTAATGGCAAAACAAACTATTTTCTTTAATATTTTTTAAAAAACAAACAGAACAATGGTGATTTTTTTTATTTTTCCTTTGCTTTTAATATAACAAACTAACAAGACATTTTTTCATTTTTAAAATTTCGGCAGAGTTTCGACTCTACTCGGACTTCTATGCTGTTATTTTCTCCTCTTTTTCACGATTTATTTTTAATCTGTGGAAAATAATGAAAACATACAAAATCTTTTTGAATTTTCATGCTTTGTTTTATTTGTAAATTTTTTATTTATTTATTATTTCTTTTAAAAATGTGGCATGAGAGACATAACGATTTCCAAGACTTCTTGGATTCCGCAAATGCTCCCCATGCGCTTTTCCCAACATATGAAGCGTGGGGGACATATGGGAATTCCAAGACTTCTTGGATTCCACAAATGTTCCCCATGTGCTTTCCCAAAAAGCAAGCGTGGGGGACATAGGGAATTCCAAGGCTTCTTGGATTCCACAAATGTTCCCCATGCTTTGATTAAAATAACATCATGCTGGAAATGACCAAATGACCCATTCGCCCTTGACTGAATACAACATGTAGCACATAGGATGCCATAAGATGGTCTATTATTTTCAGGTTGCTTGTCCTAGACGGACCCAACCCCTGTGTTGAGTCCCCTAAGTCAAATGCACATGATGCAAATAAACGTTCCTACTAGGGATCCGGCATGTGGCTTTGTTATACTAGGTTCAGAACCTGGGTGTTTGTTCTAGACCTGGCTTACCCGAGCGGACAGCTCGAGCCGAGGGGGGGCAGCGTACCGGGAATACAGAAGCTTCACCGGCTTAGCAACTTATCCGAACCTCGTTCTAAATTGGGATTTGACACTATACAGAAAAGAAGTCATACGAAGTACGCCCTTCTTCATGATTTAGAAGACTCAGAGAGAAGATGGGTTTCGGCACAATTTATATACAGTTCACATAATATCAAAGCGGTAAAAGCAACATTTAGCACATTAGGCTTAAAACATGTAAAAAATCAGATAAAGCCAAATATAACAATTTATCTAAGCTCGAATTTCTAACCCTGAACCAGTGGTTCTGGGTTTTCGATCCCCAGCAGAGTCGCCAGAGCTGTCACACCTCCTTTTTTCGCACCAGAGAGGGTGCAAGGGAGTTTTTCCAATTAAAGGACAATCGAAATGGGATTGGTTTATTAATTTCAGAGTCGCCACTTGGGAGATTTAGGGTGTCCCAAGTCACCAATTTTAATCCCGAATCGAGGAAAAGAATGACTCCATATTACAGTCTGCGCACCAGAAATCCGGATAAGGAATTCTGTTAACCCGGGAGAAGGTGTTAGGCATTCCCGAGTTCCGTGGTTCTAGCACGGTCGCTCAACTGTCATATTCGGCTTATTTATCTGATTTTAAATACAATATGAACTTATGTGCAAATTTATCTTTTAACCGCTTTACTATTATTTTATTTTTTTAGGAATGTGAACATCGCTTAAAATATATCTTTGGACTGTGTCACATGAAATGCACCCACAACCCGAAACATATTTTATTTGATGTTTTAGGATTTGGATTTGGGTCGCATGAAATGCACACCCAAGTTTAAGAAAGTAAATTATTAAACACGCGCCTAAAGAGACTATCGCGTTATTATTTTGCGGAGGCCGTGAAGTTCGCTAAACGACCCTCCTGAATTCTAAGTAATTTTAAACAAAGTATTTACTGAGGGCCCCGCAATTTGTGTTTTTATTCGGCGAGGCTCGTCTCATCCTTATTTTTTTTTAAAGGAATTTGCAACGTCATGGAAATGCATCTCATACCACGTCACAGTCAATGTACCCGTGATTAGAGACACATTTCGATTTCGTTGAGATTTGGATTTGGGTCACATAAATGTGCACCCGAGTTTAGGGAGATAACATTATTAAAGGCGCGCCTAAAGCAACTAGCGCATTATTATTTTTGGGTAGGGCCGTGAAATTTGCTAAACGACCCATCCCGGAATCTAAGTATTTAATACATATATTTTGTGAGGGCCCCGCAATTTGTCCCTTTTATTTAGCGAAGCTCGCCTCTTTTTTATTATTATTATTTATTATTATTTTTTATTTTTTATTTTTTTTTTATATTTTTAAAGGGATGCCATTTTTACGCCTTTAACCATACTAAATCTTGCAGCCTCTTTACAAATACAATCTCATAACTTGTCAAGATTTAACAAAGGAAGTTAAGCGAATGAGTGTTTCGGGCGTAGCAACAACATGTACTAATACTAATTTTGTCCAAATAAACTAAGACAATAATAACATAACACATTGAACGAAAATGCATACGGTGAAACATAAGCAGAAAATTATCATATCAATTGATATATTGCAACTTCAAACATTGAACGTAAAATTTCTTTAATCCAATACATCGAGGTTTACTAACCTTTGAACCTCAACAAACTCAGAACGACAAACACGATTCCGACGGAACTCGAGCCGGACCTCTCTAAACGAAGAACAACGATGGAACCTCGGACAGCAACTCGACATACCGGACCTCGACGAGCCAAAGTCGACCACGACGGAAAAAGAAAACTCGAACCAAGTCTGTCAACGACCTGAGATTGTTGGTTGCTGCTGTGTATTTTTTGACGCAGCAACTGGTTCGACAAAATGCAACAAAGGGGTCGTTTGGATGTGAGGAAGGAGGAGGCTATGGAGGGTCGTTTGGCTGGTGGTTTGTTGACGGTGGTATTTGACGACGGGCTGGGCAGTAGGGTCGACGGAACTGGAGGTTGACGATGGTGGTTATGGCGTCGTTTGGTGGTGGCGATGCAGTAGAGTCGACTGGTTTGGGTAGTGGTCGACGGAGGGCTGGAGGTTGACGATGGTGGTTATGGCGTCGTTTGGTGGTGGCGATGCAGTAGAGTCGACTGGTTTGGGTAGTGGTCGACGGAGGGCTGGAGGTTGACGATGGTGGTTATGGCGTCGTTTGGTGGTGGCGATGCAGTAGAGTCGACTGGTTTGGGTAGTGGTCGACGGAGGGCTGGAGGTTGACGATGGTGGAGTCCGGGATGGTTTAACGGAGGGGTTGTGACGGGGAGTGTGAGCGTGGGGAGGGAGGTCCGGTGGTCCAAGCTTTGCAGTAGGGTTTTTTTTTTTCTCTTTCTTCGTTTGAAGAAGAAAGAGGAACAGTAGCTTCCAAAACCAAATTTTCAAAGTCCGTTTTTTTCAATTCCCAAAATCCTCCCTCTTTTCCTTTGCCTTTTGTCCGTGCTTTGTACTGGGTTTTGCCCAGAAAAATGAGCCCACGCGTGGTGGGGTTCGAGGCATATGTCCCCCACGTGTGGTGGGGTTCCCCATGTGTCCTGGACACGGTTTATTATGGGCTAGGTCCGAAAATTAGGCCTAAAACCGGGTAGTTTGAACCCGAATATTATTCTTTTGCCCGGACCCGAGAAATAGAAACACGTTGCTCAACTAGTCCTATGTAAGCAAAATAACTACCAAAAATAAGACTAGTATTTAAACAAAACTATATCTTTTTAAATATTTTTCAAGGTTTAAAATAGCCACAAAATATTAATAAAACTATTTTTTGTAATTTTCGTTTTTAAATATTAAGATAAAATATGAGGTAATATTTTTGTATTTTTTCAAAGTTAAAAATGCCTATAAAACTTTAATAGAATTATTATTTTTGTATTTTTTCGAAATTATATAAGGTATAAAAATAAAGTGCAATTTTTGTATTTTTCAAGTTTATGAGAAATACATAAACTAAAATTTTTATATATATTTTTTTGAAATTTTCTTTTTTTTGCAACGAAATAAAGTAAAATAGTTAAAATAGCTATACTAGACCCAATTTCACATATTCATGCTAAAAATGTGAAAATTCTCGGGGAGGGTCAAAAATCACGTGCTTACAGGATGTAAGATGGATTAGCGGGGTATAGTGGTGTCGGATGTCCCTGAGACCATGCCCGATGCATTTCGGCCATTTGTGCTTTTAGTTTCCTCATCTCTTCTTTCATAGCACCCACATCTGTTACCTCAACTTCATTTGAAGGGTCCACGAGACTGATATCCGAGTCCTGTCCTGTCATGTTTACTTTATCTTTTGACCGGGTGTTGTACGGGTGGGTTGCCAGAACTGCCAATCAACTAACCACCTGCCTGAACTCACACATTTACACAACCACTTTGTTAGCGATTAAGTCTTAACAGATTTGACAACCGCACGTTGGTATGAATGCACCAATACAGTTAATCATTTCTATTATGCGTTTGCTCGATTGCATGCGTCATCCCGGCACTTCGTTCCTTGTTTCTTTTTACCTTTCTTTCAAATTTCTCACCTTATCCCTCTCTTGTGCTCTTTTCTTTCTTCTATTTCTTTCTCTCTTGTGTTTCTGCTCATTTCTTGCTTTATCTTTCTCTTTTTGTTTTTCCGCTATTTTCTTTCTTTCTCTCTTTTCCCGCTCCCTTCTTTTTATCTCTCTCTCTTTCTTACGTTTTGTTTTTACGATTACGGTCGAATCCTATGGAGATTACCTACG
The DNA here is from genome assembly GCF_000393655.2 of Nicotiana sylvestris. Taxonomy (NCBI): domain Eukaryota; kingdom Viridiplantae; phylum Streptophyta; class Magnoliopsida; order Solanales; family Solanaceae; genus Nicotiana; species Nicotiana sylvestris. Next base: position 165,101,201 of record NC_091064.1, on the reverse strand, counting down.
TATCGTGACCCCACACGAATCAGACCAGGCGTAGTTCGTGAAAATAAATACAAAAATAAAGGGTGGAAATAAGAATTTTTTTTTGAAAATTTCAATTTTCATTACTAAAACGAACTATTACAAACTAAACACTTTTCGAAATGAAACTAACAGACGCAAATGAAAAGAAAACACAGACTCTACGACTGCAAACATACTTGACTTGAAAAGACAACGGACAGACAAAATACAGACTCAAAAGGTAGAAAACTACAGACACGGACTATGCATATAGTGCTTCAAACTTAGGTGTCCGCGGGGCGTCGTTCGGCCTCGCCGCGGGCCTAGGATCCAAATCCCTTTCAAGCTGTTCTAATTCATTCATGGTTCGCTTCACATAGATCATTACTGCTGAGACAAAAGTAGCATAGGTCATGTCTTCACAAACCCGGCATCTCCTGAAAATGGCATGAGCAATGGCTCTAATCCTGTCTTTTGTTTGCTTCTTTTCAATAATCAAGTGTTTTATCTGATCGATGCACGACTTTAAAGCTCGAGAATCATGCAGGTGTTGATCTTGCAACTGCTGCACTTCTACCTCCATTTGGGCCAACAAGTCGTAACAATGTCCACTTTCAATTCCAAAATCTCTAGCCTGCCTAACCGTTTTACCCTCAAGGGCAACCACTTTTCTCTTTAAATCGGCAACAATTTTCTCATGGTCCCTTTTCAACTGATTAAAGTACTGGCGACGCTCCTCTGTTCTTGTAGCCCACTGCGCTTTAAGCTCTGCCATGATATTCTCAGATTTTTCTAATTCATCCAGCCATTCCCTGATTTCATTTTCCAATCTTTTTATCAATTGCTCATCTGATCGGCTCATTGGTTGCTTATCGACGGTTATCCTCAATTGCTGGATTTGGGCCCTAAGCGCTTCGTTTTCTCGAGCCATTCTGTTCTTCTCACCTTGATCTACGGCAACCTGTACACTGTTCTCGAATTTCAAACTCTCAACTTGCTGCTTCAGCTTACCAATCTCAACTCGATAGCCTTCTTCCTTTGCTAACCAGTCCCACTGCTCTTGGGACGACTCGGCAAAATCTTCGAGATGAGGTCTTTTAGCCGGTCTCCCGCATGCCACGTCACCTATGAACCAATCATGATACCCCGGAGCAACTTCCCCTTTAGCCCTATCTGACATACAAGTGTTCGCCATCAAATGTTGACATTCACTCCAGATTTGGCGAACCTCTTCTTCGGGGAACCGACCATCATGACTAATTTTGACCACTTGGGTACTCAGATCTTCATATCTCGGTACTACTTGATACCTCCCGAGTTGCCTCAAAACCTGATATGGTGCATAGGGCTAGATGCTTTTGAGTCCCATCAACAGAAAATGCGGTCGGGCTGCTGGCATATATATTACTTCTTCGACAGGCAACCATCCAAGCACCCACTGTATCTGGCTGGCAGTGAGGGTCCGAAATAATGATGTCCAAGCCGTGACTCCTTTAGGTAGACTAGCCCCTTTGATTCTTGTGTGAAATTCTCCTATACAAGTTTTCTCAAACAAACCATAACTCAAGAGCTGAGAGCGGGGGCACAAATGCTCAGTCATCCACATTTGTAACAACAAGTTACATCCCTCAAAAATTTTGCCCCCAGCTTTGCAAGCAGTGAGAGCCCGGAAGATGTCAGCCACGATCATAGGTGCTAAAGAGCTTTTCCCCATGGTTTGCAAGGTACTGACGACCCCAGCTACTTTCAAATCAATATCTCCATCTTTCCTTGGAAATACTATGAGGCCGAAAAAGGCTATCATAAAAGCCACCCGTCTATGTTCCTCCCATTTTTGTCGGTTACTTCTACTGCATAGCTTAAAGTCTGGATTATTGAACCCGACCACGTGGCCATATCTATCATATATGAAGCGGAAACTGCAGAAACCCTTTGCAAAATCTGGATGATGAACTGTTCGGGGTATTTTCAAGGAATCCAAAAACTGGTGTACGGTAATGGCCCTGGGAGCAATTAAGTATTTGAACCTCAACGGAGCTTGACCACTTCCGATGTACCCCGCTATTTCCTCCAATGTCGGGGTAAGCTCAAAGTCCGAGAAATGAAATACATTATATGCCGAATCCCAATAAGCGACCAATGCCCTGATAATATCACCCCGAGGTTGGATGTCTAATAAATCCGGGAGATCTTTCAAATACTTTTTCACTTCGTCTTGCCCTTCTTTGCCTAAATCATTCCACTATAATCGCAACTCAAAAGGGATTTTGGTCATTATTGAAAAGGGCTCATTTAGCATCGTGCTCATCCTGCACATTTATTAAGGCGATTAAGCAAAAGAAAAGCTTTTATTCGACTCAAAAAAAACTATCTATATTTTCGACTCAAAATTACCTATATATTTTCTAATTTTAAAAATGAAGAACTCGACTCTCAAACGCGGCCTTTCAGCACTTCGGGAACAAAGATTTTAAGGTTGCGAAAGTCAACCGGTCAAAAATGAAAAATTAACCAAGATGGCAGTTTTGCAAAGTCAGCCTTCCAGCGTTCCTTTTGAGGACATTCGGTTATTTATGACAAGACGGTCTTACTTAACTTATTTACAACTCTTTACTTTTTTTTTTAAGATAAAAGACCCGGTATTGCAACACGGCCTTTCAACGCCTCGAGGACGAAAACTTAAGGCTGTGAGGGTAAAAAATGAAAACATGACCAAAGGTGGCTATTTATGCAAGGGCAGCCTTCCGGCGTTCCGTTTGGGAACATTTGGCTATTTTTGAAAAAACGGCATCACCTAACTTATTTACGACGAAAATAAAAATTTTGACATTTTTTGGCTATTTTTGCAAAGGAAAGGTTGGACCCGATGAGGGTTACCTACGTATCACATACCCTGTGAGAATCAAACCGGCGTAGTTCGGGCGAATCAACCGAACCATTTTAAAACAAGACTCTTTTTGATTTTCATTTTTCATGGCAAGACAAACTATTTTCCTTTTCTATTATTTGAAAACAAGACAAAATAACGACTTTTTTTCATTTTCGACAAACAATAAAACAACTTACTTTTCCCAACTAAAATAAAGACTCTTTTCCATTTTCTTTTCGATAAACAACTGTCCGAAAATAAAAGACTCTTTTTTCCTATTTTCCTTTTTTCCGTTTCCCAAAATTTCGGCAGAGTTTCGACAGTACTTGGTTTTTCTGTTATTTCTCTCTTTTTCCCTTTTTTCCCTCGATTTTTCAACATTCCTGAGATTCAGAAACCGGTCAACATGCAGATCGAAACAAATATATGTACAGAGCAAGTAGGATGCATCAGGATGGTCCTTTCATTTCAGGTTGCTTAGCCCTAGACGGACCCAACCCCTGTGTTGAGTCCCCTAAGTCAAATGCAGCATGATGCAAATAATCGTTCCTACTAGGGATCCGGCATGAAGTCACGTTATTCTATATTCAAAACCTGGGTCGGTGTTCTAGACTGTGTACCCGAGCGGACGACTCAAGTCGATGAGGGGCAACTTACCGGGAACCAAAAGGTCATCCGGCTTCGTAACTTGTCCGGCCTCTTTCTTATTTCAAGGTATGACACTAACAGAATAGAGAGTCTCAACCAGTAAGCACATCCCTGGAGGTGAAGAGAGAAGGGTGTCGGCACAGATTATATACAGTTCAGATAATATCAAAGCGGTAACATTTGGCACATTCAGCACAAAACATGTAAGAAAATCGGATACAACCAAATAACACAATTTATCTAAGCTCGAATTCTGAACCCTGAACCAGAGATTCTGGGTTCGATCCCCAGCAGAGTCGCCAGAGCTGTCACATCTCCTTTTTCACTACACCCGCAAAGGCGTGTAAAAGAGTTTTTCCAATTAAAGGACAATCGTAACAGGATTTAATTATTAATTATTTCAGAGTCGCCACTTGGGATATTAATGGTGTCTCAAGTCACCGATTGAATCCTGAACCGAGGAAATTTATGACTCTGTATTACAGTCCGCACACCAGAAATCCAGATAAGGAATTCTGTTAACCCGGGAGAAGGTGTTAGGCATTCCCGGGTTCCGTGGTTCTAGCACGGTCGCTTAACTGTTGCACTTGATTTTATCCGACTTTAATACATTCTAGATTATGTGCCTTTTTATTTAATTTTGAACCGCTCTTATTATCACTTTAAAAGAATTGCAACATCGCAAAAATGCGTCTCGAACCGCGTCGCAATTAATGCACCCACGGTTGTTAACCCATTTTGACTCCGTTGAGATTTGGATTTGGGTCGCATCAATGCGCACCCGAATATAAGAAGGTAGTATTATTAACTAACGTGCCTAAAATAATTTCGCATTCATAATTTGCGAGGGCCATAGAAAATTAGCTAAATGGTACACCTCGAATTCTAAGAAATTACAAGATATAATTAAATGGGGGGCCATGCATTTTGAGATTTTTGTTTGGGCACGGGACACCTCGAATTTCCATACAGAATGTGTGCCAAGAAACTTATAAGGAGCGCCACCAAGCAAAATAGAGTTGAGGAACTTGGTCAATGAAACTTGATACATGAGCTAAACCATTGAAATTTAAAGTAACTATGATAGGAACTTACTTATCACTGAGATGGCACAAAACAAAATCCCATAAGCCTACCGAGAAATGAGTATAATAAGCTTATTGTACATTAATTTAACAAGGGTGAGCCATATGACGCTCTAAGCAATATTCACAATTTAACAGAAAAACATCAAGCCAAGGGGGACGGAGAAACAAAAGACTGATACCATACTTACCGCCTAAATAGCATAATCGCTCAAATTGAGTTCCACATAATCAAATGAATGCAACTAGCTGCCAATATTAGACAAATGAGCTCACGTTAGCACCCCCAAAAATTCGAAATTCCTACTAATACCCTTTAAACAAAGGCCCTTTCCCTAGATTAATCTGAAATCTTTCCACGAAGTAGGTCAATCATTGCTGAATACCAACAGGGATGCCCCAAACTCTTACCTATTTAAATCTGCCATAGCGTGAAGCACACACAAATAGATATTAGCCCCTTGTTGTTTATAAATGAAACTAAACATGTACAAAACTACAGTTCATAATCAGCACAAAGAGGACTTCCAGCAAACTGATTACTGTTAAGATGCTTGAACAAATCAAATTGAAGTCAGACTTAGCACAACCATTGACCGGTTGTGTGCTGAATCCTCAAACAGAAACCTCACCGCTAACAGTGGAAGCCATTCTAGGTCGACTACACATTTCCAAAACAGCAGTCTACTGAACTATTAACTAACCTCCTGACTTTACAGCTTAAGCGGGGTGCAGCAGAAGGAGCATACAAGGACTAGATGGACCATCAATTCAATAACTCCCTCACAGTTTGTACACAACAAATAGGGAGTAAGGTAAATAATCTGGGAATACCAAAGTCTAGACTTAATGTTCTCTTGATTTCCAATGCTAAACATAAACAAGAATCATGTCAAAACCTTCATGTTCTAGTATCACAACAGAATCAGAATCACAACACATTGTTAACATGAGCCTGGACTATGTTCTAACAGTTGAAACCTTGAACCTTCATGAATAATCACAAGACTTCCCTTTTGTTTTCTCAGAAGAAAAACAATATGAACTTTCAGAAATTCGTGGTTAGCTCATTTTCACACAACTGTACTTCGAACATCAACTTCAAGTCCAAACAGTGGCAACAAATAGACTCGAACCAAGTTTTCAACTATAATACGTCCGAGGAAATCGACATAACTCGACAGACTTTACCAAAAACCTCAGCTAGTCACAAATCAATAAGAAACTGGATTCGAACTCACTGGTTCAGTCCCACAAAAGCTCAAAATGACAACAACAAAGGAGCAAACTCTGAAATTCCATAGCAAACTCGTATCATGACGTGAATAAAAAAAAACTAGTACCAGAACGACTTGGGACTCAACCCACTTTAATACTTTACATGGTTATGGTTCTTACAATACTTTGATAACATCCGAAAGTAAAACAACAGAAGGATTAAAGATGAACCTGAATCGGCAAACACCTTTGATTGACCGTTAATACAAGGGGATCCAGCAGCGGAGATCAAAACAACAACATCAATATTGAGCAGAAATCATGAAATCCGGAGAGAAATTTGGAACTAGCACCAGGGTTCAACACTCGACACAAAAAGAACTTTCATCCCCCAAAAAGTTCCCCAGATTTTTTCCTTCTCGAAAATCGGATTTAGTCCTTTTATGAAACGAACCCCTGATGAATGTGTGGCTCGGATTGAGCGAAATCAATCCAATGCCTCACATTCATCCAACGAATCATCTCTAGGACCTTCCAATCGCGTGCCTCCTCTCAAAATCGAGCGAGTGAACTGAAGCGAATCTTGGTATCAGAAAATCCGTTAGAAATAGCAAGAGGATAGGTAGAGGGACACGTGGGTTAGGGCTTGATGCTCACTCGCGTGAATTTTGACGATTTATTGGGACGGATTTGAGGCTTGACTCGCGTGTTCTTCAAAGAAGAAGAACAGTCGCGGTTTTGGGATTAGGGGTCTAGCGGTTTGATTGACTGATTGTATTTCCGTGTGTGTATGGATGGGTCGGGTCGTGGGCAAGGAGGGGTGATTTGGGCTGGTCCGAATTGGGCACTATTTGGGTATAGGATTTGGCCCAGATTCACATTATAAATCCTAAACTATCCAAAAGTGTGAAACTAAACTAATTGGCTAATTATAAAAATTATAAATAATACGTAATTCTAAATTAAAAGAGAAAAATTAATAAACTAAAAATTAAAAGACAAAAAATGTAAAAATGGACTATTTTTGTGATTTTCAAATTTTATAAAGCAAATAATTACTGATTAATTCTAAAAACGTAAAAACAAATCCTAAATGCAATGCATGATATTTTGATACTTTTTCATGACTTAAATAAAACTTAAACATGCACAAAAATGCAAACAATTAAATAAAAATCCTACAAAATCTTTGATTTTATAAAAATGCAAAAAGTAAAATAGAGTCCTAATATATTTCAAAGTTAAACTAATCAACTCCTAAAATTGTTTAAAATCTATTTCGTGACAAATTCAGCAATTAACAATTAAGAATGCAAAAGTGGATTATTTTTGTTATTTTCTTTATATTTTGTTCTAAAAAAAATTAACCCCTAATTAATCCTAAAATATGAAGTTAAATCCTAAATGCAAATGCCAAATGTTTTTTTTTTGTATTTTCATATGAATAAAAATGCACAAATAAAATGCAAACAATCAACACAAAATGACACCAAAGTTCACAAAAATTGTAAAAATAAAGAAAAATTATTTTGTTTGAATTTTGGGAATTATTCATATATAGGGCAAAAATCACGTGCTCACATTATCTTTCTTTCAAACTGATGTATGTACTATTCGTAGTAGTCCGTGGATGATGTGACACCAGGTTCTGGGTAAAGACATGTATTGGTTTCTAGATATTTGGGTGTTTCATATTTAATTAAGACTTCCACTAAATTTTATTTTTCGCTGTCATTTAAATGCTTAATCATTGATAATTTAGCTGGCGAAACATGTATATAAACGAATGAGTTAGTGGTTTCTAAGTTCATGGCTTGCCTAACTTCTACGAGTAGGCGCCATCACGACTCCCGAGGGTGGGAATTCCGGGTTGTGACAAGTTGGTATCAGAGCTCTAGTTTACATAGGTCTCACAATTCATGGACAAGCTCAGTACAGTCTAAGGGAACGGTACGGAGACGTCTGTATTTATCCCACAGAGGCTACAGAGTTAGGAAAAATTTCACATTTGTTCTTTCTTGTCATGCGGATTTGTTTCTCAATGCTAATTGGATTTCTACTTTATTCTTTCGAAGATGGCAAGAACACGCGTTTCCTCATCTACTGCTCAGCAGCCCGAGCCCCCAGCAGCATCTTCCACTAGGGGCAGAGGGCGAGGCCGTGCTAGAGGCCAAGGTAGGGGCAGAGCTCAGCCCCGAGCAGCAGTACTAGTGGCGGAGCCTCAGGTTGATTTTGACGATGAGGTTCCGGCCACAGCGGTTCTAGTGGGCCCAGCTCAGCTCCCGAAAGGGTTTATTACTACCACAGTTCTTCAGGATGCTCTGGTCCGATTAGTGGGCCTTATGGAGAGTGTCACCCGAGCAAGTTTACTTCTTGTAGCACCAGTTGTCTCTTAGGCTGGAGGAGGGGCTCAAAATCATGCTACTCGCACTCCAGAGCTGGTGGCTCCTCAGATTCAGACTCCAATGATTCAGTCAGTCGGGGCAGTCCAGCCGGGTATAGTAGCTCAGACCGGCGATGGAGTAGCCATGTCTGCCGATGCTTTGTGGAGGCTGGGTAGGTTCACCAAGCTCTTCACTACTACCTTCAACGGTGCTTCTTCTGAGGATCCCCAGGATTTTCTATATAGTTGCCATGAGGTTCTCAGGAACATTGGTATTGTTGAGACCAATGGGGTCGATTTTGCTATATTTCTCTTGTCTGTATCCGCCAAGACTTGGTGGGGGGATTATTGCTTAGCTAGACCAGCCGGTTTGTCAGCCTTGACTTGGGAGCAGTTTTAAGTGTTGTTTCTGGAGAAGTTTCTCCCCATTACTCAGATAGATGCCTATCGGAGGTAGTTTGAGCGCCTCCAGCAGGGTTCCATAACTGTTACCCAGTATGAGACCAAGTTGATTGACTTAGCTCGCTATGCTCTTGTCATACTTCCTACCGAGAAAGAGAGGGTAAAGAGGTTTATTGATGGTCTAATTCAGTCAATTCGTCTTCAAATGGCTAGGGAGACTGGGAGTGAGATCACCTTTCAGGAGGCGGCCAATATGTCCCACAAAGTTGAGATGGTTATGTCGTAGGGAGGTGGTCATGGGTCGGATAAGAGGCCTTGTCATTCAGGCAGATTCAGTGGTACCTCGTTTAGAGGTAGAGATTCATATGGTAGAGGCCATCCTCCTAGGCCCTTTCAGTCAACTTTTCATTTCTCACGGTGCTTTAGGTAGTCGTGGTCCTCTGATGCAGTATTCTGATCAGCAGTCCTTCAGTGCACCACCAGCACCTATCAGTGCACCACCGCTTCAGAGTTTTCAGGGTCGTCAATCCCAGCAACCGAGGGCTTGTTTTACTTGTAGCGACACGAGGCACATTGCTAGGTATTGCCCTCGAGCTTCGAGCAATTCTCCGCATCAGGGTTCTCATGCTATGGTTCAGGCCCCAGGTGTTCCACAGGCCACCCAGCCAGCTAAGGGTGGGGGTAGAGGTAGAGGTAGAGGTCCTAGAGGTGGATCTCAGGCCGCCAAAGGTGGAGGCCAGCCAACAGCAGGTCATCCCAGAGAGGTAGTTCAGGGTGGTGGGGCCCAGCCCCGATGTTACGCCCTTCCAGCCAGGCCCGAGGTTGAGGCTTCAGATGCAGTCATTACAGGTATTATTCTGGTTTGTGATAGAGATGATTCAGTGTTATTTGATCTAGGGTCTATGTACTCGTATGTGTCGTCTTATTTTACATCGTATCTGATCATGCCTAGTGATTCATTGAGTGATTCTGTTTATGTGTCTACACCGGTAGGTGATTCCATTGTGGTTGATCGAGTCCATCGTTCTTGTATTGTGGTGATCGGGGGTCTTGAGACTCGTGTAATTTTTGTTGCTTTTAGACATGGTTGATTTTGATGTTATATTGGGAATGGACTGGTTATCACCTCACCACGCTATCTTGGATTGCCACGCTAAGATTGTGACCTTAGCTTTATCGGGTATGCCTCGTTTAGAGTGGAGAGAGACTCCTGGTTATTCTACCCGCAGTGTTATCTCGTATGTGAAGGCTCGGCGTACGGTCGAGAAGGGGTGTTTGGCCTAATTGGCGTATGTTCGCGATTCTAGTGCTGAGGTTCCCTCTATTGATTCTGTGCCTGTTGTTCGCAAGTTTCCTGAGGTATTCCCTTCAAACCTGTCGGGGATGCCACCCGACAGGGATATTGACTTCTGCATTGATTTGGCTTCGGGCACTCAGCCCATTTCTATCCTGTCGTATCGCATGTCCCCGCCAGAGTTGAAAAAGTTGAAGGAGCAGTTGCAAGACTTGCTTGAGAAAGGTTTCATTAGACCAGTGTTTCACTGTGGGGTGCACCGGTGTTGTTTAAGAAAAAGGATGGGTCAATGAGAATGTGTACCGATTACCGGCAATTGAACAAGGTTACAATCAAGAATAAGTATCTATTGCCGAGGATTGATGATTTATTCGATCAGCTTCAGGGTGCCAAGGTATTTTCAAAGATAGACTTGAGATCTGGCTACCATCAGTTAGGATTAGGGCCTTCGATGTCTCTAAGACAGCTTTCCGCACTCGATACGGGCATTATGAGTTCTTGGTTATGTCGTTCGGTTTGACAAATGCCCCAGCGGCCCTTATAGATTTGATGAACCGAGTGTTCAGGCCTTATTTGGACTCGTTCATGATCATCTTCATTAATGATATTTTGATATATTCTCGTAGCCAGGAGGAACACGAGCAGCATCTCAGAGTGATTCTTCAGACTTTGAAGGATAGTCAGTTATATGCTAAGTTCTCAAAGTGTGAGTTCTGGTTGAGTTTAGTTGCATTCCTGGGTCATGTTGTGTCAGTAGAGGGTATTCAGGTTGATCCGAAGAAGGTTGAGGTAGTTAAGAACTGGCCTAGACCAGCATCAGCTACAGAGATTTGGAGTTTTTTGGGATTGGTAGGCTACTATCGTTGGTTCGTGGAGGGGATCTCATCTATTGCAGCCCCGATGATCAGGTTAACCCAAAAGGGTGCCCAGTTCAGATGGTCGGACGAGTGTGAGGCGAGCTTTCAGAAGCTCAAGACAGCTCTGACTACGACACCGGTGTTGGTTTTGCCCATAGGTTCAGGGCCTTATATAGTTTATTGTGATGCATCTCGTATTGGGCTTGGTGCAGTGTTGATGCAGGATGTCAAGGTCATTGCCTATGCTTCAAGGCAGTTGAAGATTCACGAGAAGTACTATCTGGTTCATGATTTAGAGTTGCCAGCCATTTTTCACGCATTAAAGATTTGGAGGCACTATCTGTATGGCGTGGTATGTGAGGTGTTCACGGATCATAAGAGTCTTCAGTATTTGTTCAAGCCAAAGGAGTTGAATTTGAGGCAGAGGAGGTGGTTGGAGTTGTTGAAAGATTATGACATCACTATCTTATATCACCCGGGAAAGGCAAATGTGGTGGCCGATGCCTTGAGTAGGAAGTCAGCCAGTATGGGAAGTCTTGCTTATATTCCGGTCGGTGAGAGACCGCTTGCCTTAGATGTTCAGACTTTGGCCAATCGGTTTGTGAGGTTGGATATTTCTAAGCCTAGTCGTGTATTAGCTTGCACGATCGCTCGTTCTTCTTTATTAGAGCGTATCCGTGATCGGCAGTATGATGATCCTTATTTGTGTGTCCTTAGAGACACGGTGCAACGTGGAGGTGCCAAGCAGGTTACCTTAGGTGATGATGAAGTTTTGAAATTGCAGGGTCGAGTTTGTGTGCCTAATGTGGATGGGCTTCGAGAGTTGATTTTAGAGGAGGCCCATAGCTCCAGGTACTTTATTCATCCGGGCGCCGCGAAGATGTATCAGGATTTGCGGCAACATTATTGGTGGCGTAGAATGAAGAAGGATATTGTTGCATATGTGGCTCGGTGTTTGAATTGTCAGGAGGTTAAGTATGAGCATCAGAGGCCTGGTGGATTGTTTCAGAGGATTGAGCTTCCCGAGTGGAAGTGGGAGCGGATCACTATGGATTTCGTTGTTGGGCTCCCGCAGACTCGGAGGAAGTTCGACCCAGTATGGGTCATTGTTGATAGGCTAACCAAGTCAATGCATTTCATTCCTATGGTAGTCTCCTATTCATCCGAGAGGTTAACTGAGATCTATATCCGGGAGATTGTTCGTCTTCATGGTATGCCTGTGTCTATCATTTCGGACCGAGGTAAGCAGTTTACCTCGCGTTTTTGGAGAGCAGTTCAGCGAGAGTTGGGCACTCAGGTGGAGTTGAGTACAACATTTCATCCCCAGACAAATGGCCAGTCCGAGCGGACTATTCAGATTCTGGAGGATATGCTTCAAGCTTGTGTCATTGATTTTGGAGGCTCGTGGGATTAGTTTTTGCCTTTAGCAGAGTTTGCCTATAACAACAGCTATCAGTGGAGCATCCAGATGGCTCCTTATGAGGCTTTGTATGGTAGGCGAGGTCGATCTCCGGTTGGATGGTTTGAGACGGGGGAGGCTCGATTATTGGGTACGGATCTGGTTCAGGAGGCCTTGGACAAGGTCAGGATCATTCAGGATAGGCTTCATACAGCTCCATCCAGGTAAAAGAGTTATGCAGACCGCAAGGTTTGAGATGTGGATTTCATGGTTGGTGAGCGAGTATTGCTCCGAGTGTCGCCTATGAAGGGCGTGATGAGATTTGGGAAGAAGGGCAAGCTTAGCCCTAGGTTCATTGGCCCATTTGAGATTCTTGATCGAATGGGAGAGGTAGCTTATAGACTTGTATTGCCGCCGAGCTTATCAGCCATGCATTCAGTGTTTTATGTGTCCATGCTTCGGAAGTATCACGACGATCCATCCCACGTGTTAGATTTCAGCATTGTCCAGTTGGACAAGGACTTGTATTATGAGGAGGAACCGGTGGCTATTCTAGACCGGCAGGTTCGTCAGTTGAGGTCGAAGAGTTTTCCTTCTGTTCGTGTTCAATGGAGAGGTCAGCCTCCTGAGGCATCAACCTGGATTCCGAGTATGATATGCGGAGCAGTTATCCTCATCTTTTCCCCGACTCAGGTACTTCTTTCTTCTATCCATTCGAGGACGAACAGTTGTTTTAGAGGTGGAGAATGTGACGACCCAAAGAGTCATCACCTGTTTTTAATTGCATTCTGTGCTTTTGAGGCCTTGAAAACCTCACTTAGAGTTGCCTCGATTTGTGTGAACAGTCCGGGCGCGTAGCCGGAAAGCTTAAATATGAAATTCTGTGAAAAATGATGAAATTTGAGTTTTAAATGAATAAATTTGACTTCGGTTAATATTTTGGGTAAACGGACCCGGACCCGTGATTTGACAGTCCCGGAGGGTCCGTAGGAAAATATATAACTTGGGCGTATGTTCGAAATCGAATTCTGAGGTCCCAAGCCCGAGAAATGAATTTTTAAGTAAAATTGTTTTCTGAAAATGTTTAAGGAATTTTGAAATGAAATCTGATTAGAAAGTGATGGTATCGGTCCCGTATTTTGGTTCCGACATCCGGTACAGGTCTTATATATGGTTTAAGTCATTTATGTAAAATTTGGTTGAAAACGGAGTCCGTTTGACGTGATTCGGACCTAAATTGCTAAAGTTGATGTTTTATGAAGTTTGAGAAAAATCCTTTGATTTTGAGGTTTGATTCATTGTTTTTGAGGTTATTTTGGCGATTTGATTGCATGGATAAGTTTGTATGAAGTTGTTGAGTTAGTACGTGTGTTTGGTTAGGATCCTCGGGGGCTCAGGTGTGATTCGGATGTGTTTCGGAGGGTTTCGGATTTAGAAAATATTGCAGGTTTCTCAGCTGTTGGGTTTCTGGTACTTCCTTCTTCGCGCCACACGAACACGAAGGCCAAATGGGCCTGGGCAGGGGGTTGGGTAGTTGTCTTACGCGAACGCGAACCCTTGGACGCGAACGCGAATGCTCGAGGAGATTACTCTCCGCAAATGCGAGCCCGTGTACACGAACGCAAAGGCTCACCCAGCCTGACCATTGCGAACGCGAAGGGTCAGTCGCGAACGTGAAGGGCATTTTCGCCCAGTGATTTTAAAAAGGCCAAAAACAGAACACTTTCGGGATTTTATTTAAATTTCACAAACCTCTTCTTTTCCAAAGCTCTTAGACGATTTTTGAAGCTTCTCATCACCATAATCTCTTGATTAAGTAATCTTTAACTTGTTTTTTCATTTTCCATCAACACCCACTAGATTTTTAGGCCTAAAACATGTAACTAAGGGTAGAAATTAGGGATTTGGGTAGAGTTAGGGCTTTTTGATTATTTGTGATTTAGACCTCATTTTGGGGTCGAATTTGAAAATAAATTATATATTCGGGCTTTTGGGCGAATGGATGATCGAGTTTTGGTCCGAACCTCGTATTTTGACCAAGCGGGCCCGGGGTCGATTTTTGAGATTTTGGGAAGAATGATTGGAAAATTATAATTGAACATTGGAATTGGATTGTTTGGCACTTATTGATGATATTGAGTCAACTATGTATAGATTCGATTGGTTTGGAGCCGAATTTGAGAGGAAAAGCGGTGTTCGAGGCTTGAGTTGGCCGTGAAAGTTCGAGGTAAGTGTTCGGTCTAACCTCAGCTCGAGGTATTAGGAGTTGAGTCCTATTTGCTACTTGCTTCTTATTGAGTGCGACGTATAGGAATGGTGACGAGTATCTATACGTTGCTGTCGAGCATGATCGTGAGTCTTAAATTTGAACGTTGTTGTGCTCTTAGATGACACTTCGGATGCTTTAATTAATGATCTCCTATATTGAGTAAAGATATCCTCGTAGATCTTAGTTATGATTGAGTATTGTCATTAATTGAGCTGAGTACAAAATGAGTTCGGATTTGGTTATAGTTGATTCTCCCTTGCCGGGATGACTGTTTCGATATTGTTGTTCCCTTGCCGGGATTTCTTATAATTTTGTGATGACTTGTAAATGGGAACGGGTGGTATGCCTACCACAAGATATAATGAAATAGGAGCGGGTGGTACGCCTACCACAAGATATAATGAAATGGGAGCGGGTGGTACGCCTACCACAAGATATGATGAAATGGGAGCGGGTGGTACGCCTACCACAAGATCAATGAAATGGGAGCGGGTGGTACGCCTACCACGAGATATAATAAAATGGAAGCGGGTGGTACGCCTACCACGAGATATACTGAAATGGGAGTGGGTGGTATGCCTACCACAAGATATAATGAAATGGGAGCGGGTGGTACGCCTACCACAAGATATGAGAAATGGGATCGGGTTGCACGCCTGCAACAAGATGAAACTGAAAGTGAAAGTTGCCTTATTTCTTTTTATCCGTGTTAGAAGTTAAATTGTAGTTTCCTTATTATTCTTTGATATTCTGTTTTATCTGCTACCCCCGAAGCATGTTCCCCTTCCCTAGCTTTGATTGCTTATTACCTGTTTACTTTTTCCGCCATATATTATATAACTGCACAAGTTTATCTGGAGTCTGGTCCTAGCCTCGTCACTACCTCGCCGGGGTTAGGCCAGACACTTACCAGCACATGGGGTCGGTTGTGCTGATGCTACACTCTGCACTTATGTGCAGATACCGGAGCAGCGTTTGAGCAACAACATTAGCTCGGGAGCCAGCCTTCAGTCCTCATAGACACCGAGGTAGTCTTGCAGGCGTCCGTAGGCCCGGCGTCTACTCTATCCTATTTTATATTCTGTTATCTCATGTATTCGAGACATACAATGTTATCTTTCTTTCAAACTGATGTATGTAGTATTCTTAGTAGTCCGTGGATGATGTGACACCAGGTTCTGGGTAGAGATATGTATTGGTTTCTAGATATTTGGGTGTCATATTTATTTAACACTTCTGCTAAATTTTATTTTTCGCTGTCATTTAAATGCTTAATCATTGATAATTTAACTGGCGAAACATGTATATAAACGAATGAGTTAGTGGTTTCTAAGTTCATGGCTTTCCTAACTTCTACGAGTGGGCGTCATCACGACTTCCGAGAGTGGGAATTCGGGGTCGTGACAATGTCTTAGTAATTAGTATACTCTGTAGTTACTAGGATGTGTCGTCGCTATCCTAGCACTACACCAAATCTAATTACAAAATGTACTTCCCAACAGACTCTAAAAATCTCAGAAATTTGGTTTTCCTCTTAGACCTACAATTGCAATGCTTTTATAACTTAACATAAATTATGCAATGCAAATTAAGTGGACGTTGGGACATAAGAATTATATAATTCCGAAAAAAAGTAAAATTGTAAGAATGAAGTGAAAATGGTATCTGAAAATTAGAATTGTGTTTGGACATGAATATAGTTTTGAGTTGTGTTTGAATTTTGGTGAGTGATCTAGTGAAAATTTTGAAAAACGGCTTTTTGGAGTTTTATAAATTTTCGAAAAATTTCAAAATCTATCTTCAAGTGAAGATTAAAATTTTTATGGCCAAAAACTGATTAAAAAAAAAAAAAGTAAAAAATATTTCATAGCCAAACGGGCTCTAAAAATGTGCATATGGAATTAAATGAAAGCGAGATCCTGCAACTCATGAACTATTGTATCCACACAATTTAATTATACTTGGACGCGGTTTCTATTGATTGGTCAATATTTTAGGATCATATCATTAATGCATGACATAGCAAGGGAAAGAAAAACTTATGAACTTGCTAGGGTATATTCTATCTTCTTAGCCATTCTCTGCAGCCCAACTTCATACTTCTTTACCAAATCCTCCAATCTCATCCTTTCAACTGGATCAACGGTGATAAACCACTCGATCACACATCCATTTTGACCATCAACTTCATCTGGGACAATCCTGACCGTCGAAAAGTATGACTTGAAACCAATGTTACAATCTACTATCTCATAACTTAATGTCCTCTCAATTGGATTAATAGCCACCAACCTCTCCTTGGACCAGCTCACCGGAGCTTCTCCGCCAGCGGCGCCACCACTCTCCGGTGGGAGAGAGAATCCGGCACAGTATCGTATGCAACCAACTTCACCATTTTCACCATAGATGCCATAACATGTTGGCAAGCTAGAGAACCATTTGTTAAGGCCAAAGAAATCTTTGAAAAGAGAAAATATTTGGTCTGCACTAATTGCCTTTTGTAATTTTGTTGAGACATTAATTTCCCACTTTGGTTGTGAATCTTTTTGCTCCATTAAAGAAGATGAATTCAGATCCAATCTGTTATTGATGGAAGACTATATATGAGTAAAGTTTATAGGATTTTTTATTTTTTTATTTTTGACAAAAAGGATATGGAAAATAATTAATGAGCCTTTGGAATTTTCTGTATGTTATGTTTCTATAGTCATATAAGGACAACTAGCTTTGGACTAATTTATTGTTGTTGGTTTTGTATGTCTTTTTTTATTTGGAGTTTGGAGGGCTCACATTAAAAGCGTATCCAATTTTTATTTTAGCAAATAAAAAAAAAAATCTTTTTTTTTTTGTGTTACTCTTATCATTTCTTGCTTATTTTGCAAATTATTTTCAAATTTTATTATTATTATAAAAATATACTTTTTTTGAAAGGGAGTGCAAAATAAAAAATGAAGGGAGGGAATATATAATTCTTTCTAGTCAGTCCTTTCTCGATAGTGCTTCTAATCATATGAAACTTATTCTTTTCTTGAACAGTTGGTTGCGGGAACAAGAATATTAAACGACATAATAATTTTATTTTAACAGACGTCCCGTTAAATTTATTCAAATTTCTCGTTTAGTCACATAAATTAAGTGTATGACCTATTAGACACCTAATGTATACTCAAGGTGTACCTATTGAACCCTTCAAAATAGTTAAGGTTATAAAAATATGCATACTTAAGTGTTCGAAGAAGTGGCGATAAACAAATAATATAATGACACGCGACACAATAGAACATAAAATCATATGTTTAAGGTTTTTCTTTTTTTTTTTCCTTTATTTTTCTTCTTTCTTCTACTACCAATAAAGTGCCGTGACATCAATGTCAATGGCCATCAACCACTGCCTTCTCCAAGACCTGGAGTATGTTATCACTTTTTTTAAAAGGTAAAATTCGCCCTTCTCAAGCAAGTTTGAAGCGCAAAATTAGTTATATATATATATATATATATATGCCCGCGGAAAATTAGGTTTCTTGCTGTTCACCTATATGATCAAAGTGTCTAACGCCTCATTTTTTTTTTTTAAGATTAAAATGTCTGAATACATATCTGAATATCAAGATGTGTATTAAGATGATATCTAAATTTAAATACACATATGAATATTAAGATGTTATCAAAATTTGAAAATACTAAAGAATTAAGATTATTTGATTTTTAACGTCTGAATATATAAAATCTTTATTTGAAAATTAATAAATATAAAATTCAAATAAAATATTAATTAATCTAATATTCTATCAATAAAATATATTTTTTTTAAATATGGTAGTTGCTGGTGGTGATGATGGCTAACGATGGTGCTTGTGAATGCCAACTAGAGGCGATGGTTGGTGATAGTTTTGGTTGATGATGGTGGTTCAGGGTAGTAGCTAGTGGTGATTAGTAGTGGTGATAGTTAATAATGGCGGGTGGTGGTGGTAGTTATGATTGAGGAAGGTAGTGATAGTTTATAATGATGGGTAGTGCTGACTATGGTTATTGATGGTGATGGGGTGGTTAGTTTGTGGTAGTTGAGGTGGATGAGTGTTGGCTGTGGTTGAGAATGATGGTGGTTGAAGTGGTGGGTGTTGGTAGCCGATAATGGTGGCAACTATGATTGAGGATAATAGTGGTGGTGGTGGTGGTGGTGGTGGTGGTGGTGGTGGCGGTGACGGCATGGTGGTAGTTGATAATGGTAGACGGTGGCGGCAATTAATAAAGAATATGGATAATAGCATCTTAACGAAATTAAGTCTCTATTATAGATCATAATCATGCAGGCATATTCAGACTTATTAAGTGGTTGTTAAAAAAACAAACACACTTAATGATTAAGACCTGAATAATTAAGATTTAGACTTTAAAAATAAATGCACTTAATGTCTGAGATCTGAATAATTAAGATTCAGACCTTCATGAAGTATAAACAAATGAGGCCTAACTCACTAAAGAATTATTTAATATTTTTTTTGTAGAGTGATGAAAAATGGATTGTTGTTTCTGTCTTGTATCTTATTGTTTTATAAATGGCCTTTTATAATCCAAGAAACTATTTCTTTCACAAACAAAACAAGTTCCTGCATTTAAATAATACAAATTTAAACAGATAAATACTTGCGTTTGGATTGAAGAGGCTCCGGCCTCTCTATAGGATATTGTTCCTAACTTCTTTTGCTCACAAAAGGCGCTAGTTTAGTTAGTTATAGAGAAAAATGGCATTGTATAGCCGCTCTCAAAATAATAGTAAAAAAAATATTATATATATATATATATATATGTTGTATGTTATTAGTTTGGGGAAGGAGAAAAGAGGACTGACTTCATTCGCAAATCATAGCCACATGTTATTAGTTAAAGTAACATGAGCAAAAAGGAGGCGATTAAAGACATTTTAGAGTTGGTAGTGACAAATAATTTAATCTGAATCAAGATCATTACCTAAAATTCCGATAGGACAGTTGTCAAAAGTAAACAGCGGAGAGAGAAATTCTATTTATTATTATTATATAACTACAAAAAAAAAAAAACATGCAAGTACACATAAAACATGAAGTGATTCTTAGCCAATTAAAAATTTGTTAAGTGCTTATCAACAGAATCTTTATGTAGCCATTTTTTTTAAAGTGGTATTATAAGACAATTGGATAAATTTCTGAGATAGCTAAATTTGGGTGAAGATTAACAAAGTTATGCCTTGATTAAATTTTCACTGGAGTTCTAACAGATGACGTTAGAGCAGAATTGAAGTATTTTGCCATTTATAATACTTCTTCCTTCCCAATATGTTTGGCGTTACTATTATTTAGGAAATCAAATAATTTCCCTTAACTATATGATGATGAAATCAAATTCGATTATCACCAAGCAATTTCATTTCCTCTTTCTCTGCACGAATCTCTCCCAGCCTTTCTCTCTTCCAGACTCATTCATCTTGTTTTCCTTGTGTATGTCTATCTCTGATTCATTATATACATGTTTAGCCAAACTTTTAAAATCAGCTTATTTTGAACAGTTTTTTTTAAATGCTTTTAAAAAAACACTTTAGGTGAGAAATAATTTTTGTTTGGCTAATTAATTTGAAAAGCATTTTCCAGCAGCAATTAGTATCTGACTAAGTTTTTAAAAAGTATTTTTAAATATATTTTTCTCAAAAATACTTTTAAAAAGTGCTTTTGAGAAGAAGTTTTTTTTTTTTTTTTGCTTCTCAAAAATATTTTTCTAATCAAAAAGCTTGGCCAAACACCTTAATTTTAAGGAAAAACACTTTTTTTATAAAAAAAAAAAAAGTTTTGAATTTGGAGAAACTTAACCAAACTAGCAATTAATATCTCATAAAACGAGTAGTAGTGTCATTGCTAATTGAGAAATTTATAAAACTGTTACAAATAAAAGCATGGTCTTGAATAATGAGACAATTATTCTGATAAAGCCACAATGGGAATAACTACACTTGTAATATCAATGGATCACATTGAGGGAAAAACCAATATAGACTCTTAATTTGGGTTTAGAATCAAAACTGTTGTTTGCATGGGGTAAAATATGCTATGACACGTGGCCATTCAAAAAGACAAGAGCTCCGCTTGTCACCAAAAAGAATAATGTTCATAAAGGTGTGATAAATGCTCTGCGCCCGGTAGCATTTAATGAAGAATATTACGCGACATTAAGAGCGATAGTCCATTACAGGAAATTTGGCATTTATGTTCACCATTACACCTTTATCAATGAATCACGTAATTGACATTGAAGAAGGGCTCGATCCTAGGACCTTGTTCCCTAGACATGACTATAAATAGTGAGCTCAATTATCATTGTAAAGGACCGAATTTTCTGGCAAACTTACACTAAATTCTATACAAAGCTTAATACAATCTTACTTTCTTGCTTTTTGATCTCACTATTATTATGCCCGGAAACCTTGTTCCCGGAACTGTCACTTCTGCCATTTCATCTACATTTTAAGGTTAAATATTGTATAATTCTTCGATTATTTTATTATTTCAGGATCAAATTAGTTCACTTGTCTAGAAACCACATATAAATTCAACTATACCGTTTTACGGGTAAACAGTTTGGCACCCACCGTGGGGCCTATACAATCGTACAATTAAATTGATCCTTGCCTTTTAACTAACGAGTTTTGATTGTTCTGTCTTAGAAAAAATCATAAGAAATGGCAGATAACAATGTTAACAACACGCACAACCCCGAAATTCAAGGAAGTCAGCCTCATTTCGAGGACTCAATCAGTGACATCCACAATGAGGGGAATAGTGCCACACCGGTGCATGACAGTTGTGAGCACGTGATTTTTGCTTCACAAAACTACTCCAAAAGAAATCAAAAAATAAAACCTCCATTTTCTTGGTGTACAATTTTTAGGATTTGCGGGGCATTTTTGAGTAATTATTTGTGTTTTGTCAGTAAATGGTTATCCTGTTATAATTAATAGAAATAATAAAAAATATGTGGCATGTGCACTTAGTATTCTTGTTTCTTACAAATAGGAATTAATTAAACCATAATTGGGTTTTAAAAGAAAGAAAATCACAAAAATATGTAATTGTTGTAATTTTGTCATTTAAATGTGCCATTGTGTGATTTCATTTTTTTGTTTTGTGTGTTAATTGTTGTAAGTGTTAATTAATATTTGTAGTTGTATTTAGATTTTACAATTAATTAGGAATTGTGTTTAAATTAGAAAATTAAAGAAGAAAAAGGAAAAGAGTTCAAAAATGAAGAAAGATTCGGACTGGGCCTTTTTAAAAGAAAGTCAGGCCCAAGGGTTGCACTTCCTACCTGGCCCAGATCTGCCAACCCAAAAAACTATCAAACGACGTAGTATAGGGCAAGAGCTACGTCATTTTGATGGTGCCCGTCCAGGTAATTTCAAGACAATCAAACGACGCCGCATTGGCATTTTTCATCTGGACCGTTGATCAAATAGATCGAACGGTCCAGTTCAGTTCTTTCATTAAACCAAACGACGCCGTATGATTGTATTTAATCGGGACCGTTCATTATTTTTGATCTGATGGTTCCCAGGCCTTCTCCCATGAACCGACCCACTCCCGTCTGAGACCGACCCATTCCCCAACCTAAACCAAACGACACCGTTCAGTTAAATGAGTTGATCCAGGCCGTAGATCTTACCTGATCCAATGGTCAAGATCAGACCACCCCTCCCCTATATAAACTGAATTCATACCCCAGCCCCCTAACCAAGCACCACACCCCCCTCACCTTCCTGTTCATCATCGTCTCTAAGACGACACCCCCCAAACCCTAGCCGCCCTAGTTCCCTCTCACCTGAAACCCGGCGGTAATGACGCCACCGGTCACCACCTTAACACCCCTGAATCACCTCGACCTCCTCTTTCCAACCATCATCATAACTCCTCTCGAATCAGGCCCCAACTCTTCGAATCTTAAATCGAAGGTTGGCCTGAAAACCCAACCATCTCCGATGATCACCAAACTAACACACAGTGACCTTCCAGCCACCCCCAACACAGATCCTCAAACCGTTTGGCTCGAATCATCTCAGAGCTTCTCGAATCTTTATTTGAATATTCGAGCCAAACATAAACTTACCCAGAT
Organism: Nicotiana sylvestris; assembly: GCF_000393655.2. Taxonomy (NCBI): domain Eukaryota; kingdom Viridiplantae; phylum Streptophyta; class Magnoliopsida; order Solanales; family Solanaceae; genus Nicotiana; species Nicotiana sylvestris. The sequence continues at coordinate 165,078,644 of NC_091064.1, read as the reverse complement.
CCGTCCCAAATTTATACCAGGTGACCCCCAGGCTTCCCTCACCCCTAAAACACCACTGGTTCCTTTCGAATCTGGCTAGAAACACTCGAGCCCTAAATCTGAAAAAAACGGAACCCTAAAATTCCGAATCATGGAATCTGTCCAAATTAATTGAAGGGTTGGGGTCTAATAGACCTTAATCGAGAGAAATTAAAGTCTGTTCGACCTCAAAGTGCTTAGGTCTGAGTTCGAGCCTGGGTCCGCATAATTCTGAGGTTCTGAGGTATTTTTCTTTTTCTTTTATTCTATATTTATGATTTTCTATCTATGTATCTGCTTAGTTTAGTTTTATTGATTTCCCCTGCTGTTCAGTTCGTCCTCTCATCTCAATAGACCTTTTTATTTGGTCCAAATCTGTCATTTGTTTATGATTGCTGTAATTATTATGTGTGTGATCGATTAATAAGTTGCGTCGATTAGTTAGTTTCCATTTAATCCATGATTCTGGTAATAACACTGAAATTATTTGAATTGCTTATTTCTTTGTTGCTGATTTGCTCAGTGTCAGTTGTAATACGTAATCAACTAATTAAGATTCATTAATTAGTTCGTTTGTATAGATTGAATCATTCAACATTCTGTTTGATTATAGTTTTTGATTGTTAGTTGTCCGATTAGTTAAAATTCTGTTTGATTGTAAATATTGTTCTGAATCATGGAAATCTTTGTATTTAATGTATTTTCTGCATTAAAATCTTAGGATTTGGTTGCAGTTGTTAAGCAGATTAGTTTAGATAATTTTTAAGTTTGGGCAGATTGGTTTAGGCAGTAATATTAAGTGATTTTCAGGGGTGATTTGGGAATAAAACAGTTAGGATGATACTTTATTGTTAGTGCTTTGTCAATGGGGTATTAATTAATGCACTAATGGGGAACAAAGAGAATTGGGGTTGCTGATAAATAGAAAAGTTGGCCTTAGTGGGATGAAAAGTTGAAAGAAATCAGATTTTAGTGGAAAATCTGTTTTTAAAATAGAAAGAGGGGGGTCAGGCAGTAAGGAGAAAGGGGGAGCCAATTTGTATAAAAGGGGGTTGGGGACTGATTTTTAGGAGAGGAGCTTCTGGAAAAAAAAACACATTCTGAAAAAAAAAAGAGCTGAAGAAAATTTATTAGGAGAAGAAAAAGATTGAAGAAGGCTATTACATTCTAAGGGAACATTCTGAGAGGAAGGGAGTGAGAAAAGATACAGAGATAGAGTTTAAGATTTAAAAAAAAAGATTCAAAATTCAGAAATATATTGAAAAGGATACAAATATTACTGTTTCTTTAAAATTTCTGAAATTCTTAAGGTCTTTCAATTCTGAAATAACTCTTGAATGATCAGATGTTAAAATGATTCGAATTTGTTGATTTTCAAGTGTTTGTTTCAAGTGTTGGCTGCTTTCTGATGAATTGATCATCAATTGATTTTTCCACTGGCTTGAAATTGATTCAAAAATTGGTTTTCCTTGGTGTGTTTCTGCTGTTGGGTTTTGTTGCTACTACTGCTGAATATTACCTCTTTTACCCTCATTTTCAGGTATATATTTTTAGACTTATGTCATGCAAAGCTTCGATATTGCAGAGAAATGAAATCTGGAATTTCAAATATGTCCTCTATCCATTTAAATCTATTAGTTAAGTTTTAGTTTTTTTAGTTAGCTAATATATCTTATACTTGACATGGGAGCTATTAGCCAACTGGCCTCTTTTGAAGTTAGTATAAGCTCTGCAGTAATTTTATTTATTTCTGAAGCTTAGTGGTAATATTTATCTTCGAATTGTCGATATGGGAAACTTGGTAGAAAATTGACCATTAATTAAATTTTGTGTTTAAACCTTGTTAGCTAAGTGCAGGGTAGTATGGAAATATCAAGAAACCACACTAGTATATTTCGTCAAGCATCAGATTTTTGTTTAATTCTAGTTGATGTAAGTATTCTTGTTTGTATGTAATATGGTATGATAACAGCTATGGGGATAACCATAAGTGAGAGGTAAATTGATATAATCCGTTACGCTTAAGGTATTGGAACATTTCGAAAGATTGATGTGTATCTGCGGCATATGTAGTATAAATTTGTCTATTAAATCATTTTATAAATCAGTTTTCTTTATTAATGATAAATGGCCTATTTTACTTTAGGAATGCAATTAGCCCATTTCTTATAAAAAAATAATATAAAAATAATGTCAACATCATTATAAGGTATAGATTTAGTATTTATAAATAGTTTGCATAAGTCTAAATAATAATTGGTTTGGTTTTGTCCATCTAAAACTCAATCGTCATAAGCGAATTAACTGAATAATTAGGACTTTGGACTAAAAATGGTTGTGTACAAGAGGATGGGACTTATGAATACTGATTTCGGTATTTTAAGTAAAAGATATACAAAGTGGAGTTTGCTCCAAGTAGAGTAGTGGTTTTTATGAAATAAAAGGTTTGCTTATCAGCTAAGTTTCTCCTAACTTTACACGTAAACCATTTGGCAAGCTTTAAAACACATACACTTGGTCCCAAGCATAGGAAGGGAATAAACAACTTGTGAATGGTTATCAAGCTCTAAGGCACCTAAGTGAATTATGGATACTGTGTGCACGGTAAGGTTGTAATTTTAGTTTCAAATTAATATTTTTATTATCTCATTAATGTTTCTAGGAGAATAGTTTCGAGGCATGTCGTTCACACATTTAAATCCTATAACCTATAGCCAACACTTAATAAATCTTGATTCTCTGGAAATCAAGGCACACCATTCAGTAAATTCCCACGGCTTTCATATTTAATATAGACATACAAATAACAAACATTCGTAGAAAATCTTAGGACCGTTTAAAATATTATAAGTGTAGTTGTGGACACGTTCGCGTGACATGATTACATTTCTAAAGACAATTCGGAGTATGCATTCGCGCAACTTCGAGCAAATCTTCTTAATAAAAAGGGGTTTTTGGAGTTTATTAAATTAATTTATCTCATATAGTCCGAGGTGCACAGCTCACCATTTAATCATACAAGAATGACAAATGTTCGTAGTTTTGTTTTAAGCATGCGCAACTTCGGCCAAATTCATTTTTTTTTAAAAATGTTATTAACCTCATTGTGTACACGTACGCGTGACATGACTCTTTACATAAAAAAAACGAATATACATACGTGTGATTCGTTTCAAGACAATTCTATAATTACAAACAGTCTAGCTAAAAGCGGTAATAAAAGTTAAAACTGTGCAAAATATTCAAAAAATATATAATAAGTCAGATAATTAGGCCAAGTATAAATTGTTAAGCGACCGTGCTAGAACCACAGAATTCGGGAGTGCCTAACACCTTCTCCCGGATTAATAGAATTCCTTACTCGAATTTCTGGTTCGCATAATGTTAAACAAAGTCATATTTTCCTCGATTCGGGATTAAAACCGGTGACTTGGGACACCATAAATCTCCCAAGTGGCGACTCTGAAATAAGTAAAGAATCCCGTTTCGATTGTCCTTTGATCGGAAAAACTCTCTTTACATATGCCCTTCTCCGGGGGTGTAAGGTAAAAAGGAGGTGTGACAGCTCTGGCGACTCTGCTGGGGATACGGCTGAGCCCAGAATCTCTGGTTCAGGGTTCAAGAATTCGAGCTTAGAATAACTTTTATAGTTGGCTTTATTTATTATCTGATTTTTACATGTTTATGCTTAATGTGCTAAATGTTGCTTTTTACCGCTTTAATATTATCTGAATTGTGTATATAAAACTGCTACGAAACCCTTTTCCTTTCTGAGTCTTCTGAATTTATGGTGCACACGTGCGCGTGGCCCACCTTTCTGTTAGAAGTCATACCAAATAGAACGAAATTGGGACAAGTAACTAGGCCGGGTAGACTTTCGTGCTCCCGGTACGTTGCCCCCACTTCGGCTCAAGCTGTCCGCTTGGGTAAGCCAGGTCTAGAACAGTATGCCTCAGGTTTTTCACTTAGAATAACTCAGCTTCATGCCGGATCCTAGTAGGAACGTTTGTTTGCATCATGTGCATTTGACTTTGGAGACTCAACACAGGGGTTGGGCTGTCTAAGACAAGTGCACCCGAAATGAAAAGACCATCCTGATGCATCTTACTTGGTACTTGTGCATTCATTTGCCTCGGATTTGCATGTTGACCAGCTTAGGGGAAAGGATAGAAAATCATTGTGAGAACCGAGAAAGAAAATGGGCTGCTTTAGAAAATTTCCAAAATATGGAAATGTCATTTTTTTATTTTTTTAAAAAAAATGGTTTTTACGAACTGTAAAAAAAATCTGAATGTTTGTTTTCAAAATGAGTCTTGATTTTTGTTAAAATCGATCGCAGATACAAAATGAGCACCATCCAAAACCCACCATTCACAGATATAGATGAGTTTCTATTTCGGCTTCAGATGTGGTGGCATGAGTTAGGAAGAGATGGTCAGAAATGGGTTATTAAGTATTTGGGAGCTCTCACAGATATTATGAAAGTTAACCACGCGACGATTTGATTACGGCACTAGTGACTTTTTGGGACCCTGTTCACAATGTCTTTCGCTTCTCTGATTTCGAGCTTACTCCCACATTAGAAGAGATAGCTGGATATTTCGGTTTTGACGGAGATTTGAGAAACCAGAATCTTACATTCCCAAAGGCTCCTTCAGTACATCGATTCTTTGGTCATCTAAACATCAGTAATCAAATCAGAAAAAGCAACATTGTCAAAGGGTGTTGTTCTTTCAACTTCCTATATTCAAGATTCGGAAAGACGGATGGATTTGAAATTCATGAAAAGGGCCTTACTAACAAACAAAACAAGGACACCTGACAGATTCACCGTCGCTGCGCTTTCATGGTAGCTTTTATGGGAATCATGGTCTTCCCAAACAAAGAGCGAACGATTGATGTTCGCATAGCCAGAGTCGTACAAGTCCTCACCACCAAGGAACGTCACACCCTTGCCCCAATCATTCTCTCAAACATTTATCGGGCGTTGACTTTATGTAAATCAGGGGCAAAAGTCTTCGAAGGGTGCAATATTTTTTGTTGTAAATGTGGTTGGCTGAACATCTCCGACATCACCCCAAGTTCATGCAGTATGGTCCAAGCAAGGACAATTTCATCGAGAGTTATGAAGAAAGAATAAAAGATTATAAATCTCCAGAAGGGGTGGAAACCTGGATATCCTATTTAAGATCTTTAATGGCAAGTCAAATTGAGTGGACCTTGGGATGGCTCCCGGTAAGAGAAATGATACATATGTCAACCTTGAAGAGTTATTTGCTGTTGTTGGGTTTAAGAAGCGTCCAGCCGTATGCGCCACAGAGAGTTCTGAGACAACTAGGGAGATACCAAGTGGTGCCTGATGATGAAGATTTGAGTATGCAAGTGATCGAGCTACACCCCGAAGACACTCTCCCCGAGGCTTTAATCCAGCAAATTTGGAATGGTTGTCGATACTTGAAAGATGATACTCGAGTTCCAGATCCTGTGAAAGGCGAGATAAATCCAGGATATGCTAGGTGGTTTGAGAAAAGATCCTGCGTGGATGATGCACCGGAACCTGATCTTAGAAGGCCCATAAAAAGACCGCATGTTCAAACCTTTGATGATAAAATCCATGAACGGTTGGCTTGGGGTGAAAAGGAAAAGGGGTACAAAGAAACTATTCATGCCTTAGAAGAAAGTCTGAGGAACCTCAATTTGGAGAAAGAGTTGCAAGCACAAGAAGCAGAAGGTGAAAAGAAGAGTTTGATTAGCGAGAATAAAAATCTCCGCGCTCAAGTTCAACAGATGAAGAAAGCCTCTGAAGCGCCAGTGAGAAGTTGGAAAGATCAGAAAATCATTGCCAATCTGATGGAAAAAATGCAAGATTATGATTCCATCTTGACAAAGACTGAAAAGGCGTTAGGCAAAGCTAAGGGAAAAATCATACAATTAAATGAGGAGGCCAAATCTAATAAGGAACGCCAAGTAATAAGATTCGAAGAAGACATGGCTCAATTCAAGAAAGAGAAGGACCGTTGGATACATTCAGAAGCTCAACTCCATGCACAATTGGAAGAAATGAGAAGGTACAATAGAGAACATCAGCACACAGATATTGATAGAGAAAGAGCACAGGCAAGACTCAATCAGGCCAGACTTCGAGCTTAATTGGAGTCGGCTATAGATCGCGAAGACCGCATAAGAGATATAGCCACCACTCGCCAACGGCAATTGCAAAACCAAGACCAAAGTCTCCAAGATTTCAGAGCACAAATCCATGATTTGGCTGTTTACACCTCTCAAAGTTATGTGAACTGCCAAGGGATAGATTATGAAAGATTTCTAGAGCATGCACCTACTTTTGCCCGTCATCTTGCAATGGAGTTAGAAAGAATGTACCGTACACTAGGAGGTTAGCTGGGTCAAGCCCCACCGTGAGCAGATGTTCCAATGATTAAAAACAAAAGAGTGGGGAGTGGAGCGTAGTCATAATTGTTGGAGCTTTTTATATAATAAGTCATGTTTTAGTTTGAGTCTGTGTCAAGTCTTTTAAACCATTTTCTTAAAATGTTGTCCAAATGTAATGTCATTTCCATCTTTGTACTGTTTCATTGGTTAAAGAATAAATGAGAGTATTAATAATTGCTTTTGCCAGAACTACTCACGGTCTGATTCATGCAAGGACATGATACGAAGGCAATCTTTATAAGATTCGACCACAACCAAAAGAAAGAATAAAATGAAAAGGGAGGGAAATAAAGATAGAAGTGAGTGACAATAAAAGGAAAGATCAAGAAAAGCTGGGATGACACAAGCAACCGAGAAAATACATGATAGAAAATGGTTAATTGCCTAGGTACATTGCATCTCAACGTGTAATTGCATATGTGTTAAACTCTAAAAACTAACAAGTTTGTTCATTTCCAGAATTCAAGCAGTTAGTTTATCTAGAGTATACTGGCACATTATCATTATCAAACCAGATCAAAAGGACCAATACCCGAAATCATGTATATCCCGGATGTCGACACAGGTGTTGAGATAGAGGAGCTGGACGTCAATAAAATGAAAGAAGAGATGCTTAAACTTAAGCAACAGATGGTCGAGATGTATCAGGCTTGGTCTACAGGACAATCACCCCCAGCTTACCCTGCTAACCCTACCTCCACCCCACCACCGGCTCAAACTCAGGATCATCCTGCCACTGATCTATCCCCGACTTTTCCCATTTACCAGCACTACCGAGGCACCACTTCTCATACATCACAATCTCCACCCCCTAAACCAATTCCATACCCTCCTCCACCAGTAACTCCTGTCTTCGTAGCACCTCCCCCAGCTACACTTCACAAGTCTTCTAGTGAGCCTATATTCCAGGCCCAGGACAACCAATACTACCCCCCCGGAGCCCACTTTCAAAGCTTCAGAAATCCATTCATATACTCCCCGCTTTGACCTCCCGACAAAAATTGATAAGCTAGTCAAAAATACCGAACATGAAGAGATGTTCAGGAAAGTTAAAAGCTTAGAACAATCGTTCCGAGACATGCGGGGGTTAAGAGGGCAGGTCAGTGTGGCCTACAAGGACCTATGTCTGTTCCCAAATGTGCAATTACCGGCCGGTTTCAAGATGCCCAAGTTCGATCTATACAACGGGCACGGTGATCCAGTAGCCCACTTGAGGGGTTTTTGCAGCAAGATGAGGGGAGCTTGAGGAAAAGACGAATTATTAATGGCTTACTTCAGTCAGAGTTTGAGCGGATCAGCATTGGAATGGTATACCCGCCCAGACCATGGGAGATGGTACACATGGGATGATCTAGCACAGGCATTTGCTTGTCACTTCTAATACAATCTTGAGATCGTTCCAGATTGACTATCCTTGACTAAATTTGAGAAAAAGCACAGTGAAAGCTTTAGAGAATATGGGTTCCGGTGGAGGGAACAAGCAGCAAGGGTGGATCCCCCAATGAAGGAAAGTGAGATGGTAGATTACTTCCTACAGGCCTTGGAACCTACTTACTATGGTCATTTGGTCTCAGCTGTGGGAAAATCATTCAACAAAGTAGTAAAGATGGGGGGCATGGTAGAAGAAGGCCTCAAGTCGAATAATCATGAGCTATTCGACTATCAAAGCGACTACTCAGGCTATTCAAGGCGGCGTAGGAGGGATTGGAAAGAAGAAAAGAGAGGAAGCGACAATGGTTGATTCAGGAACTTGGTCCGGATCCAGAGGTTCACCTCACTATTATAATCAACCTCGATCCTACCAACCAATTTATCACCACAATTTACCTCAACACTACTATCACCCGTCGGAGCCACATTTTTCCGTCCACCATGCGCAAGCATACAACCAATCACCTGCCCACGCTCATTGGCGTGCTCCTGTCTTACCAAATACTTATCCATATTCATGAACCTATCAAAATGCTCCTGGACCAGGTTTCAGGCCTAGTCAAGCACTCAAGGGTAAAAGGTTGCGGAAAAAGAAAACCTTTACTCCGTTGGGAGAATCCTACACTAGTCTGTTCCACAGGCTAAAACATCTACATATGCTAAGGCCGATACAATCCAAGCTGCCAAATCTTCCTCCAAAGAATCTGGACTACACTATTAGCTATGAGTATTGTTCTGGTACCCCAGGTCATGATACAAAAAAGTGCTAGCACTTAAAAAATGCAATACAGGAGTTGATTGATACCAATAAAATTGAAGTTCAAGCTCCCGAAGCACCCAATATCAACAGAAATCCGATGCCAGCCCATCAAGAGGCAAATATGATAGAAATAGTGCATGCAGAGGGGGAAACCAAGAATCCATCACAGACCGTCATGATAATTCGGTCTAATGAAGCCAACACAGATGAACAATTAGCAGATGAGAAGTCGGTGCTCAAGCAGAGCAAAAACAGTGTTGAGCCATCTGTGGCAATTGAGAAGGGATCTTCGAGCAAAGTTGCAACGAAACGGGAAGGGGTAAAGGTGATTGTACCAGGAGCGTCCAGCAAACCCATCATAGTCATGGAGGGAGCCCACGTAGATCGGGTTGTTATCAAGCCAGTAACTCAGTTACCAGTAATCAACAGCAAGGCTATTCCATGGAACTACGAACGGGTAGCGGTAATGTACAAAGGAAAAGAAGTCAAGGAAGAAATCTGTGAAGTACAGGGTTTGACTCGCTCGGGAAGGTGTTTTACTCCCGAGGAATTAAGAAGAGCTAAAAATAATCCAACACCAATGAAGAAAGCCGTGACTGAAGAAGAAGAAGCAGAAGAATTCTTGAGGAAGATGAAGCTGCATGACTATTCTATCGTGGAACAATTAAGAAAGACGCCCGCTCAAATTTCACTATTGTCATTACTGATCCATTCGGACGAGCACCGTCAAGCTCTAATGAAGATCTTGAATGAGGCACACGTTCCCGATAAGATCTCTGTGAATCACTTGGAAAAAATAGTCAACAAAATCTTTAATGCAAACATTGTCACATTTTCTGATGATGAATTGCCTGTAGAAGGTACTGAGCACAACAAAGCTCTTTACTTCACATTAAAATGTGAAAACTCCGTGGTGACCCGGGTATTGGTTGACAACGGGTCAAGCGCAAACATCTGCCCTCTCTCCACTCTAAGCAAGTTGAAAATAGAAGAGGAGAGGATCCATAAGAACAGTATTTGTGTGCGGGGATTTGACGGTGGAGGAAGAGATTCAGTTGGGGACATAGTGCTGGAGCTGACAATAGGGCCAGTTGAATTCACAATGGAGTTTCAGGTGTTGGATATAGCTGTTTCCTATAATTTACTATTGGGTCGACCATGGATCCATGCTGCTAAAGCAGTCCCATCAACACTACACCAGATAGTCAAGTTTGAATGGGATAGACAAGAAATAGTTGTGCATGGGGAAGACAGCTTATGTGCTCACAGCAATGCCATTGTACCGGTCATGGAAATAAAAAATGACCAGGGACCATGGGTTTACCAGGTTTCTGACACAATGTTGGTAGAGAAAATTCCGGAGGGGAAATACATTCCAAATCCAAAAATAACCACTGCATCAGTCATGGTAGCCTATGAGATGTTGAAGAATGGTTTTGTATTCGGTAAAGGTTTGGGCTCATCTTTGCAAGGCATCATACTCTTCCCGAGAACTTGGGAAAATTTGGTTTGGGATTCATACCCACTGTCGCAGACGTGAGAAAGGCCAGAAAGCTAAAACAAAAGGCATGGGCCCTCCCAAAGCCAGTCCCACATCTTTCAAAATCTTTTGTCAAGTCCGGTACCAGAAATCACCCAATAACAACAATTCCTAAATCTATGATTAATCCTGACGAGGAGTTAATTGAAAGATTTGAAAAGTTGTTTGACGATGTGAACATGGTGGAAAGTGGTGAAGGTCCTAGTAACGCAGAAGTTCAATTCGTTGGGCCAGAGACAAAGCTTAATAATTGGAAAGCCACTCCTCTCCCCATTCAAAAGGAGTCTTGGTAGTTTATTTTGATTCTCCTTCAGTTTGTTTGGGTTATTCCAGGGTTGTAATCGAGATTTTTATCTTGCAGTCTGTTTGAAGTGTGCAAACCTTGTTATCTTTCATCATTCAATGAAATACAATTTCCCTTTCATTATCATTCCTGATAGTTTTTCTTTTGTTTTTCTTCTCTTTTCTGTACAGTCCTTTTTACGCTGGCTCTAGTGATATGGCATGCATAAGGAATCCTCAGCCCAGTCTTAAAAATCAATCGGATTCCGAAATAATAATTCAAGAAGTAGATTGTTTTTACGAATCAGAATATGATGAGGATGAGGCCTTCGAAGAGATTAGTAAAGAGTTAATTCACTTTGAAGAAAAACCCAAACCCAACCTGAGTGATACAGAAGCTGTCAATTTAGGAGACACGAATAATATCCGAGAGACTAAAATAAGTGTCCACCTCGAGCCAAAGATCCGGGAAGAGTTAATTAAAAAACTCATCAAATTCAAAGATGTTTTTGCATGGTCATATGACGACACGCTGGGTCTGAGCACTGATTTAGTGGTCCACAAATTGCCCACTGATCCAATGGTTCCTCCCGTCAAGCAAAAACTGAGAAAATTCAAAACTGATATGAGTGTGAAAATTAAAGAAGAAATCACCAAATAGTTGGATGTCAAGGTCATTCGGGTCACTCAATACCCTATTTGGTTGGATAATGTCGTTCCGGTGCCAAAGAAAGACGGCAAGATCAGAGTATGCGTCGATTATCGCAATCTCAACAAAGCAAGTCCAAAGGATAACTTCCCATTACCCAATATCCATATTTTGATCGATAATTGTGCCAAGCATGAGATAGGATCTTTTGTGGATTGCTATGTCGGGTATCATCAGATTCTAATGGATGAAGAAGATGCAGAAAAGACGACATTCATCACATCATGGGGAACTTATTGCTACCGGGTAATGCCATTTGGTTTGAAGAACGCCGGAGCAACTTACATGAGAGCAATGAATGCGGTATTTCATGATATGATACATAAGGAGATTGAGGTATACATGGATGATGTGATCATAAAGTCAAAGCATCAGGCCGACCATGTTAGGGATTTGAGGAAATTCTTCCTGAGACTTCGCAAGTACAATCTCAAGCTTAACCCTACCAAGTGCGCATTTGGTGTTCCATCCGGAAAGCTGTTGGGATTTATATTCAGTCGGCGAGGCATCGAGTTGGACCCATCAAAGATCAAGGCCATTCAAGAATTGCCACCTCCGAGGAACAAGACTGAAGTAATGAGTCTGTTAGGGAGGTTGAACTACATCAGCAGATTTATTGCTCAGCTCACGACAACTTGTGAGCCTATTTTAAATTTTTGAAGAAGGATGTTGTGGTCGAATGGACTAATGAGTGTCAAAAAGCGTTTGAAAAGATAAAAGGATACTTGTCAAACCCACCCGTGCTGGTCCCGCCAGAACCAGGAAGACCTTTGATTCTTTACTTAACAGTCTTGGAAAATTCATTTGGTTGTGTACTGGGGCAACATGACATCACCGGCAAGAAGGAACATGCCATCTATTATCTTAGCAAGAAGTTCACGGCTTATGAGGTTAAGTACACTCATCTTGAAAGGACATGTTGCGCCCTAACTTGGGTAGCTCAGAAATTGAAACATTATTTGTCATCCTACACTACTTACCTCATTTTGCATCCGGATCCGTTGAAGTATATTTTTCAAAATCCTATGCCGACAGGGAGACTTGCAAAGTGGCAGATATTGCTCACAAAATTTGACATCATCTATGTGACTCGGACTGCAATGAAAGCCCAAGCATTGGCCGACCATTTAGCCAAAAACACGGTCGACGAAGATTACGAGCCATTGAGAACTTAATTTCTCGATGAAGAAGTGATGCATATCGGTGAATTGGAGCAAATTGAAAAACCAGGCTGGAAACTTTTCTTTGATGGGGCTGCCAACATGAAAGGAGTCTGGATAGGAGCTGTGATTATTTCTGAAACCGGGCATCACTATCCTGTTACGGCTCAGCTTCGGTTTTATTGCACCAACAATATGGCTGAGTATGAAGCTTGTATTTTGGGGTTAAGGCTAGCTGCAGACATGGATATCCAGGAAATCTTGGTCTTGGGAGACTCGGATCTTCTGGTACATCAAATTCAAGGAGAATGGGAAACGCGAGACTTGAAGCTCATACCACACCGACAATGTTTACATGATCTTTGTCAACAGTTTCGATCAGTGGAGTTCAGGCATATTCCAAGGATCCATAATGAGGTCGTCGATGCATTGGCTACCCTGGCATCAATGTTGCAGCATCCGGACAAAGCTTTTGTGGATCCACTGCATATTCAAGTCCGCGATCAGCACGCTTACTGCAACATGATTGAAGAAGAACTTGATGGTGAACCATGGTTCCACGACATCAAGGAGTATATCAGAATGGGGATATATCCAGTACAAGCCACAGGGGATCAAAAGAGAACCATTAGACGTTTGGCAAATGGATTCTTCTTAAGTGGAGGAGTTTTGTATAAAAGAACACCAGACCTTGGATTATTAATATGCATAGATGCTAGACAAGCTACGGCTGTCATGTCTGAAGTACATTCGGGAGTCTGCGGACCCCATATGAGCGGATATGTGTTGGCAAAGAAAATTCTCCGAGCAGACTACTATTGGCTTACCATGGAGCGAGATTGTATCAGTTTTGTGCGCAAATGTCATCAGTGCCAGATACACGGAGATTTGATTCATTCCCCACCATCGGAATTACACACAATGGCGGTACCATGGCCCTTCGTCGCTTGGGGCATGGATATTATTGGACCAACTGAGTCGGCAGCATCCAACGGGCACAGGTTCATTCTGGTAGCCATTGATTATTTCACCAAGTGGGTTGAGGCCAAAACATTCAAATCGGTGACCAAGAAAGCCGTGGTCGATTTTGTTCACTCAAATATCATCTGTCGATTCGGAATCCCAAAGGTGATCATCACAGATAATGGTACTAATCTTAATAGTAACTTAATGGAAGAGGTATGTCAACAGTTTAAGATTACACATCGCAATTCTACCCCATATCGGCCCAAGGCGAATGGAGCAGTCGAGGCAGCCAACAAAAACATAAAGAAGATACTTCGGAAAATGGTAGAAAGTTCAAAACAATGGCACGAAAAATTACCATTTGCATTGTTGAGATATCGCACTACTGTTCGTACTTCGGTAGGAGCAACTCCTTCTTTGTTGGTATATGGTACTGAAGCGGTAATTCCTGCAGAAGTTGAAATCCATTCCCTTCGGATTGTCGCTGAAGCTAAGATTGATGATGATGAATGGGTCAAAACCCGTTTGGAGCAGTTGAACTTGATTGATGAAAAATGATTAGCAGCAGTATGTCATGACCAGTTATATCAAAGAAGAATAGCAAGAGCATACAACAAAAGGGTGCGTCCCCGAAAGTTTGAAGTGGGTCAGCAAGTGCTGAAACGTATTCTTCCACATCAGGTTAAAGCAAAAGGCAAGTTTGCCCCGAATTGGCAAGGGTCGTTCATTGTGACCAGAGTATTGTCCAATGGTGCCTTATGTTTAACAGATATTGAAGGAAAATGCATAGACATGGCTATAATTCTGATGCAGTAAAGAGATATTATGCATGATTTTTCTTTGGTATAATTATTGATTGTTTGTATTTGGCATTGTTTCGAAGATTGGAATGACGAAGAAAATTTATTCTGCTATCTAAACATTGTACCCTTTGTTCCCCCTTTTGAGCCACATTTGTTTCTTTCATACCCCTCTTTTGGAATCAATAACAAAAAGAAAAGGAAAAGAAAAAAAAGAAGAAAAAATATATAACAACAAGGAAATTCAAGTGTGAACTACGTTTGACCTGATTTATGTTAAGGATACGTAGGCAGCCTCACGGCTCGGTCATAGTAAAATAAAATATCAAAAGATCCCCAAGCAAGAAATTGGGGCAGAAGTTGTATTTGTAATAAGAAATGTGATTCCAAGAGTTGTAATTTTAAACCCATGTCAAATTGTTTTGAGCCTTTGATACCCTTTTATTTCTAACCCCATCCAAAAGCCCACATTACGGTCCAAAGAAAGACCTTTCGATCAGTCTTCGAGAGATGCCAATTTGAGCAAATAGAGGTGATTCATATCAGGATAACACTCTGGTCCAAGCAGGAAAAGTAATGAAAATGAGAGTCTTATGGGTGAAAACCCTCACGGGCACCATGAGGCGACAAAAGCTGAGAGAAAGTAAAAATGAGAGAGTCTTGTCGGTGAAAACCTTCGTGGGCACCATAAGGCGATAAGGAATTGAGGAATAAACAAATGAGAGAGGTTTGTCGGTGAAAACCCTTCAGGGCACTGCAAGTCGAACAAGGTCCGTAAGTTGGCGAAAAGTAAAATTGGGTTGTGGAAATTTTGGAGAACAAAGTAAAACAATTGGAAAGGAGATTGGTTAAATAGACTGGGCTGATTAATCCAAAATGCATACCGTGATCATTGGTGCCAGTGACTCCAATCAGATAAGTTCCTTGTTCCTATCTCCAACAGTTATCCAAATTTGGATTTTCTTCTTTATTCTTAATTCTCAAAATCGTCGTATTTCGTTGCTGTTAATTTTTACTCCTCTAAAGCTATTCCAAGGTTAGCCTGGTTCCAACAAATAAGAAGGAATGTCAAAGTGTACTGCCAGATTCAAAATTGCACAAAGCAAAATACGGCCAGGACATGCTGGAGATAGTATGATGAAAAGTGGGACCTAGGGTGTAAGCAAAGGTTAAATCGGTGGAATGGTTCAGCAATGTCATGAGAGATGTATGATTACGAATAAAAAAGGGTCAGAAGTGAAAAATAACAGTTGGGGGACCCCGCAGTCAGGGATCGGGCTGAAGGTCAAAACAGTCTTTTTGACCAGTTCAAGGCAGTCGGACGAAGCAAAGCATGGAGAAGAGAAAACCACCCCCAGCAAGAATGCCACAACTAACCATCACGTTTTAAACTGACAAGATTTTTCTTTGATTTGAAACAGGGGCAAAGACAATATTTGTTTTAGGAAGCACCCGGTGAGGGAAGCAAGTACCATGCAGGTTTGATCGTATAAATTTTCAGGACCCTCCTGGAAAATGGGACCTAAGTTAAACCTTAAAACAATCATAAGTAATAAATGTAGGACAAATAAGCACCAAAGGGAATGTAGGTTGGCATCAAAGTTTGCGTATAAGTTGTCAGGACCGTCCTAGATAATGGGACACAGTTTAAAATTGGTTTAGATAACAAGATTTAGTAGAAGTCATGCCTTTAAAAGATATAGCTCGTATTTAAAATTGTCATTTAGTTAAAGAGTTGTCAGGACCTCTTGGATAATGGGACGCAACTTTCAAATTTTAGTAATATTTGGTAATATGATTTAGTTTTGCAATCGTGGTTGTCCCCAACTACCAAACTGGGGCAGAAATTTTTCTTTGCTTTTTGTCTATTTTGTTGAAATCAGGCGTCCACCTGGAGAACAAGGAAGAACAGTTGAAGTATCAGCAATCAGGCGTCCACCTGGAGAACAAGGAAGAACAGTCGAAGTATCAGCAATCAGGCGTCCACCTGGAGAACAAGGAATAATAGTTGAAGTATCAGCAATCAGGCGTCCACCTGGAGAACAAGGAAGAATAATCGAAGTATCAGCAATCAAGTGTCCACTTGGAGAACAAGGAAGAACAGTTGAAGTATCAGCAATTAGGCGTCCACCTGGAGAACAAGGAAGAACAGTTTAAGTATCAGCAATCAAGTGTCCACTTGGAGAACAAGGAAGAACAGTCGAAGTATCAGCAATCAGGTGTCCACCTGGAGAACAAGGAAGAACAGTCGAAGTATCAACAATCAGGCGTCCACTTGGAGAACAAGGAAGAACAGTCGAAGTATCAACAATCAGGCGTCCACTTGGAGAACAAGGAAGAACAGTTGAAGTATCAGCAATCAGGCGTCCACCTGGAGAACAAGGAAGAACAGTTTAAGTATCAGCAATCAAGTGTCCACTTGGAGAACAAGGAAGAACAGTCGAAGTATCAGCAATCAGGTGTCCACCTGGAGAACAAGGAAGAACAGTTGAAGTATCAGCAATCAGGCGTCCACCTGGAGAACAAGGAAGAACAGTCGAAGTATTAGCAATCAGGCGTCCACCTGGAGAACAAGGAATAATAGTTGAAGTATCAGCAATCAGGCGTCCACCTGGAGAACAAGGAAGAATAATCGAAGTATCAGCAATCAGGCGTCCACCTGGAGAACAAGGAAGAACAGTTGAAGTATCAGCAATTAGGCGTCCACCTGGAGAACAAGGAAGAACAGTCGAAGTATCAGCAATCAGGCGTCCACCTGGAGAACAAGGAAGAATAGGGGAAATATCAGCAATTAGGCGTCCACCTAGAGAACAAGGGAATACAATTCAAATTTCGAGAGGTCGGGAGCCCGCTTGAAGAAAGGAATGGCGATTTATTTTGTAAGAAAAATGTGTGGTTGAGGTCAGGATCCCGCCTGAAGAAAGGAATGACAATTTATTTTCAAAGTGTTGATGAGGTCAGGAGCCCGCCTAAAGAAAGGAAAGACGATTTATTTTCAAAAAAGATGTTGTCGAGGTCAGGAGCCCCCCTGAAGAACAGAGTGGCGATTTATTTTAAAGTTGTTGTCGAGGTCAGGAGCCCCCTGAAGAACAGAATGGCGAATTATTTTTGACATTGCTGGTTGAAGTTGGGAGCCCGCCCATATAATAGAGGAATACATTTAGAGTCAGTAAAGCAGAGGAATCCAACCGGAATCCCCAACGGGAAACAACAAGAATCCCCAGCAGAGGAAGGAAGTCCAAGACTCGATGAAAAATAATGCGAAAAGGAAATAAACAGTTCGAAATCGACAGTCAAAGGAGAATACAAGACAAATCGGAAGTAAAAAGATGCCAAAGGAGTCACCAAAACATCAAAGCAACAAGAGACACAAGAGCATGATCTAGATACGATTTTATAATTCATATACCATGGTCTAGTCTAGTTTCTTGTGTTTCTTTAAGCAGGGTGTAATAAAGAGGTCAGCAAGCAGTAAAAGCAGCATGCAACAGCAGTAACATTGCAGTCCCATGGTAGTCCCAGCTACCAAAACTTCCCGAACTACATTAACCTGATTCCCTTCTAGCCAGAGATATGTAGGGAGCCTTTAAAGCCAAGGTTCGGTTAAACTTTTTCAAAAAATACTTCACACGGAGTATTCCAACGGGCAAAAATTGCTCGTATCTTCTCACTTTATCTTTGCACGAAAACTCTTTGTGTTTTCGGACAAAGAGGGGCAGCTGTGAGCACGTGATTTTTGCTTCACAAAACTACTCCAAAAGAAATCAAAAAATAAAACCTCCATTTTCTTGGTGTACAATTTTTAGGATTTGCGGGGCATTTTTGAGTAAATATTTGTGTTTTGTCAGTAAATGGTTATCCTGTTATAATTAATTGAAATAATAAAAAATATGTGGAATGTGCACTTAGTATTCTTGTTTCTTACAAATAGGAATTAATTAAACCATAATTGGGTTTTAAAAGAAAGAAAATCACAAAAATATGTAATTGTTGTAATTTTGTCATTTAAATGTGCCATTGTGTGATTTCATTTTTTTGTTTTGTGTGTTAATTGTTGTAAGTGTTAATTAATATTTGTAGTTGTATTTAGATTTTACAATTAGTTAGGAATTGTGTTTAAATTAGAAAATTAAAGAAGAAAAAGGAAAAGAGTTCAAAAATGAAGAAAGATTCGGACTGGGCCTTTTTAAAAGAAAGTCAGGCCCAAGGGTTGCACTTCCTACCCGGCCCAGATCTGTCAACCCAAAAAAACATCAAACGACGTAGTATAGGGCAAGAGCTATGTCATTTTGATGGTGCCCGTCCAGGTAATTTCAATACAATCAAACGACGCCGCATTGGCATTTTTCATCTGGACCGTTGATCAAATAGATCCAACGGTCCAGTTCAGTTCTTTCATTAAACCAAACGACGCCGTATGATTGTATTTAATCGGGACCGTTCATTATTTTTGATCTGATGGTTCCCAGGCCTTCTCCCATGACCCGACCCACTCCCGTCTGAGACCGACCCATTCCCCAACCTAAACCAAACGACACCGTTCAGTTAAATGAGTTGATCCAGGCCGTAGATCTTACCTGATCCAATGGTCAAGATCAGACCACCCCTCCCCTATATAAACTGAATTCATACCCCAGCTCCCTAACCAAGCACCCCCCTCGCCTTCCTATTCATCATCGTCTCTGAGACGAAACCCCCCCCCCAAACCCTAGCCGCCCTAGTTCCCTCTCACCTGAAACCCGGCGGCAACTACGCCGCCGGTCACCACCTTAACACCCCTGAATCACCTCGACCTCCTCTTTCCAACCATCACCATAACTCCCCTCGAATCAGGCCCCAACTCTTCGAATCTTAAATCGAAGGTTGGCCTGAAAACCCAACCATCTTCGATGATCACCAAACTAACACCCAGTGACCTTCCAGCCACCCCCAACACAGATCCTCAAACCGTTTGGCTCGAATCATCTCAGAGCTTCTCGAATCTTCATTTGAAGATTCGAGCCAAACATAAACTTACCCAGATCCGTCCCAAATTCATATCAGGTGACCCCCAGGCTTCCCTCACCCCTAAAACACCATTGGTTCCTTTCGAATCTATCTAGAAACACTCGAGCCCTAAATCTGAAAAAAAACGGAACCCTAAAATTCCGAATCATGGAATCTGTCCAAATTAATTGAAGGGTTGGGGTCTAATAGACCTTAATCGTGGTGTTCTCAGTTGGGAACACTTCGATTAAAGTCTGTTCGACCTCAAAGTGCTTAGGTCTGAGTTCGAGCCTGGGTCCGCATAATTCTGAGGTTCTGAGGTATTTTTCTTTTTTCTTTATTCTATATTTATGATTTGCTATCTATGTATCTGCTTAGTTTAGTTTTATTGATTTCCCCTGCTGTTCAGTTCGTCCTCTCATCTCAATAGACCTTTTTATTTGGTCCAAATCTGTCATTTATTTATGATTGCTGTAATTATTACGTGTGTGATCGATTATTAAGTTGCGTCGATTAGTTAGTTTCCATTTAATCCATGATTCTGGTAATAACACTGAAATTATTTGAATTGCCTATTTCTTTGTTGCTTAAATCCATGAAAAGTTGAAAGAAATCAGATTTTAGTGGGAAAATCTGTTTTTAAAATAGAAAGAGGGGGGTCAGGCAGTAAGGAGAAAGGGGGAGCCAATTTGTATAAAAGGGGGTTGGGGACTGATTTTTAGGAGAGGAGCTTCTGAAAAAAAAAACATATTCTGAAAAAAAAAAGAGCTGAAGAAAATTTATTAGGAGAAGAAAAAGATTGAAGAAGGCTATTACATTCTAAGGGAACATTCTGAGAGGAAGGGAGTGAGAAAAGATACAGAAATAGAGTTTAAGAGTTTAAAAAGAAGATTCAAAATTCAGAAATATATTGAAAAGGATACAAATATTACTGTTTCTTTAAAATTTCTGAAATTCTTAAGGTCTTTCAATTCTGAAATAACTCTTGAATGATCAGATGTTAAAATGATTCGAATTTGTTGATTTTCAAGTGTTTGGTTCAAGTGTTGGCTGCATTCTGATGAATTGATCATCATTTGATTTTTCCACTGGCTTGAAATTGATTCAAAAATTGGTTTTCCTTGGTGTGTTTCTGCTGTTGGGTTTTGTTGCTGCTTCTGCTGAATATTACCTCTTTTACCCTCATTTCCAGGTATATATTTTTAGACTCATGTCATGAAAAGCTTCGATATTGCAGAGAAATGAAATCTGGAATTTTAAATATGTCCTCTATCCATTTAAATCTATTAGTTAAGTTTTAGTTTTTTTTAGTTAGCTAATATATCCTATACTTGACATGGGAGCTATTAGCCAACTGGCCTCTTTTGAAGTTAGTATAAGCTCTGCAGTAATTTTATTTATTTCTGAAGCTTAGTGGTAATATTTATCTTCGAATTGTCGAGATGGGGAACTTGGTAGAAAGTTGACCATTAATTAAATTTTGTGTTTAAACCTTGTTAGCTAAGTGCAGGGTAGTATGGAAATATCAAGAAACCACACTAGTATATTTCGTCAAGCATCAGATTTTTGTTTAATTCTAGTTGATGTAAGTATTCTTGTTTGTATGTAATATGGTATGATAACAGCTATGGGGATAACCATAAGTGAGAGGTAAATTGATATAATCCGTTACGCTTAAGGTATTGGAACATTCCGAAAGATTCAGATGTGTATCTGCGGCATATGTAGTATAAATTTGTCTATTAAATCATTTTATAAATAAATTTTCTTTATTAATGATAAATGACCTATTTTACTTTAGGAATGCAATTAGCCCATTTCTTATAAAAAAATAATATAAAAATAATGTCAACATCATTATAAGGTATAGATTTAGTATTTATAAATAGTTTGCATAAGTCTAAATAATAATTGGTTTGGTTTTGTCCGTCTAAAATTCAATCGTCATAAGCGAATTAACTGAATAATTAGGACTTTGGACTAAAAATGGTTGTGTACAGGAGGATGAGACTTATGAATACCGATTTCGGTATTTTAAGTAAAAGATATACAAAGTGGAGTTTGCTCCAAGTAGAGTAGTGGTTTTTATGAAACAAAAGGTTTGCTTATCAACTAATTTTCTCCTAACTTTACACGTAAACCAATTGGCAAGCTTTAAAACACATACACTTGGTCCCAAGCATAGGAAGGGAATAAACAACTTGTGAATGGTTATCAAGCTCTAAGGCACCTAAGTGAATTACGGATATTGTGTGCACGGTAAGGTTGTAATTTTAGTTTCAAATTAATATTTTTATTATCTCATTAATGTTTCTAGGAGAATAGTTTCGAGGCATGTCGTTCACACATTTAAATCCTATAACCTATGGCCAACACTTAATAAATCTTGATTCTCTGGAAATCAAGGCACACCATTCAGTAAATTCCCACGGCTTTCATATTTAATATAAACATACAAAAAACAAACATTCGTAGAAAATCTTAGGACCGTTTAAAATATTATAAGTGTAGTTGTGGACACGTTCGCGTGACATGATTACATTTCTAAAGACAATTCAGAGTATGCGTTCGTGCAACTTCGAGTAAATCTTCTTAATAAAAAGGGGTTTTTGGAGGTTATTAAATTAATTTATCTCATATAGTCCGAGGTGCACAGCTCACCATTTAATCATACAAGAATGACAAATGTTCGTAGTTTTGTTTTAAGCATGCGCAACTTCGGCCAAATTCATTTTATTTTTTTAAAAAATGTTATTAACCTCATTGTGTACACGTACGCGTGACATGACTCTTTACATAAAAAAAACGAATATACGTACGCATGATTCGTTTCGAGACAATTCTATAATTACAAACAGTCTAGCTAAAAGCGGTAATAAAAGTTAAAACTATGCAAAAAGTTCAAAAAATATATAATAAGTCAGATAATTAGGCCAAGTATAAATTGTTAAGCGACCGTGCTAGAACCACGGAATTCGGGAGTGCCTAACACCTTCTCCCGGATTAATAGAATTCCTTACTCAAATTTCTGGTTCGCAGAATGTTAAACAAAGTCATATTTTCCTCGCTTTGGGATTAAAACTGGTGACTTGGGACACCATAAATCTCCCAAGTGGCGACTCTGAAATAAGTAAAGAATCCCATTTCGATTGTCCTTTGATTGGAAGAACTCTTTTTACATATGCCCTTCTCCGGGGGTGTAAGGTAAAAAGGAGGTGTGACAACAGTCAGTATCCTCGATAGGTTCGGGAGACACCGATGACGCTGGTGAGGAGCACGTTGTTGATGCAGTAAGGGTCTTATAAAAGCAACATGCAATCATTCTATGTCATCTCACGCGACAAGATAAGGTTATGACGGAGTTGAAGCAGGCATTATCGGGAGTTCGAATAATGAAAACAGACGAGATCCAATACCTCCCGAAGTTCCTGCAAACCAAACAACGCAGAGAGTCGACAACAACACTCCCAGGGGTAGGCTCAGACGGGGCTGGGGGGAGCAGATCCGGTCTCAATAATGGCCATGATCCTTTCAAGAATGAACTTTTACGGTTTATGAGGGAAGTAAACGCCCGCATGAACCAAATTCTGGTCGCGCCACCGGTACTGAAGGGCCTGGACTGGAAGAAGTATACTCAATTGCCGTACAAGCCAAGTACGACAGCAGAATTAATCCTGAAGCGGTTCAAAATGCCTGAAGTGCCAAAGTATGACGGAACTACAGACCCTCTGAGCATATTACCACCTACATGATGGCGGTAAAGGGAAATGATTTAGCTCCTCACGAAATTGAATTTGTGTTGTTAAAGAAATTTGGAGAAACTCTCATAAGGGGGAGATCTAACATGTTATTCGTTGTTACCCGAGCATTCCATAGATTCCTTTGAAATACTCGCGACTCTTTTATCAAGGCCCATTCCAGGCCAGAAAAATACAAGGCCGGAAGGCCGACATATTCAGGATTCCGCAGGGAGAGTCCGAGCTACTACGATAATTCGTTACCCGATTCCAGAAGGAAAGAATGTTGCTCCCAGCTATCCCGGATGAATGGGCAGCTGAAGCATTCACCAAGGGATTGAATCCAAGAAGTTCAGATGCTTCCCAAAATCTGAAGGAAAGCCTGCTAGAGTTTTAAGCAACAACTTGGGCAGATGTCCACAACCAATATGAATCAAAAATAAGGATCAAAGATGATCAGGTTGGATTCCATCATCGACCAAAGGATGGGAGAAGAATAGAGAAAAATCGAAAAATAACTACGACATGGATAGACGGACTTCGAGGGGCCGATTTTTGCCCTACGGGCGGACAGTAGCCGTGGAAGAAGCTTCTGGACAATAGACAAGTTCACTATTGATAGAAGGACTGATCGTAGCCGAAACAATATATCACTACAGGATAAAGAAACGTTGGGGTCACAGAATCCTTCTTACCCCAAGTTACTAGAATACAACTTCGACGTCATCATAGTGGAATTGGTGTTACCCATGAGAAAAATCTTAGAGGCACGGTTCCAAAAACCAATGAGATCTGATCCCAGCCAGACGGATCCCAACTTATAGTGTGAATACCATGGGATGAATGGCCACCGGACATGGGATTGCCGACACCTTCGGGAAGAGGTGGAAACATTACTGAAGAATGGTCACCTCAGAGAGTTCTTAAGTGAAAGAGCTAAGAATGATCACCTCGTAGGGAATGATATTATTGGGGTTACCTTTTCGGCATCAAAGAAGACGAAAGTATCAATAACTCATAGTAAAAGGCTCCGGGAAGACAATATCACTTTTACAGAGGAGGGCGCGGATGGATTGCTGCTACCACACAACTGTGAGCACGTAATTTTTGCCCTAAATGAATTACTCCCATAGATTCAAGAAAAATAAATTTCTCCCATTATCTGCAATTTTGTGGATTTTTGTGGCATTTCTTGTCGACTGTCTGCATTTATCTGGGCACGTTATTTTATTTAATTCATGAAAAATACAAAAATACACTGCATTTGCATTTAGGATTTAATTTTGCATTTTAATTAATTAGTAATTTAGTCATGTTACAAAAATAGAAAAATCACAAAAAATAACTCATTTTTTGCATTTAGTGTCGAATTTTGCGGCTTTCTTTTTAATTGGGTGATTAATTAGTTGTGGTAAGCATTATTTTTAGTTAATTAATTTAATTTGGCAGGATAATTTGGGTTAGGATTTAAGTTATATTTTATTTTTATTTTTATTTTTAAAAAACAAAGGAATTAAAATAATTTTAAAATTAAAAGAGAAGGGAAAACAAAGAGGAGAGTCTGAATTGGGCTAGAACCATTTAATTTTCCCCGGTCCAAATAAAATTTCCGTTCAGTCCAGCCCAAACCCATACCCCAACCCGGTCCGATTTCTACACTTAACCAAACGACGTCGTTTGACCCCTCCCCATCTCAACCGTTGGATCAACAAGATCCAACGGACCGGAACTGATTTCCCCCCGGTATATAACTATCCTATATGAGCCTACCCACTCTCTCATCGTCTCTTTCACTCCTCCGCTTTAGAGATCAAAGGCAACCCTAATCCGCCGCCCCTATTTCCTCCACCGTCTCAGGTCGGCGGCGCTGCTCCCAAACCACCCCAAATTGACACCACAGAACCACCACGACCCCCTCGTTCCAAATCCCCGATCCGTTTCCCTCGAATCTTGCTAGAGCATCTCGAATCTTAAGTCAAAGATTCGAGCCCTAAAAGCCTAAAACCAGATCTAATACATGTAAGGTCGTCCCTCCAGTTCTTCTAAGTATTCAAGGTCGGGTTTATCCCGGAATGGTGTTATTCGCATTTTCTTAACGAAGAATAGGCGATTTACATCATTTTTGGGTTAAATCAGAATGTATCTGGTGATTTCGAGTCAAAGTCAGTAAGTTTTTTTTTCCTATCTTCGCCCTTTTGTTCGCTTTTATACCTCGCTTCTTCTTCTTCTTCTTCTTTCTCCGTTTATTTGAGCATGCCCTGATTGAAAGTAGTTTCGAATTTATTTATTCCCTTAGGACAGTTTTTTTTGTTGTGGTTGTATATTTATTTCCGTTTCATTTCTTCAGTGTTCTTTTCAAATTCTTGATTATTATTCTTTGTTTATCTTGATTTTATTTTAGGTTGTGACAACTTGTTGATGATTAGCTTAAGATATATTATTGTTAAATTAGGTAGTTTAGTCTTAATCTCAGTTTAGTATTTTAGCTTAAGAGAAAAATCACCCTTTTAGCTTAGATTTTGGGTTATGAAGTCACTCAATTGTTTCTCTTTTCTGCTTATCGTCAATTTGGCTAATTGGATTTCTGACCCTTTTGGTTTGGGCCTAGGGTTCGATTCCGATTCATTCATTTGAGTTTGAACCATTGGGTCAAAGTTGACCCATGACCCGTTTTGGTTTCAGGGGTAATAACATGGTGCTTAAGGGGTAAAATAAGAATTGTAGGTAAGGGAATCATTTGTAACAGCCTAAGGAAACTTCTAGGAAGTTAGGTATTGGGGCTAATATGGAAATTTGATTTTTAGACTAGGGTTTTCTGAGCAAAAATGAGAACATAAAAAGGATAGAAGTGCAAATTTGAATTCTTTGAGGCTGCCCTAATGCCTTGCCTATAAAGGCACCAAGACTTGCTATTCAAGTCAGATTTGAAGGGAGATGAAAAATATCCAAAAAACTGAAATGCCTACCTTTCTTTAAGAAATTCTTAAATAACCTGGAATTCCTTGTATTTTTTGGAAAACTAGTGAGAATTTTGCTCGGATTTTGGTTCTTCTGGTCCTAATAGTCTGGTTCAAATCACTGAAAATTCACGGTCTGGCATTCTGGTCTAAAATGGATTGAATTCCGAGTATTTTGAGTCTGGTTTGGATTCTGTTGTGGTCTCTACTATCCTATTGTTGGGTTTAAGGCTGGTTTCTGCTGTTTTTCTTCTACTGAATCCTTACTCCTTTGTTCCCTTTATTTTCAGGTATTATTCATCTCCTTGACGTGTGAAATGGAGAAGCACAAGTTTGTTTGCTTGAAGTTTGAAATATTGAGAGCATTAGTTTTATTAAATGTATGTTTTTACATTTCTATAAACCTTCAAATTTCATAGTTAGTTTGGTTCTCATTGTAGTTTGCTCATTTCTGTTTTAGTTTTAAGTTCGTTTGTAATGTTAGGCAAGTCGCGTGCTCTAGTTATTAGTGGTTCGCATGAATCTGAGTAAAGAGTTTTGTATAAAAGGAATTCAAAGGCTATTACAACAGACTATTTGATTAGATTGCTTGGGTTTTAGATGTTATGTCTATTCTCTGTCGTAATCCACGTTGTTTAGTATAGGTTTCCTTTCGAAGTCATCAAAAATTCCAAGCACTAGTGGAATAATGTTCAAAATTGCATGCTATGTTTTATAATCATGTTAGGTTTTAGGTTAATATTTAACTTCGCATTTGTTAAGTGAATAATTTCATTGGATCTCTTTTGTCAATTGCATGATCTGAACATAGGGTTGAGTAAACTCGAATCTGGGTAAACATGATGGCTAAATAATTGTTTGGTTTAGGAGTCCTTTAAACTTCGGAATTGTGGGCTAGGTCACTTTGAGCTTAAAACGACCAAATTCAGAGGCTTTCTCCCTTGCATGTTCCTATAGATTTTGACCGATTTGCTTTTAATTGAATTAACACAATTGTTGGTTCTGAAAACTTGGGCCTGAAGTTGGCCCCAAATAACAGACGCCCGGTCCCTGATTCAATGTCATGTTGAGTATTTGAACGTCTCTCCCGCATTAAGACCTGGGCTCACTTGGGCCCAAGCTAGAAGGTAATTGGAATGGATTCGATTCACGGCAATTCGCCAATACAATTTGGTTTCGAGTTGATTGGCCTTTTTAATTTGATGCCCGCTAGTTAATTAGTAGGATCGAGATTTTAATTAAATAATTAGAAGTTCCACAAGCCTCCTTTTAATTAATTAATTGGACTTTTAAAAGTAGATTGGGGGTGCACTATATTAGGCAAGACATAGTCTATGGCCCTCATGATTTAGCTTAAAAACCTTTTAGTTAGAATAAATCGAGGTGTGTCGTGCCAAACAAAATCTCAAATGCATGGCCCTCATTTAATTAACATGTGAATCCTTAAAATTCGAGGCGGGTCATTTAGTTGAATTTTCATGACCCTCGCAAATTTAAAAATGTGTAGTTGCTTTAGGCGCGCTATTTAATAATTTACCTTCCTAAACTCGGGTGCATATTTATGCGGCCCAAATCAAAATCTCAAAAATGTTAGATAAAATATGTCGAGAGCTGCGGGTGAATTTATGTGACATGGTTCAAGACGTATTTTAAATGGCGTTGCAATTTTTCCTTAAAATAAATAAAGCGGTTATAAAGTTAAAATGCACATAGGTTTAAACATATATTAAAATCAGATAATGGGCCATTTATAACAGTTGAGCGACCATGCTAGAACCATGGAATTCAAGAATGCCTAACACTTTCTCCCGGATTAACAAAATTCCTTACCCGAATTTCTGGTTCGCGGACTGTAATATGTCAATCTTTCCTCGATTCGGGATTTGAACCGGTGACTTGGGACACCATAAATTATCCCAAGTGGCGACTCTGAATCTTTTAATAAAAAATGATCCCATTTTGATTGTCACTTTAAGTTGGAAAAAACTCCCTTATACACCCTTTTCCGGGGGTGTAGGTAAAAAGGAGGTGTGACAACAACGATGCACTGGTAATTTCTTTAAATATGTTGGATTTTAAGATTAAACCTATTCTAGTGGATCCAGGAAGTTCGACTAATATCATACAATGGAGAATATTGGAGCAAGCTAAACTCATCAGAAGCATTATTCCGGTCACAAAGCTCCTCGCTGGATTCAACCTTGCGAGCGTGACGACCCGGGGAGAGATTTTATTGCTCACGAACGCTGAAAGAGTAATGAAAACAACTCTTTTCGAAGTTGTAGATGGTTATATGTGATATAATATCATCCTGGGAAGGCCATGGTTACACGAAATGAAAGTTGTACCCTCAACATATCACCAATTGATGAAGTTTCCAATGGCCAAAGGAATCAAACAAATAAGGGGTGATCAACCAGCAGCAAGGGAGATGAATGCAATTTCGGTCTCCAGTAGCAAAGGAAAGGAACACTCGACATAGCAATTGCAGGAGCTGACACCTACTCTTGAACTAGAACAAGTTAGCTCGGGGATAAAGGCATCAGAGCATTATCAGGTGCCGTGATATTTTCAAGTTCCAAAAGAGATGGATGCAACAAAATCCATAACGGAAGAATTGGAACAAGTTGCATTATTCGAAGAAATCCCTGAAAGGAAATTCCACGTGGGGACGGGACTGCACCCGGAGCTCAGGTATCCCAACGGAGGTAGCCGTGCACAAGTTAAGCTTGGATCCTAACATACCTCCGGTAAGACAAAATAAACATACTATTGCCGAAGCCAAGAATAAATTCATCAAAGAAGAGGTAACCCGCTTGCTTAACATCGGTTCGATTCGAGAGGTAAGATATCCATACTGGCTAGCTAATGTAGTAGTAGTTCCTAAGAAGAATAATAAATTTTGCATGTGTGTATATTATAAAGATATTAATAAGGCGTTCCCGAAAGACTTATTTTCACTGCCAAATATCGATCAAATGATTAATGCCACAGACAGGCACGAGTTAATGAGTTTCATTGATGCTTATTTCGGGTACAACCAAATCAAGATGAACCCGAAAGATAAGGAAAAGACTTTGTTTATAATGAATTTTAGTACATATTGTTACAATGTGATGCTCTTCAGGTTAAAAAATGCCGAAGCCACTTATCAACAGCTCGTGAACAAGATGTTTGAAAATCAAATAGGCAAAACTATGGAAGTTTATATAAACGATATGCTCGTTAAGTCTTTGAATGCAGACGACCACCTTAAACATCTGCAAGAAACTTTCGACATCCTAAGGAAGCATAATATGAAACTTAATCATGAGAAATGCACGTTCGGGGTTAGTTCCGTTATGTTTCTGGGATTTCTGGTCTCACAAAGGGGGATTGAGGTAAAAGTCCATAGAAGACATCCGAGACCAACTGTCAAATGGAAAGGAAGTCCAAAGGCTCACAGGGAGGTTGGCGGTTTTGAGCAGGTTTATTTCTCGGTCGTCAGAAAAATGTCATCACTTCTTCACACTACTTAAAAAGGAAAATAATTTCGAATGGACACCATAGTGCCAGCAGGCCTTGAGGTATTTGAAGAAGTACTTATCAAGCCCTCCATTTCTCTTAAAACCAAAAGAAAGTGAAACGTTGCTAGTTTACCTAGTAGTCTCGGAAGTTGAGGTAAGTGCGGTTTTAGTTCGAGAGGATAAAGGTATGCAATCCCCATTTATTATGCTAGCAAAATTTTAGTGGGAGGAGAAACTCGCAACCCACATTTAGAAAAATTGGCCTTAGCTCTCGTAGTTGCCGCTTGGAAGCTGAGGCCCTACTTCCAATGCCACCCGATAGCCGTGGTGACTACTTTCCCTTTGCGAAACATTCTCCATAAATCCGAGCTCTTGGGAAGATTGTCCAAATGGGGCGTCAAAATGAGTGAATTCGACATAGAATATAAACCAAGGACTGCAATTAAATCACAAGTCCTGGCCGACTTCGTGGCTGATTACAGTTCGGGTTTATTATTTCTGGTAACCAAGGAGGCAGTACTGGTGTCGGAATCGACATTGAGGGGTTTGGACCTTATTTACGGATAGAGCTTCCAACATAAAATGGTCCAGGCTCGGAGTAGTCTTAATCACGCTTTCAGGAGAAACCCTAAGGCAAGCCATCAGAACGTTCCCTTTAACTAATAATGAAGTAGAGTACAAAGCTTTGATTGTAGGACTCAGATTGCCCCTGGGACTTGACTTCGAGGTCTTCGAAATTAGATGTAACTCACAGTTGGTGGTAAATCAGGTCTACGGGATCTTTGCAACCAAAGAAAAACGCGCGCAATAATACGTGATAAAGGTCCATGCTCTGTTGGCGCGATTCCTAGAGTGGTTAATTACTCATATCCCAAGAGAGAATAATGTAGAAGCTGATGCGCTGGCAAACTTAGGGTCATCTACGGAAATAAAGGGATCGAAACCCGAGACAGTAGTATAAATGATGAGCTTAGTCCTTGATGCAAGTGATTACTATGAGGTAAATTCAACTAATTTGGTCTGGGACTAGAAAAACTAAATCATCGATTATCTCGAGCACGGGAAATTTCATGAAGACCCTAAAGCATCACGGGTGTTACGCGCAAAAGCAGCGCGATATAGCTTCAAGAGACGCCAATTGTATAGAAAATCTTTTCAAGGCCCGATGGACCGGTGCTTAGGGGCATCCAAAGCTAACTATGTCATGAGGGAGGTCCATAAAGGAATATGCGCAACCACTCGAGCGCAGATTCCTTGGTGCTGAAGTTGGTGCGGGCAGGATATTACTGGCCCCGCATGGAACATAACACCAAAGACTTTGTAAGAAAATGTGATAAGTTCCAACGATACACCCCACTAGTGCATCAACCGGCAGAACCCTTACATTCGGTTCTGTCCCCATGGGCGTTCATGAAATGGGGGATGGACATCGTCGGACCGCTGCCATTGGCTCCCGAAAAGGTAAGATTTCTTTTAATCTTGACTGACTATTTTTTCAAGTGGGTGGAAGCAGGTCCTTATCAGAAGATCAGAGAACGTGAAATAGTCGATTTATTTTGGGAAAACATACTTTGTAGGTTCGAAATACTAAAATAAATAACATGCGACAATGGGCCATAGTTTATCGGTGCAAAGGTTACAAAGTTCCTCAAAGATTTAAAAATAAAGAGGATCACATTTTCTCCCTATCATCCGAGCGCAAACGGTCAAGCAGAGTCAAGGAATAAAGTGATTGTTCAAAACCTCAAGAAAAGGTTGGAAGTGGCAAAAGGCAACTGGCCTGAAGAATTACCCGGAGTGCTATGGGCCTACCGAACAACAGCCAAGTCGAGCACAAGAGAGCTCCTTTTTCCTTTGTGTACGGTGCAGAAGCTCTAATCCCAGTGGAAGTAGGTGAACCCACCTTGAGATATTCCTAGGCAGATGAAGAATCTAACAACGAGGCAATATTAATCAACTTAGAGCTGCTCGAGAAACGCAGGGACTTGGCGCATGTAAGAATGGCATCTCAAAAGCAGAGAATGGAGCGGTATTATAATCGAAGAGCCAAACTCCATTATTTCAAAGTAGGGGATCTGGTTTTGAGGAAAGTAACTTAAAATATCATGGATCTCAACACGGGGAAGCTAGGTCCAACATAGGAAGGTCCTTACCGGATTTCAGCTATCACCGGAAAAGGTTCATACGAGTTGGAGAATTAGAATGGAGAAAAATTGCCCAGCAATTGGAACGTGGTGCACCTAAAAAGATATTACTGCTGATGAACATTATCCGATCAGAAAGTATGTGCTGCACTCTTTTTCCCTTCGTTCAGTTTTTGTCCCAATTGGGTTTTTCTGGCAAGGTTTTTAATGAGGCAGCAACAGAAAGCTTACTACAAAGACAACAACAATAAGACTTTTAATAGCAGGGCAAACAAGTAAGTTTCCACTGGGGGACGGTTAGATAATCTTTTTCTCTATAGCAAATTCCCACTGGGAAGTTAGGTTTACTATTGAGCAAAGATTACCCGACCGTTTACGAGTACAAACCACTAGAGGGTTGTTAGATAGTCTTTTGTTCGATAGCACAGATCCCTAAGGGGAAGTAAAGTGTGTTACCGAGTTAAGGATTATCTAGCAATTCATTGGTGGAACCTTTGAAGATACAAGACTAGTAGCGTTCCAATTCGCACTCTTCAATTCGAATAGTAGGGTGGGGGATGATATAAGGATACAACAACAATGACTGTCACGTCGACCGAGAAACAAAAATCTGGAAACATAATTGCATCATCAGGACCGGGGACTGCGCGGTCATCCCCGTAGAAACAAGTTGTACAATATAACAACAAGTAATGACAATTTATTTTTAGCATAGCAAAGGCTTGTGTACTTTTGAAACTAGAAGGAATTAAATGAAATGAAATCCTTTTGTTTTTACCTGGTTTCTTGTCTGAATGATGAACTAACTTTGTCATTTGAAAGTTAAACAAGTACTTCAAATGCCAGTACCGTAATGAACAGGAGACGTCCTCTTCAAGAGCACCGTAAACATAAGAGGGCTCTCTCTTATGATAACCCTCACGTTAAAGGGTTGGTTTTGGAAGAATTTATGCCCGGAATCAAAATGCCTTCAGGGAACAATACACCCGAAGACGTACACGAAAGGACGTAAAAATTAAACTTGCGCAAATACTTATGAAACCCTCACATAAAAGAGGTAATACCCGGAACTAAGAATGTTTTGGGGGAAGATACATCCAAGGCTGCACATAATAAAACTCAAATAGAAAATTGTGCGCAAAGGTCTTACGAAAATGCAAAGGTTAAAGACTTGCATGGGTATTCAAATGAAAGTAAGACTCAAACAATACTTGAGCAAAAAAGATGTCTTTATTTACATAAACAACAAATGTACAAGAATTGGAAAAAGAAAAGAAAGCAAAACTGCAGTATTGCCAGAACCAGGAGGAAAAGAAGTGTACATGTCCCCAAGAGAAGTAGATGGATGTCGCGCCCTCTTTTTTCCCTTTTGACGGGGAAGTCCGGGTTTCGACATTCATGGAGGGAGATAACTCGTTTCCCTTTCGGAATTTGAATATTTGGAGAGTCGCCACCTAATGGATTATGGTGCGTTAGGGCACCTAGAGTAATTAACTCATGAACTAGTTTACATTACCAGAGATTAGGGTAAGGGCTCGAAATAACCTTGAGGAGAAGGTGTTAGGCATCCCTCGCGGTCTACAACGGTGGGTCCCGACCGAACTTAAACTATGTGAATTAGTCATTCAAATAAACAATTTTAACACGTACTAGCAAATAAAGGCATGTTTTGACACTCTAAGTACATATATGGTTCAAGTAATGAAAACAACGGAAACTATTTGAACAATTTGCATATATGTAAAGAATAGTAAATTCATTTAAAACACATAGGAATTGGGAAAAAAGAGGGGTCCAAGGTTGGTTAGCCTACAGGATCATACCCACACAATGCTCGGTAATCACTCCTCAATGAGGGGCTACACGTGACATTAGCACGTAGTCATCATATCCTTATTACCCAATTCCCTCCCCTTGGTCATAACCTAAAGCGTTCGAGCAACCTTGAAAGATATCCTATGCGTGCACTACCCGCCCCTTCCTTGTGGCCCTGGAGGTATTTAGGACCTATAATTTAGGTAGTTCTAGACCATCATAAGGTACTTAAGGAGAAAAGTCTAGGCGACAATCAAAACAGTTAGGACTACATTAAAGAGAGAACAATTAAAGGCTCACATCTTTGCCTTCACAAACAGAACAAGTAAGTACACGTCTCAAACAACAATTTCAGGTATTTAAGAGAAAACCTTAGAACATGATATCTAGGTGAGCATGGAGTATATAGTATTGAATTAGGACCAAAGTGTCAAAGACCTATTCAACTTGCCTACTGATTTTAGACCTGTTGAATATGAGCAGTCACAGATAACAGAGCATAGTTTTATAGTTGCATGATTTTAATTGCCCTACGGGCTTGCCTAGGCGTATAATAGTGATGTCCTATGAGCATGGTATTTATTATTGATTAGGAATGCAGTAAATCAGTAAACCATTTTTAAACGGGCAATTTGAATCCTATAGGCATGCTTTCTAGTGATATTGATTAACACGAGAAGAGTAGGTTAGTCGATCTGATTCAGAACTTACAGGCACGAGTTAAATTGATTTTAAATCTAACTAAACTGGTTTTAGATCCTATAGGCATGATTTCTAATTGAACATAAGGTGATGCAAGCAGAATTCATTTGACCGAAGCAAAATCCCTATGGGCATGATTTCTAACAACTGATTTTAAATCTTATAGGCATTGTATCTAATTATTAAAAGCTGATTTTGATCTTTTAGGCATGATGTCTAATTATATAAAAGTAAATCAATCAGAACTTATTTAAATCAAAACAGATCCTATAGGCATATTATCTAACAAATGCATTCGAATCGAAATGGACCCTATAGGCATGTTATCTACCCAACTTTACCCATAAAATACAACTACCCTACCTTTTTCACTAATCACCCCACTGCTTATTTACAATTAATTATTACAGATCAAGAATTGAATGAATTACATAAATAGAACAGAAATTAAGCTATAGGGAGCCTGAAGTAGGCCCAAAGTGATTTTCAAGCCTCTAGTAGTCTCAAATGCCCAAAGTTCCATAGCCAATTTCATGTCTAGGTGTGTTAGAGTTCCCTAAGGACCTCAAGGATCTCGGCCAGTGCTCACACCTAGACCTTTCTCAAATAATAACTAATTTATGTGTAGTGTGGAAGTTCCACCCCTGATATGCCAGAGTTTAGAGAATCTCAAGGGTTTCTAAGCAGTACACATACTAGAGAGGAATGACTTAATAATCTAGGAATAAGTGAAAGTGCATAATGGTTTGAAAGAGTTTAATAGACAGTATAAAGAAAGTTCTTAGGAGTGAAAAGAATTTCTGAAAACTAGTACTGACTTAATGATAAAACAGTTTGAGGAAAGTATAAAAACAATTTGCAACCAGAATACAAGTCATAGAATAAAGAGTTTTAGGAGGTACTTTGGCAAACATCTTTCATACAAGGGAAGAGGGATTGGGAATACAGAGAATACTCTTTAATGGATCACATAGATAACATGATGCATAGAGTTCTTAAAGGGTTCTGCAGAACTAGTAGGTTAGATAGAATGCAGGTCATGCAGCAAAGATCACAGTTAACATGTTGAGGATATCTAAACAACAGAGCTAGAGTCAGGGAGATTAACTAACTTAGCAGGAGTGAGGCAGAGCATGCAAGGACTTAAATGGGCATGCTAGGCAAGAATTAACAAGTGAAGGCATGCTAATTACACAAAAAGCAGAGTTTAGGCATGCTAGATAAATAGTAGTCAGTCAAACAGGCTTAGTTACATGTGTAGACATGTTAAAAAAGATAGCAAACAAACAAGTAAAGTAGAAACATGCTAATCACAGACTTGAATAGGCAATATTTGGCATGCTGGGTAAGCAGTAAATAGAAGCAAGAATGGACCCAGGCCATATGAACTAATACAGTAAATAAACACATAGGTTTAGATTCTTAAAAATTAATGAGAATCATACATAATTAAAGGAAGAAAACACAAGATGTGAGAAAGGTATTGTGCAATTTCCAGCCTTGGCTTGTAGCCGGCTAGAATAACAGAGATCACAAGTAGCAAAGAGAGCAGAGAGAGCCTTCTTTTCAAAGTGTAAAAGGGGTAGTTTCTAAACTATTGTTCGTCTTTAGAAGTGAGAATAGGTAAGGGCATATATAGTAATCAAGAGTTAAACAAAATAAGGTAAAGAATCAATTATGTAGCAATTAGGGAAATTCACAGAATCAGTCACACACGTAAAATCAGTAAGTATTCCCCTTAATCAAGGGATAATCAATCATCGGTAAAAGCATGATAGATATTTAAGGAAAGAAATCAAGTAGGACTTAGGTACAAAGTAAGTAATTAGAGGTGAATGAACAAGAGTTCAATTAAGGAAATAATTAGTAAGAATCAGTAAGTAACATCGTTGATTCAAATAAGGCAAGAGAAAACTTAATTAAGGCAAGAAGTTCAATCAAAACGAGTAAAGAAGTAAGAATCAAAGGTTTTGTTAAGGAAAAGAGTTTCAATCAAACCAAAATAAGAACTTCATAATAGTCAAGGGTTTAATTAAAAGAGAAAATCACGTAAAGAGTCAACAAATATCGCAGACAATTCAAACAGGCCATGAAGGAAAAGTCAGGGCTCAACACAAAGTTTTTAACGAAGCAAATTGGTAAATCAAAATTCAAAACAACATGATTTAAGGAGAAAAATATTAGTTTACCATGAATAGCCGAAATGAACATAGACACACAGAATCAGTAGGAAAGTTGAACCAAGAAGCTTAGTAGAGACATATTAGGATAAAAAAATCACAAGACATCTAGTTGGCTAAAGAGAAATCACAAGAACCAAAGCAAGTCAGTACACAAGTAATTCAAAAACCAAACAAAAAATGCCGAAAAATTAGGGCTTTTAGTATAAACAAGTTAAGGTTAAAGCAAACCTATATGAAATCGGTTAAAACATATAAGAAATAGAAGATTAAACATTCAAATCATCAAACGTTTTGGAGAAAGAAATTTTCGGGAAACCCTAGTTTAGAAAAAATGAAAAATCATTCGAAAATCAGACGGTTCTTTTAAAACTCATGGAATAGATTCAAACCATCTCAGATCTGTACAGATCTAAGAAGTTCAGAAGGAAGAAATTAGGGTTTCGAGAAGAACAACACAAAGATGAAGAAGTAGGCTTAGAAACCCATGGATCTAAGGCGACATAGGAAGATCTTACTCGGAATTAAATCGGAACAGCCTGAAACAGGCGAGAAAGGGCCATAGATGCAAGCGGACTGACCCTGGTCCCTCGAGGACCTTAGATATGGCAATACCAACATAAGAGAGGCCATTAGAGGCCTGATGGTGGTAGGGAAATACCATGAAAGACAACAGATGCCGGTGACGTGGGTAAGTTAGGGTTAGGGATTGAGAGCTTCTGAGAGAATAGAGGATCAGATGACAACATGAGAGGTGAGG
This sequence comes from Nicotiana sylvestris, assembly GCF_000393655.2. Taxonomy (NCBI): domain Eukaryota; kingdom Viridiplantae; phylum Streptophyta; class Magnoliopsida; order Solanales; family Solanaceae; genus Nicotiana; species Nicotiana sylvestris. Next base: position 165,041,741 of record NC_091064.1, on the reverse strand, counting down.
GAAATGAGAGGTTTGGGGGGGCATTAGGTTTAATTTTGGAAAGGGGGAGCCTGGATCGTTGATCAAAATGATCAACGACCCGAATTTGGCCGGGTGTTGGGTTGGGCAAATGGATATTGGGCCTTGGGTTTCTGGGTTAAAATTGGACTGAGTATTGGGTCAAATTTAGGATTAGAATTGAATACGAAATGGGGCCAGATTTTAAATAGCCAATTTTAACAACTAAATAATTTATAAAAAAATAATAAATGAGTACCAAAATGTCTTTGTGCACTAAAAATGATTTAAAATAGTTATTTAACATTTTAAAAATATAAAAGATCATTTTATGCATAAATAATATAATTATACATTAGTATGGACTATTTTTGCAAACATATGCAATTTAGCTTGAAAAATGTAAATGTAATTACAAAAAATACACTAAAAATATTTAAACACTATGTTGGCATAAATAATGAATTTAGATGACTAAATCATCGCAAAAGTAGTATGAAGGATAATAATTGGATATTTATATAATAAAAAAAAGAGAAATAAATTGATTTAGAGCCTTTAAAACTATAGAAAAATTATAAAAAATGCTTATGCATGCTTATAACTGCATATGTACAATTTTGAAAGTATATATATGTATTAAAAATACGTGAGGGAATTAGATATCAACAATGGATCCACCGATGGCTCGGCATTTTCCCTAGTTTGGCCTTCAGCATCATCGTCTTTCGATTCCTCTTCAGTTCTTGAAAACTCGAAACTGGAACCAGAAGGGCCAGGAGTATCAGACTACGTTGGGATTCCATTTTTTGCAGCTAACTCAAGCTTACGGGCCATAGCAATCTCGGTATCAAAATCAATGATACCTGTTTTTGCCTCTTCCAGGGGTTTTCTCCTCATGCTGTACATGGCATAAGTTTTCTCAACAACGAAGGAAGCTGCTCGGCACTTAAGTTCTTATTTGAGTTGGGTTACCTTGGCAGGAAGGCTTTCCTGGGCTGACCTAATAGATCTGAGGCTAGCATCAATGTCCCGGACAATTGAACTAAAGAGCTTATTATGCTCGATAGTTTTCCTGTACTTCTCTTCCAGCTGGGCATGTTTCGACCCCGCATCAGCAAGCTCTTCATTTTGGAGTTCAAGGCTGCCTCAAAGTTAGTCACTCTTTCAGTGGAGGCAGCCTCGCGTTCGGTTGCAGCAAGAACGACGTCATGGACTTCAACCCATTTGGCCTTGGCTTTGGCAAATCTAACCCTCAGCGGGCCAATTTCTTGGTTAAAAGTTACAACCTCTTGCTCGCTTTGCTAAAAACAAGCTTCCAATACAACGGCCTCAGTGGCCTTGGATTCCAATTTCGAGAGGCGAGCGACACTTTGCTCCCGTTCTGCCAAAAGCTAATCCAGAGCAAAAGTAATTTCTTCCTTATTATGAATCAACCTCTGAAGGCCATCAAAAGCAAGAAAGTTGGCCTACAAATCAAGAAAAGTAAAACTCAGAATACATTTATACAAAAGTAGAAGAAATAACAAAGGATGAAAGGAATGTACCGCTGCGACATTGTGCATGTCGTTGTTCAACAAACACTCTTTCGAGAGTGCCTGAATCTTTTCCTAATATTTTGGCTTCAGATAATTAGCAAGCTCCACCGGACGGGATAGCAAATTGCATCTGGTAGAGACTGAAAGAGTAACATTCCTCCTCCTATGGGGATCTTCAGAAGGGGTAGCATAATTTTGCCCCAAATTCCTATGAACTGGGGACTGGTGATGAGGAACACCTTCTTCATGCTCAGATGTGGCCGGTGCAGATAGTGTAGCAGTTGCTGGTAGTAGAGTAGATAGAGATGGAAGTGATGTAGCAGTTGCTGGTGCTAGTGAAGGCAGGGATGAAGTTGATGGAGTTGAAGGGTGTGAAGTAGTTGCACTGAGTGCAGTCCTGGTTGTCGGGTGCTCGCCAACCAAAGACAATAGGGACCCAGTACTCAGCCCTACAGTACCGGGCACAACAATTGGGGACCGGTAATGGGAGTTGGCATTTTCCCCTAAATCAAATTCCCCCAAAGTGTCGAGGCGTCGTCCTCAGTTGGTATAACTAACTCAACAAATTGAGCATTCTATTGAGTTGATGATGAACGCCACCTTCTGTGTAGAGAAGCCCCATCATTACTAGCTTCTCCATCATTGTCGATCATCATGGTGTTTATGACTGGCCCGGGAGAAGGGCTAGTGATCACAACATCCTAAGACGAGTCAGGGGCAATAGTCTTCGCCCTCTTATTCTTTTCCCCGGCCACAGAAGAATGCCTTTTTTTTGGTTGCTTGTTCTCCGGCCGGGGACTTTGTGGTAAAACATTTGTGCCCGAAGCAGGACCGAACATACCTGTTCGAGTAAGTGCTTCTTGAAGCAGCCTCGCCGTATCAGAAGGATCAACCAAGACGTCATCCTCGAGTACAACAACAGAACCTGCAGGTAGACCTGATTTTAAGGAAAAGATACTATGGATCAATCAATTTCCTCACATAAAAAGTTGAAACAATGTTAGTTTGAATTATCATGATTTTGTCCTTCCACCCCGTACTTGATGGACAACTCTTTCGACGTATGACTCTCGGGCGTGGTAACATCCAAGATCTTTTGGACCCACTGGCCCAAGCCTTCAACGATAGGCGGAACCTATAGACTCACTGAAACATGCAAAGGATCAAGGATCAATACGGCTATAGAATAATATTTATCAAAAGAAAATATTAAACAAAGATACAAGTGCGGTTCTAAGCGGCCGGAAAGGATGAAGCCATTGCAGGAATGATATCGCTGGTGGCAACTGCAATGAACCGTTCCATCCACCCACAGTCGTTGTCGTCATCCATGCTAGATAACAGAGCATGGTGGCACACTTGCAGAGGTTTACCATTCCCCCGCGAAAGATCTTGGGAGAATAGAGATTCATCATATGAGCTAAATTTAGCTCTTCTCCAGTCTCCTGGCACAAACGCCGAAGGCAAGCAACCGTCCTCCACACAGAAGGAATTACTTGTGCCAAACATATTTGGTAGCGACGGAAAAACTCCGCAATCACGGAATCAAGCTCTCCACTCAAAGAAAACGCACCCAAAGTAAAGGGATATATGTAGAAATATGTGAAACCCTCCTTAGGAAGGGTCACTCGCTCCGATAGATCAGGAGCAATAATATCCAACATATGGAAGCGACAGTCTTCCGTCACAACAAGAATGCTGGAAGGGCGGATGAAAGAAGGGTACCTACCAATGGCCCATGTACGAGAATTAGCAGTAGAATTTCTCTTCGAAGTTTTTTGTGGTAATAAGACTTCTAGGGATGATGGAGCCCACCGTTGCAGGAACAATGTCCTCAGCCTTGTTCTTGTTCTTTGAAGAACTGGTGCATTTTGGTAAAGAAGCCATTGTATGGAAGAAGGAGAAGATTTCTTTTTTGTTTTGAAGAGAGTTAGAGAAAAGATGGAGAACAAAGGCGCAAATCAGAAGCTTGAAAAATTATGAAGTATAAGAGAGAAAATTGATGCGTGTAAATAAAAAAATTTGGCAGCTAAAATTCATGGCCATGATTATCTCGATAATCGGCAAAAGCTGTGCTGAATCATGGGATGACGCGTGTTCGGAGCATTAAATGCGGAGAAACATACGTATAATCAACCGTCAGAAGCCTTCAGAGGAAATTATAGTAATTCCCGCCAAAAGAGTATTTTTACCAACTTTCCGGTAACACAAAGTTATGTCATCGGAAAGTAGGGGGACTATCTGTATAGGGTAAAATATGCTAAGACTCATGGCCATTCAAAAAGACACGTGGAACCAAGACGGGGATGGTCAGAAACTGAACGTCGTTGTTCCGCTTGTCACTAGAAAGAATAACGTTCATAAATGTGTTATAAATGCTCTGCGCCTGGTAATATTTAATGAAGAATATTACGCGGCATTACGAGCGATTGTCTATTATAGGAAATTTGGCATTTATATTCACCATTACACCTTCATCAATGACCCTCATAATTGACATTAAAGAAGGGCACGATTCTAGGACCTCATTACCTAGACATGACTATAAATAATGAGCTCAGTTATCATTGTAAATGACGGAAATTTTCTGGCAAATCTACACTACATTCTATACAAAGCTTAATACAATCTTACTTTCGCTTTTTGATCTCACTATTGTTATGTCCAGAAACCTTGTTCCCGGAACTGTCACTTCTGCCATTTCATCTACATTTTAAGGCTAAGTATTGTATAATTCTTCGATTATTTTATTATTTCAGGATCAAATTAGTTCACTCGTCTAGATATCACGTATAAATTCAATTGTACCATTTTACGGATAAACATTGTTAAATATATGTTGTAGTAGTAAAGCGATCATTCAACATTTTGATTAAGAGTTGCAAAAGTTGGAAAAATAAACTTTTTTTTTTGGCGTGTGGTTATAGATTATTTTTGGCCAAAAAACGAAACTGATTTTTTTGTTTTTGTTTTGTTTGGAAGACTCTTCTTGAAAAGGGAGAAAAGGAAAGAAGACATTCAGAAGCTATTGATTAGCTAGCGTTGACGGAGGGAAAAAAGAAAGAAGAAGAAAAAAGCAACCGTTAATATTTAGGGGAAAGATTGTTAGGTATTGACAGCCTTTGTCAAAATATTACATTAAAGTAATTTTTTATTTTAATATATATATATATATATAGTATATTAAATTATTTATTCCTAAATACAAAACTGTGTAATTATACCAATTCTAATGTAGTTTTCCAAAAAGGCTCTTATGTATTTTCTACGTTGTTGCTTTTTTTAGTTATTTATATTAGAAAAACATTATAAAATTGATACTCCAGATTAAATAATTCAAAATTCTTTCAATTTTATTGTTAATTATGAGATGCTTCAATGCAAAAAATAATTCAATTTTGGTTTGTAAAAAAGTTTAATATTATGGAACACAACTTAATCTAAAAAAGGAAAAGTTCTGGCATATAGGCTAAAAACATATAACACACAAAAATTACTTTTCATATTTTATTATATCATTTTACATTCCATTCCAATTTTCATAAGAGTATAATTAGAAAACGAAATAAAATTTTAAATAAAGAGGTGGTAAATAGAAAAATATGTCATTTTTTTGATGGACAAAAAGAAATGAATTTCAATTAAAAGTTAACCAACAGATTTAAAAAGATATACATGATTCATCTATTTGTCTATGTATTTAGATAGACGTTACTCAATATATATACCTGAAAAGTAAAAAATATTTGGTACAATATTTCATGTAAGTTATTAAAAAAGTGTAAAAAATTAACTTGTCGTCAACAAATTTTGTTTACCACCTCTTTAATTTTTAAATTTTATTGCGCTTTCTAATCGTACTCTTATAAAATTGGCATGGCATGTAATAGGATATAATAAGATATGAAAATAGTTTTGGTATGTTATAATGTTTTTAGCTTATATGCCGAAACTTTTCCTTTTTTAGATTAAATTTTGTACCATATACTATTAAACACGTCTACAAACTATAAAAATACAAAAAGTGTAAATTAAATATAGGGTCTCCTACATTATAAAGCAATAAAATAATTTGTAAGTAAAGTTCCCTTTAAAAAAAAAATATTACTCCATTACTCTCATTTAGAAGAAATCCAACAAGAGGAAAAAAGAAAGAGGGCAAAGTCTTTTTCTGTTTCTCGCCTGTTTTCACTCTCATTCGTTTGGAGTTTTTTCTGTCACAGCTCCGAGCCCTAATTCATATACAGATACATACAGATTCACATACACACACAGTCATCGGCATTTGATCGCCCGTCAGTCATCCGTCGCCGGCGCCGATTTCGTTAATTTTCTGATTTTTGCTCTGGGAGATCTTTGAATTTTACCCAGTCGAAGAGTCTAGAATAAGAAAAAGAAGACGGGGCCTTGTTTTAATGAAGTTCGGTTTAGGGTTTTCAGAAGTTGATGGATGATCGATATGCCTCAACTGCGTAGCGGTGTGCGCAGAGGCCGTCGACCGATTGCTTCAATCGAACCCGAAAACAACAACAACGAGAACAACAAAAACAAGAGGGTTGCACGGAGAACAACGAGGACGAGGAGAGCAGCAGGTGCGGGAAATAGAGCCGTTGGAGGAAGGAAGAAGAAGAACAACGTTAATAACGAAGAAGAGGTAATTAAGGAAGTTGTACCTATAGTAGTGGTAGATGATGATGAGGAGGAGAATGCTGTGAAGAAAACGACAAGGTCTAGGACTGGTGAAGCAGAGGAGGATAAGGATAGGAAGAAGGAAGTAGAGGAAGGAGAAAAAAAACAGCAAATGGATGAGTACGTTAGTGGCGGCGGTGGAAGCGGCGGTGATAAGGGTTTGGGAGCTGAGGAAGAAGGTAGCATTGCTCTCCTTCCTGAAAGGGTACGATTTTCTTCTTCTTATTCTGTCTCTCTCTAGAGTTCAGTATTTCTGCTTACTCTCTTTCAGTTCAACAGTGCTTTGATGCTGTGTTTTTAAAATTAATTTTTTAATTTTTAATTTGTTTATGCTTGATGATGATGATGGAAGATTCAGTCTTTTAGTTGTATATATAAGCTCTGCAATTCGTACTGATCGCTTGTCTATGCCTCTTGTTCACTATAATTTGTTTATGGAAGAGATTTTAAATTGAGATCTTCTTTGTCTATTTCTTTAATGACGATGGTGTCCAGGGTGGTTTGCTATTTCATGGGTACCTACAACCTGGTTAACTCTGTGTAGTAATGCTTAAGCAAAAAAAGAAGCCACCTAGTGTTTTTTTAATACTCTTCTAGGATTTGAACCGAGAGTGCATGGTTCTCCTCCCATTTCATTAACCACCGGGCCACACCCTTGGGTCTTGAGGTCTTGTTTGTATAAGTCTTTAAGATTATGTGAATTTATCAAGTTTCTTTGGTCTATTATCTTGTGTTGGTTGTCTGAACAAACCTCTGGGTATTTAGTCAGGCAAACTTTCTCTCCATATCTTTTAAGATTTTGATGTTTTATAATTGGCTTTGGGTTGATCTATGAAGTTTTTATTTTTTGACAAGTTTTGAGGAAACGGAGTATGCTTTCTTGTTATTTTCATTGATGTTGGTTGCTCTGATAAATGTGCTTGGTGTTTGATGACATTATGTTGTGTCTATAGTGCTGGGAGCGTATATGAGTTTTTGTGGCTATTCTTGTTTTTTCCCTCCACTTTCTGGTTGAAGGATTCGTCTTGAACATTGCAATTGCAATATCTCCTTTTATGTGTAACAGGTCCAGGTTGGTGGATCACCAGCTTATAGGGTTGACAAAAAGCTTGGTAAAGGAGGATTTGGTCAAGTGTATGTAGGTCGTCGGGTAAATCCGTCACATCCACACGAAAGAACTGGCGCAGGAGCTGTAGAGGTAAGCACTACATTCTGCATCTGTGTTTACCTCCGCGCCCCCACCCCCCAAGAAAGTTGAAGATCATTCTCTTTGATATTTTTGTTGATTATATTGACATATTTGGTTCTAGGTTGCCTTGAAATTTGAGCATAGAAGTAGCAAAGGTTGTAACTATGGACCACCTTATGAGTGGCAGGTCTACAAGTAAGTCTTTTTCTTGTATTCGTTCGTAATGTAGCTCTTAGTTATTGTGACATATCTGGTAAAAACACTGTCCTATAATTGATAGCATGTTTTCTTTGTGGCAGTGCCCTTGGTGGTAGTCATGGGATACCACGTGTCCATTACAAGGGACGACAAGGTGATTACTACATTATGGTATGTGATTTGCTTACTGTAGTATAACTTTATGATAGTCTCTCTTTGGATTTCCGCTTTAATCTCCATGAAATTACAGAAATGTTTTTGTATGCTTGTAGGTTATGGATATGCTTGGTCCTAGTTTGTGGGATGTCTGGAACAATAATTCTCATGCGTAAGCTCCATTCTGTATTTATAATTTTATGAGGAGGTATTGCTGTTTGCTGGAATTGAATGACATTCTGTTTATTTTTACATTGTCCATTTCAGGATGTCTATTGAAATGGTAGCATGCATTGCCATTGAAGCAATATCCATACTTGAGAAGTTGCACTCTAGAGGGTAAGTATGGATTTGCGGTTATCATCCCGCTACAGGCTAAAGGCTGTGTTCCATCTTAGGCAGAAATTATGTATTCTGGGTTATGATGATATGGTGTACATTCATTTTGTTTTATAACCATGGTGTCCGGGCTAGCTTGTGCGCACCTTGACTAAATCCACGGGATACCTGCTACCTCCCACCAGCAACAGGTACCAAGTAACTCTGTCCACTAAGCTAAGGCTTGGACTGGTGGGAAGAAATCACGTAGTGTGTGTCTCCACTAGGATTTGAACCTGAGATATCATGGTTCTTAACCCACTTCATTGTCCACTAGGCAACACCTTTGGGTGCCTCATTGTGGGAACATATCCTCAACCACCTATCTATCTTCCAACGAAAGTACAAACACACAACATCTTGCGTCTGTTAGTCTCTGGTTTGTGGATAGAATATGGGGTTTGGCTGTGGAAAATGTCTGTGTACACACTACCCTCCCCAGACCCCAGTTGTGGGATTATACTGGGTCGTTGTTGTTGTTGCTGTGGAAAAGTGAACTTATTGTTTTGTGGTTGTTCTGTACAGGAATTCCTTTGACAGACCTGAAATAATCTTGTCATACTGGTGCTGTTGTTCTGCAGGTATGTGCACGGAGATGTGAAACCTGAAAACTTTCTTCTTGGGACTCCTGGAACTCCTGACGAGAAAAAGCTTTTTCTGGTTGACCTTGGATTAGGTATACATGGAAATATAGCTTTTGTCATAAAAGACAACAAATTCGATAACTTTTAGTCATCTCTTTTATATTTTATTTTAGCAATCTTCATCATGTTCTATCTTTGGTGCAACATTTTTATGTGTTTACCTGTTTGAGTGTTGCAGCAACAAGGTGGCGCGATACTTCAACTGGTTCTCATGTTGAGTATGACCAAAGGCCTGATGTCTTTAGGTACAGTAGTCATCAGTTACTCCCTATGTTGTGTGCCTTGGTTTGCATTTCCAAACTGGATTCACTTAGTAAGAAAATCATTGCTCTAGGGGAACTGTAAGGTATGCTAGTGTGCACGCTCACCTCGGAAGAACTGGAAGCCGGAGGGATGACCTAGAATCCCTGGCTTACACTCTCATCTTTCTTCTCCGAGGCCGGCTGCCTTGGCAGGGATATCAGGTTAGCATTTTCTTGATTTAAATTGCAGTATTACTTCTTAACAGATCCCTTTTGTTGACACATGATAGTGATTTTTATAGGGTGAGAATAAAGGTTTCCTTGTCTGCAAGAAAAAGATGGCGACTTCTCCAGATACACTTTGCTGCTTCTGCCCTGCTCCATTTAGGCAGTTTGTGGAATATGTTGTTAACTTGAACTTTGACGAGGAACCTAATTATGCGAAATATATCTCACTGTTTGATGGAATAGTAGGTCCAAACCCAGAAATCAGGCCAATCAACACTGATGGTGCACAGAAGGTATAACCTGACATCTTCATAATTCAGGGCATCCTTGAATTTGAAAATCAGTGACAGGGGAATTTTTTCTAACACATTTTATGTTATTGAAGCTTATATATCAAGTTGGACAAAAGAGAGGAAGGCTTACGATGGAAGAAGATGACGATGAACAACCAAAGAAGAAAGTACGAATGGGAATGCCTGCAACGCAATGGATTAGTGTCTACAATGCTCGTCGCCCAATGAAGCAAAGGTGGTATATATATACTTGCACCTGATATCTCTTGGTCTTTAGCTTGTGTAAAAGGAAATGACATAACTGGCATTTGTAGGTATCATTATAACGTTGCTGATACGAGGCTGGCTCAGCACATTGAGAAAGGAAACGAGGATGGACTATTCATTAGCAGTGTGGCATCCTGTTCAAACTTGTGGGCCCTAATTATGGATGCAGGGACTGGGTTCACTGCTCAAGTTTATGAGTTGTCACCTCTTTTTCTTCACAAGGTCTTTTATCTTCTGTTGAGTGGTCAATCTTGAAGAGTAGTCAAATTTTTGTTGCATACGCAATCTAATATATTTCTGCTAATGTTGTGGCAGATGAAAATACAATTCTTTCTTTCACTTTGGTAGGATTCTGCTAATTCCTCATATTTTATGTTTGAATGTAGGAGTGGATCATGGAGCAATGGGAGAAGAATTATTATATTAGTGCGATAGCGGGAGCAAATAATGGGAGCTCTTTAGTAGTTATGTCAAAGGGTCAGTTAAAAATTATACTTGTTATACTTCGGTTGTCACAGTGCGTGTGAATTAAACCAGGCTGAAGTAGGTTCTGTGGTAAACATCAGGTACTCAGTATCTGCAGCAGTCCTACAAAGTCAGCGAGTCATTTCCTTTCAAGTGGATAAACAAAAAATGGAGAGAGGGGTTCTATGTCACGGCAATGGCAACTGCAGGAAGTAGATGGGCAATTGTTATGTCACGTGGGGCTGGGTTCTCTGATCAGGTTTTTCTTGTGAAATTTTCTTTTAAAAACTTTTTATTAGTTTATCCTCTTTGTGCACTCTGTTTTGATATCTGGTAATCATGTGTTTTTATTAATTTACAGGTGGTGGAATTAGATTTTCTCTATCCTAGTGAAGGGGTTCATAGGAGGTGGGATGCTGGTTACCGTATCACGTCCACTGCAGCCACATGGGATCAAACTGCTCTTGTTCTAAGTGTTCCAAGAAGGAAGCCTGCGGATGAAACACAAGAGACACTTCGTACTTCTGCCTTTCCTAGCACTCATGTCAAGGTCATTTATTCCATCTGTCATCGCTTCATTTTTATGGGGACCATTTCTTTCGCCTTCTGCTTACCTTCCCTGGTCCTAGACCTAACTAGTTATGTTACCTTTTGCAGGAGAAATGGGCCAAGAACCTTTACATTGCATCTGTTTGTTATGGGCGAACTGTTTCTTGAGGCACTAAAAAAATTTGGTTGGGAATTTTCTTGGGTATCATGTGATACTCTGTTGTATGTGCCTTGAAAAAGTGCTTGCTTATTTTTCATCTAAATGGAGAAAAATGGGCAGTCTTTCCTCCTTGGCTAGCTGGCTCTTTTATTATCCTTTGGAGATGATATTCCCTAAATTCCTTGTCATCAGTGTATGTGATAAATTCTAATGTCGAAGATGGTGTCCGTGGCAGTTCATGATCTTATATGGGGGTTTATTTACTTGCTGGTCAAAATTTGTATAGTTTGAACAATAATTAGTTTTTAGAGGCAAGATAAACATCTACTTTTGTAGTACTATGACCTTGCAATTTAAGAGTACAAAGTAGCTTGGACATTGAAGTTATATGACCTTATTTCTTAATTTTTTCTGGCAATTTTTCCTGGTTTGAACTTGTGTTCCTGGGATCATGAATCTGAATTAAATCCCTGGTTGTTGGTCTTTCCATTCTTGATGTATTTGGCATTCTGGTCTCCAGACACAGAAAATTCCAGTCTGAGTCTCTCTTCCCTCATATGCAACAAATGGTGTTCTGGAGTTTGATGGCTGTCTTGAATACTTTAATTTGTTCATATATTTCCATTTTCTCAGAATACTTCTATGTTGCAACTATCTGAATGTTAGGTATCTTTTTTTGTTTTAATATTATATATGAAGGGGAAATGGGGAGGGGATTACAAGGTGCCCTCACCAGCAAGGTGAACTTCAGGTAGCCAACCAACTGTGCTTCTAAGATTCCCCGAACATTAGGTACCCAAAGCTCTATTAGAAACTATTATCCTGAGGAAGAATTGATTTTCAATTAAGTAAATTTTTGAAACCTAAACTATTTTAAAAAATCATGCCCCTCACTGTATTAGAGTGTAATAGAGTTAGACTGGAGTATCGTGGAATGCCTATTAAGGGTTCATAGTTGAACCAAATTATTTGTGGTTGGTGCAATAGATTGATGGATTGTTTCCCTGTACTGGGGTTCAAAGTCTGAGTAATCTATTGTGTTAGACTATTAAAAAATTGTGCCAGTCTGTACGATAACCTGCACGAAGTCCCTGATTATGGAAGCTTCTTAGAAGTAATTGATGTATTATCTGCGGTGGTTTTTGCTATAATTTTTTTTAGAAAAGGTGCATGAGATGTACACTCGTGCCATAAATCAAATTGTGAGCTGCAAAGAAGGGGGTAAGCTTAGCCGGCCGAATTTCAGCCAAGATGAAATGTGTAAGTTTTGTTTTCTCTGGGATGAGAGTGGCACAAGTTTGGAATGACCTCCTGGCCATGGCTAATCCAGCTTGGCCTTCCCTCTTGTTATTAACACTTTAAAAGTATGTTAGTTGTCCTTACCTACATATAATGTGTGTGTGGGTGTGTGTGTTGTTGGACTGATAAATAGAAGTGTCTGTTGATTATTCTGTTATAAGGTCTTTTACTTGTATCTTTCACGCTGTTTTCCTCAAGTATGTCATATCCAGATGTCCTTTCAGGGCTAACTGGTGTTGTCAGCTGGCATGCTCAGATTTTCCTCATGTGGTTCCTTGATGGTAAGTTCCAATAGTTTCTTTCCTCTTGTAATTTATTGTTTGCCACAATTGTCCACAGGATTTAGATCATAAATTGGGACCAATGGCCTTAGGCAAGATCGAATTTCCGGATAACATTGATCTTATGGTATTCATGGCTTTGTAAATCTTGTTGGTGTTATATAGCCAAGATCTATGGAGAAGAAAGATCTGCTAAATTTACGTAGAAGTAGCTCAATGGCATTAAGAGGTATATGTTGGGCTCCAAGGGATGGATCTTTGCAAAAGATCATATGGTGCTAGAAAATGAAGAGAACTCCAGCTCGTGAAGTATAACTAATGATTAATTCAAGTTCGTAAATTTTGGAACAGAAAGAAACTGATCCTTTTGTCATCCCTTATTGCAACTGCTCCTTATGGTTCAAAATTATTTCCTGTATTGTGTGTTTTATCACTTTTTGTGTTTTGGCACCTCATGTGGTTTGAAATTAATTACTGTGGTGATTTCAAGGATGTTTGAATCAAGTGCATTTATCAAGACCAAATTCCATCAGGCCTTTTAACTTTTGGCAAAAAGTTGGAGCTGAGGTAGGTTTTGGTGTTTGTGTTGGAAGGATCTCATGAAAAGAATTCAATCAAACCGGTGAAGTATGTAAAAATTTTGGGTTTCCATGAATACAAATGACAATTTATCACATTCTTCCCGAGTCTTCTAAGAGAACTCAGTAGGTAGCTATCATGTAAAACTTAGTGCCTTTGGATGTGCTGCTGCTGTCTGCTGAATGTTTACCCTGCATGTCTTTCAGATTGTGACCCTTGAGTGGTTTGGTTTGACCTGCCTATTTGAGTTGGTTTACCTTCCTGTGCATTCAATATTGTATTGGTGAATTGAACTCCAATTGCCTTCTGGAAATTGTTATGGCTTGATATAGGAAGGCAGCAGCCCTCCATGCGGATTGTCTTTTACTTGTCTTGTTGTGTATAGCTTCTCTTTCTTGCATGACCAACTATATCGATGTTCATTTTTGTAGTATAGTGCTGATATTTTCCATGTACATCGGATAATGGCAAGCTGTTCGTACTGATATCAGAGGGTTGGCTTCGTGCTGTATCAAGCTGATGCGTGATGAGACCCTGGAATGGACCCATACTCTATTTGCCTTATGCTGATATTCTTGCTGTCTTGTGGTTGGAGAACCGCAAGATTTAAATTGTGATTTGCAGTTTGCCTGCCACAAAGCTATACAAGTGTTTGATATAGCACATTTGCCTGAGTTTTAGCGTTCTGGAATAATTCGAAGTGCAATTTACACGTAATCTATTAACTTCTAAAATGTATAAAGGAACTTTTAGCAGATCAGGTAACGAACTTCACCGACATCGGTGTCTTGAGCAAGTATTTCAGCTAAACAGGCCCCTGCACCACAGGCGTAATGAAGATGGAAAAAAGCTTGGGCCTTCATTGATTCCATTTCCTTGTTTGACTTCTCATAACATCCGATAAATTCATGCACTGTATTAATGTAAGAGTTAAAACATTTTTCAGTGTGTGTATGCCTTAAGAGATACTAAATCTAAAATGGTACTCCCTCTGGTCCACTTAAGTGATTTTTTTGGATGTTTTCACATATTAAGGATTTTACCTTTTAGCATTAATTAATAATGTAATTGACTGAATTAACCTCAATTTGTTCCTTGAAAATACAACAAATACTCTTAGGCTCTTTATTCTAAGGGTAACTTTGAAAAAAAAAAGTTAATTTTTTATATATTAAAAAAATCAAATATTGTGGGCTAAAAAAAGGTTAAAAAATCAATTAAAGTGGACCGGCGGGAGTAGCAGATAAGAAGATATATGGAGTTGTTACTATCAACATTAAAAAGAGAGTTTCACTGTCGAGATTAATTAAGGGGAAACGACAGGACTACATATAAAAGTGAAACTATTTACCCTCCCCTACCCATTAAAGAATTCTATCCACTAAATAATTACAACTCCTACCCATTTAATAAATAAACGACAATAACAAAATAACTACCCACGCTTTTAATGCCCTACGTATAAAAACGCAGAAGCTGCTCAAAATTTCAGAAAATTAGTGCACAAACGTGGAAAAATGCAGAAGCTCTTCAAAATTTCAGAAAATTAGCGCACAAAATTGAGATTTTCACTGATCGAAGAGTAGTAAGTGTGAGAAAACAGATCGAAGATGCTGATTCAGATTTTAATTTTGTTGTTCTCTTCAGATTTTGATTTTGCTGTTGGTTTGATTTTGATTTCGGAGCTAAACTTCTGAATTTTAGCTGAAAATTCTAATCTAGGTTTGGAGATATGGAGATCTAGAGGTTTGATTTCGCTGTTGTTTTGTTGAAATTTCGAACACTGTTGATTTCGAACACTGTTGAAATTTGCATTGTTGAGATTCAATTTTGGACATAAAAGTGATTATAACTTTAGAATCATGGAAAATATTCCAATTCTGCTGCAACATAGTGGAAAATGGGATGATAACAATAATTTCATAAATTTTCATGTTGATGCAATTCTAATAAAGCCCTAAATTTGAACAACTTCTCAGAGAAATTGCAAAGCAACTGCAAAAGGACAGTAAAACAATAGTTATTCAGTATGCTATTGCTCAAGGATATCCACCAATTACAATTTGCAGCGATATGAGTGTTAGTGTTTATATGGAATTGAAAAAATCAAGTGCAGGGATGACAACACTTCCCCTGTGTATGTCATTTGCTAAAAACACTATAGCTGCAAGCACCTTTAGTTTCGATGTTGCTCCAATTTCACTAGAAATTGCACAATTTGAAAGCACTGATATGATTACTACGTTTGATGTGCAAGAAGGAGATGACGTCATTTTAGAACTTGATGATGCAAACATCATAACTGATCAATTTTATCAAAATGTTGAAAAAGGACAAATTTACGAAGACAAGAACCTGCTGGCTCTCGTTATGAAACAGTATGCTGTTAGAGAAAAATGTCAATATCGGGTTCATAAATCATGCCCAAGAAGGTTCGTCTGCATGTTTTCAAGTAAAAAAACTATGTGATACCTATATAGTATATAAGTATGCTAAATCAGTATATTATGAGAGTATGGAATTGTATTGGTTTGTCTGTGTTTTTTATCAGTGATACTGGTAGAGCATATAAGTATGCTATATCAGTATACTATGCGAGTATATAACTGTATTGGTTTGTCTTTATTATTATCAGTAAAACATAACACCAATATAGTATATATGTATGCTAAATCAGTATACTATGTGAGTATAGAATTGTGCTGCTTTGCCTATATTTTTTATCAGCAAAATATGATACTGATACAGTATATAAGTATACCAACAGAGTATACCATGTGAGTATATAATTGTACGGATTTTTGTGTGTGTTTATTATCAATAAAACATGATACATAACTGTATTTGTATTATAAACAGGTATATCCTTGAATGCGTGGATGAAAGAAGCACTTGGAGACTTAAAGCATCAAACCTGCGAGCATCAAATCTTTTCAAAGTGACAGATTTCAATTCTGTCCACAGTTGTTTAACTGATAAGAGATTTTGTTCACAAAAGCAAGCTGTCTCAGCTTTTGTTGCAGCTGTGGTACAAGATAAACTTGTTGACCCGAAAACCATATATACACCAACAGATATCCAGAGAGACATCCAAAAAGCATATGGTATGGACTTAAGCTACATGCAAGCATGGAGATCAAAAGAAAAAGCAATACAATTATTGAGACGATCACCAAGTGAGTCATACAAGAAAATGCCAACATATCTTTATATGTTAGAGTACGCTAACCCAGGATCAGTGACACGACTACACACTGAAGGAGATGGGAGCTTCTTGTATGCATTCATAGCTATATATGCATCGATTAGAGGATGGGTCTATTGTAGGCCAACAGTTGTAGTTGATGAATTTTTTTTAAAGTCAACATATAGAGGGACCATACTCACGGCTTCCACGCAAGACACAGAGGGTAAGAATACAATCCAATTACATTCAGTTAAAGAAACAAAAAATATTTTCAAATATTTATGATACAAGTATACCAACAGAGTATATAGTTGTTTTGCTACACACCTGCACGTACCTATAACTATACTACTATATGAAATACTAAATTAATATTTTGTGTACAATCCAATTACATTCAGTTAAAGAAATAAAAAAAAATATTTTCAAATATTATATGATACCAGTATGGTATACAAGTATACCAACAGAGTATATAGTTATTTTGCTACACACCTGCACCTACCTATGACTATACTACTATATGAAATGCTAAATTAATATAGTGTGTTGTAATTGATATTTTGTTCTTTGGGTTTACAGGACAAATTCTACCCCTCGCATATGCAATTGTTGATTCGGAAAATGATGCATTGTGGGAATGATTCTTCGTGCAGTTGAGAGAAACCTATGGACAAAGAGAGGGAATGTGCATTGTATCAGACAGGCATGATGCTATATGGAAAGCAACTTCAATTGTCTATCCAGAAGTCCCTCATTGTGCATGTATGTTCCATCTGTGGAACAACATAAAGACAAACTTCAGGAAGAGCCAAAAACAAATCAAAGAAGTATATTTTGCTTTAGCAAGAGCATACACTGTTGAAGAATTCAACAGGCATATGACAGAGTTAGAAGCTATTGATAGCATACCTGATGGATATTGGATATGATAAATGGTCCCGGGCGCATTCCAAGGCAAATAGAACCATGACCATGACATCGAATATTGCGGAATCAGTAAATGCAGCAAACAAGCACGCAAGAGACCTCCCAGTTGTGAATTTGCTTGACTTTATGACAACATTGATTCAAAAATGGAATTACACCAATCGGAAGGATGTAGTGGAATCATTTATGAAGATTGGTGCAAAGTATGAAAAAATATTGGCAGATAATATCGTCCATGATATCGTCTGATCTATCAATCAAATGATCTTGTTTCCCACCTTTTACAAATTCTGTGAAAACCCTTTGAATGATATTATTAAAAAGAGTATTTGTAGTTGTGACTTTGATTGGCATATTAATTCCATATTTCGCCTTCTTCCTAAGATAGTAGAATATAATATTCAAGTGTTGCAAAAAAGAGAGGAAGAAAACATGACTACCACTAACAATATAAATGAACTACTACAACAACAAAAATAAAAAGCAGTACACATACCGAACTAGAGAGCGGCCTGCCAGAATAGTTTAAGGTATGGAAAAACGTCTTATCATCAATCTGTTCCACTTCAAAGTCAAACCAAGGCTCTAGCTTTTGATCACCAGGTAAATACACTTCCCTATTTCGTATAAAAGAAGATATGATAAGAAATATAACAATAAACATTAAGAAAAAATGAAAACAAAAGTACATGGAAACGAATACGCACTCTCCCAATTGCATATTTGCTTCAACAAAGTTTGAGAATGCAGTCGTAAGCTTAAAATCAACCGTCTCTGAAATGTCATTTACAAATGGAAATCTTCTTTTGATAACCTTCGAGGATCCCCCAACTGCCCTAACACAACATTGCCAGTCATTCCTATATGGTGACTGTTTTACAGCTGCGGGGCGCCTTTTCCGTGTTAAAACTGCAGGAGTAGTTTCAACATCTGTTTGTATCTGAACAATATTTCTTGATACCGACTGATCAGGTTTAGACTTATTTACCGCACGAGTTGTCAGATCATTTCCAGATTAATTTACATTACGTCTCCCTCCTTGTGTAATGGCAGCAATTAGATCAAGTTGAGAATCAGTATATTCAAAATCAGAATCCAAGTGAAGATCACCCCCGTGTCGACATGGAGCTTAAATTAGAAAATGCTAGTGAATAAATAAATATACAAAGTTAAGAAATTTAGAAAAAAAGAATGAAAAGTTATATATAGAAGACATTACCAGAAGGCAAATTCACATTACTTCCACCAACATCCACTTGACCAACACCATCAACCCGACATGCTAAACACATAAAAGCATTATCAACATCACTACTTAAATAAAAAATAAAAAACTATCAAGAACCTATCATTTACATACTAACTACAGAATTAGTAACATCAACATTGTACCATGTGGAGCAGTATTAGACTCAATAACAACATCTGCTCGTGTCTGTACAGGGATTCCTGATGGCAGCGGAGCAGGACCCGACTTTTTAACATCATGAGATGACTGCTTATATGCTGCTTGTTGTGTAATAGCGGTGATGTGATCAATTGCAGATGCAGATAGTTCAAAGTTAGAATCCAAGCCAAAATCATGCTCATTTACGAAGTGGGCTGAAAAAAGTTTTTTTAAAAAAGGTTAGTCAATGCACAAATACATAGAGTTAAATAAATAAAAAATAATCAAAAATTACATATACAACATTTTACCAGAACGCAAATCATCATCCTGTTGCTTGTGCTGAAAATGAGAAACTAACAATTTTAGTCTTATGTATATTACAAGAATATTATGTGCACTAAAAGTAAAGAATGGAATAGTATCCTATAAGCATATATTGCATCTTTGAACAATATACTATAGCATTATATTATATAAAAGATGAATACCGCTGAATTTCCCTCTGGTTTCACTGACTGCCTACCAATAGCTGCAAGCACCTCCTCAAACTTGTTCTCTACAAAAAGCTTCAAAGCTTGTAACTCCTTCATTACCTCAGCATTGGTAGGTTGGGAATCACCTCTAGTACTTTCAGGCATACTTTGTGTCTTTGGTAATTGAGTGCCAAAAACCTGAAAGCTATCGGGCTGGCTGGGTTGGCTGTCAGTGCACTCAACTTCAATTTCAAAGCTTAGACCACGCACATCAAATTGTTTCTTCTCATCATCAGTTGGGGTGATGTTCTTTAGCTGCAATTATTAAGCACACTAGTTAGAAATATAAATGATAATAAAGTATGAAAGAAAAAAGATCCATATTACCATATGATACCCAATAAGTATACATGTATACCAACAGAGTATATCACTGAACTGGGATATAGTATACATGATACCAATATAGTATACATGTATACCAACAGAGTATATCACTAAACTGGGATATTGCTACAACTGTGACTAAACTAGTGTACCAAAACATTAAGAGAGGCAATAATACTATGAGAAAATTAACTGCTTGCGTTGCAAGCTACACATTTGCAAAGCAACTCGCTCATTCGAGATTTGACCCATGACTACCCATTTCAAAATTCGTAGAAGTTTGTTGTTTCCAAGATGATCAGCAAAGTGATCATCCAAACTTGGGCAACATTCATACAACCAAGTCTGTAAAGCCAACGGGAAGCCACCAAGTCTATAAAAAGAAGGCTTATCTTGAAACTTGTTGGAACACGAGTCAATTGTAGCTTTATAAACATCTATACCCCAGGGATAATTATTAAAATCACCAGACTCAACCAAGTCAATGTAAGACCGTGAAATAGCCTTTGTTTTGAGTTGAGAAAATAAGAAGCTGTTGACAAAATACAGAACTGCTATCTTCAACGCATCATCATCCGTTTCCCATTTCTTCTTCTTAAAACAGTCTGCTAGTTGGGCAAATGTCACGGATGCAGTCCCAAAATATTTTGAAATCAACATATTCTCTGCTATGCTCTCTATACTTGTATCACCCTTACATTTCAACCCAATAACAAGTGCAAATTCACCCAAGCCAAACCGCAACCTAGAATCATTCACTACAAACCGCATCTCATTGTTAACCTCATGATGTACTTCTCTCATAAGCAAATGGTGCATAACACGAATCTGCACAATCACTGGTGGCAGATCTAAAAAATAGCCAAAGCATGTTTTCATAAACAGTCGAAGTTGCCGCTTTGATAAATTCGCTTTCAATTGATGAATAACATGGCAATTGGTATCCCAATCAACCTTTGGTTTATAATCTAAGTCAATAGGCACAAGGAAATCCCAACACTGCAAAACATGTTCATATAAAATAATTTCAGAAATAGAATTCACTTAAAATGCAACTAAACCAACTAAAAATATCACAACTACCATACGATACCAACACGACATATAATTATACCAGCAGGGTATACAATTATACTGACTAATTTCCGGCAACTACAAATGACTATACTACTATTACATAACAGATAAGAATAAAGAGAAAAAGCAAAAAGGAATGGAGCTATAAAGTATTTTCAAGATACTGTACGATACTACTATTATTAAAGGAAAAACAAATAACGAAGACAACTAAAAAAAGATCCAGAAGCATATGATAGTATATAGCTATACTAACAGGGTAAATAGTTGTACGGGGTTGTTCCAACAACTATCTATAACTATAAAAACTATCACATAACACAGATACACTATGTCTATAGGCACAAAACTTCTATGGGAAACATCATGCGTGCCATTGCCATTGCCACTGCAACAAAACACCAGTTACGCAACAATCGGATAAAGAACATAAATGCAATTTTTTAGAAGAACTATGTCAAATAGCATTGCCTCCCCCTTCCAGACTCAAGTACTATGTCAATCATGTAACTGAGTACCTGACATCTTTTTTGTATACTACTTAGCACCAATTCAACAAATCATTTTCATTAGAAAATAAGTCAATCATGTCCTAACTTATTACTTAAGGTTAAGGGATTCTTCAGATGTTTCAAAAGGGACAATGGGTGTTATTCAGAAAACGCCCCATACATGATCACTCTACCCCGATGCTTGCCTATAATCAATGCCAGTGGTAGTCACCAGCCAAGGCCGTTGGGCTTCTGTACATTGACCCCATCCACACCATGCCACCTATAAAGAAATGCTCATTCTGCACACATAACTTACACGGTCACATTCCTTCCATACTTGCTTCTTCCCACCACTATCAACTGGCCTAAACACTAGATCTCGTACAAAATCATCTAATGCAAAGCTGAAAATCAGAAATCACACAGAGCAGCTCTGGCTTCAATAAATTTGGTTGACAACAACAGCTACTGATTGACAGCACTAGTGAATCAGCGACCATTTTTTTAAACCTCAAGCAGAACATTAATTTAATATGTCTATTTAATTCAAAAAATTAACACAACTGACTATAACTATAATATAATACAAAAGCATAATAAGAAATCAAAAAAAAAACAATGTACTATACATTAAAAATCGCAAAGATCATAATTGTAAGAAAATTACCTTCTTGGGTGCGACACCAATTTTTCTCTTCTTTAACTGAGAATCATCGCTACAATCAACATCTACTGGTTGAGTCTCTATTTCAGGCACTGATTCACGTTGGCTTCCCCCTAACTCAGAATCCTCAACAACTTTACCTTTTCCCTTATCAGTCACAGGAACATCTCCTATGACTGGTTCGGAATTTGTGTCGGGTAATGACAGGTAGAGAGTTTCATCGACTGACGCGGCATTAATATTTTTGCTTTTTCCACCCTCTAATTCTATATTTTCACTTGTGTTTTCAACATGACTACTGCTAGGGTTACGACTAAGTGGAGACTGAGAATCAGAAAATAAGGAAAAACTAGGCCCAGACATGGCTGAGGCAACGGATTCAGCAGCTACTTTTTTTGAAGAATGATATTGTCCAAAGCGCCACCATCTACGCGCACAACTCTTCCGACCCATAGAGAAAACAACAACCCATAGACATTGATTCACAAAGTACAAAGGAAAACATAAAAATCCTATGATTTTGAAAACCCACTTTCACTAAAATGTACTTTCAGAAACAAAAAATTCACCCAAAGCAAAAATGTCACCCAAAATTAGGTACTAGACGAAGAGATAGAACGGAATCGGAAGAAAAAAATTACAACTCGAATGTATTTCACTTTTGCGTTCTCATCGGTTGGCTATGGAGTTATGGAAAGTGTACTCTATTAACTGATAGAGAAAGAAGGAAAACGTGAGAATAATGGGCAGAATGAACTGGATCGAAGATAAGGGAGAGATGGGTAGATTGGGCCGGGGCCGGGTAAATAGATTGGGCCGATTGGATAGGCAGGGTAAATAGTTTGGGGATGTATATTAAAAGGTAAATAGTTTGGGCCTAATAGGTATAAAGTGAGATTTTCTCATTAATTAACAGGTAAAGACCATTAAGGCCGGATAACAGATTGGTCTAATTTCAATCTAGTGGATTGTGTTTGATGGTGTTTAAAATATTATTTTAGCTTATGTATTATAATAGTAGTAGTGGAACAAAAATATTAAAATAGTGATTTAAAAAGTCCCTATTTTGACATGGGAAACGTCATAAAATTTAAAATAGCTATTGAAAAGTGTGAAAATTGTATGCTTGAACATTATTAGTAGCGAATCACGAAATAGAAAATTATGGGTTTGGACGGATAATGTATTATTTCCTTATGAATTATGAAATTAGTTCTTATGAAAAATAGTTTCTTAGAATCATTACTAACATCGGGAACATTTCAACATGACTAGAGTTGATTTGGTGACATCTGACCTCTAATGATTTAACTGTTTCCACATTTAGCGGTCAGTCAATTAACTTTCGCTTAAAATTTGTTGACAACATATTCAGAGCTCGTTTGGTCGAGATTTTAAATTTTTCTTATGTTTTTCTCAAATGAAATTTTAGACGACATTTCGGACAGTCACACAGTTTTGTTTGAGCAAATTATTTAGGAAACGCCTCTTTACTGTTATAAACACATTTTGTGTTTGGTCATTTTTCTTTTTTCTCCAATTTGGTCAATCTTTCTAAAGAATGATTTTGAGTGTCAAATTATTGAAAAGAACATGTAAAGATTTACTTTAAATTTAGTATTTTTAAATGCTGTGACTTTTGAGAAACACTAATTGACTTTTGAGAGACACTAATTAAGTTTATCAATTTCATCTAATCAGAATGTTAAAAATGAAAGCGCCAAATAGAGAGAAGGCAAGTTATGAAACTGTAGTCACAAGTATGTTCTTAACAATGCATAAGATTAGTATAGTCCAAACTGGGGGGATTTGCATCTATATCCGCCTTTTGTGTCACGTTTTAACTTATACTCGCTTTGCAAAAAAATTGCAAGCGTACCCGCTTTTCGCGTAAACTTCAGGCATACGAGCCTGAAGTAGCAAAAGCAATCACGCAAACTTCAGCATTCTAGTAGACGGGCCTGAAGTTGTTTGTAATTACTGAACTTAAGCATTCTACTAGCTGAAGTTTTGTTCTCTATTTGCTGAACTTATCATGTTTTAGCTGAAGTTTTGTCCTGAATTCAATAGTTTTGCCATAAAGCTTTTTCAAAAACTTCAGCAGAAGATGCTGAATTTATTTAGTTCATTTGTAAAAACTTCAGCACTAAATAAGCTGAAGTTTTGTTCTGGATTCATTAGTTTTGTCATAAAGCTTTTTCAAAAACTTCAGCAGAAGATGCTGAAGTTATTTATTTCATTTGTAAAAACTTCAGCACTAAATAAGCTGAAGTTTTTGTCCTACAGTCGTACCAGCTGAAGTTTTCTTCTCTATTTGCTGAACTTCAGCATGTTTTAGCTGAAGTTTTGCTCTATATTTGCTGAACTTCAACTGATTTATGAACTATATTTAAAGTCACAAACTCGTTATAGGTCTACTACCTCAAAGAAGCTTTCCTTAAACCTGATGTGATCTTATTAAGTTTGTAGCATTAGCTTGAAAAATTTCATAAATTGCACCATTTATGTTCATCAAGTAACACTGCAGTTTGCATTACTATGTAAACTCTTCCCATATGATTTTCTATGTTTGAATGAATTGGCAATGAAAACATGGAATTCCAACTCCCAATCTTGCTCCATGTTGGGCACTGCACTGCATTCGAACTGTCGAGTCAGAGACAGTTGGAGAAAGAAAACTTTGGAAAAGAAAGGAGCGCACAAGTAGCAAGAAGAAGGAGGGGCCTGAAGTTGTAAAAATTAGGGTATAGGTTAAACAATTTTAAAAATATGAGTATAGATTAAATTAGGGCGGCCTGTGCAATTTTTACGTCCAAACTGTGGAGATAGTTTGATAAATATTATTTTTTTAGTAAAAGTATTACTATAGTATAAAAGAAATGTATAAGTTTTCTAGGATGATGCCTATTTCTTCCCTAACATGGGCTATGTAAAGACTTATCTAAAACATAGGTCAAGGTCAGCAATAACATCTCACCACAATGGTGATACTAATTTAAAAAAAAAAAGTGTAAGTTTTTACTTCTACTTCTGAAGGGAAGCTATCCCCCACCCAAACCCCCCCAAAAAAAGAAAAATAAAAAAAGGAACAAAAGCTTCTACAACTTAAAATAACCTTTTTTAAGAAGTTTGTCAACCCTTTAAAAGATGAAAGTAGCTCAAATGAGCATGTTGAGATGAATGTTTGGGCATACCAGGAAGGCAGGAAAGACAAGATTAAGAATGAAGTTATTAGGGACAAGGTAGGAATGACATATGTGGAGGACAAGTTGGGGGAATCGAGGTTGAGATGGTTGGGACGTGTGAAGAGGAGAGACATAGATGCTCCGGTCAGGAGATGTGAGGGTTGTCCATGGCGGGTCTGAGGAAGGGAAGGGGTAGGCCTAAGAAGTATTGTGGAGAGGTAATTAGGCAGGAAATGTCGTTGCTTCAGCTTACCAAGGATATGACCCACGATAGGAAGGTCTGAGAGTCGAGAATTAGAGTTATAGGTGTCGCACCTCCTTTTTCCGCTCCCGCGGGGGGTGAAGGGAGTTTTCTCAATTTAAAGGACAGTCGAAACGGGATTTGTTTATTTGTTTCAGAGTCGCCACCTGGGAATTTTAAGGCATCCCAATTCACCGGTTTTAATCCCTGAATCGAGGAGAATATGACTCTGTCTATTTAACAGTCTGCGCACCAGAAATCCGGATAAGGAATTCTGTTAACCCGGGAGAAGGTGTTAGGCATTCCCGAGTTCCGTGGTTCTAGCACGGTCGCTCAACTGTTATATTCGGCTTGATTATTTTGATTTGTTAAATACATTTTTATTGCATGATTTTATTGTTACCGCTTCTATTTAGATTTAAAGACCCTTCTTTGAATCGAATCACGCGTACGTATATTCGTGTTATAAATTATATTTTTTTAAAAATGCAGAGTTGTGTCACGCGCACGTGTACACAATAATATAGATAATATTTTTATTAAAAATAATTATTTTCGAAATTATGCTTTAATAAAATCAAGAACATTCGCCTTTTTTGTATAATTAAGTAGTGAACCTCACATCTCGGGTTTTTATGAAATTAATAATGATATTCTCCGAGAAATCCCTTTTATTAAATATTCGATCGAAGTTGCGCGAACGCATAATCCGAATTGCTTTTAGAAATATAATCAGGTTACGCGAACGTATCCCTAATCACAAAAATATTCTTGATAAGGTTCTCTACAAATTGTTATTATGTGTTGACCGCGAGCCTTGTTTTACACATATGAATCATATACCTCAAATTTTAAAGAATTAATGACGTGAAAAAGAAAACAGACAATATGTATCTAAAACTAACATTTTTTCGTGGATACAACATTTGGATGTCCATAAATCGAATCGTGTATAAAATTGGGAAAGAACTTAAAATGATAAACAAATTAATATTTTCCGCAGAATCTTCATTGTTTCATTTAAGGCGAACTCTTCTTCTATATATCTTTTACATAAAATGCCACGATTCGTTTATAAATCCTATGTCCTTCTCATGTATTTGTTTTAGTCCAAAGTTGCAATGGTTTGGTTAATGTTTGCAATGGAAGATAAGAGTCAAGTTGATAAGAAAGAGAACTATTATACAAATTGATTCAATAAAATTACATCACATGCAATATAGTTGTACGTTTGAACCATTCCTAATATTCTAAACTCGTAACGAGCTGTATCAACTCACCTTCCACATATGATTATATATATACTTATCATCATTCCATATATGAATATACAACTTATATCAATCTAAACAAAAATCAGATTTTTTACAAGATGTACTAATAATGTAATTTCTTGATACTTCCATTCTACTTTACATTTAGCTAACAATATTACGGGATGTAATTAATGACCCATTTTATGCCATGTTCCCTACCTTGATATTTCAATCATGACTTCACTTAATGAAAATTCCGAAATAGATGATATTATTACAACACTTAAACGAACTTTAAGAGGTAACAATTATCTTATATTCATTACGCCAAACGTATTACTATATTAATCAACTGAAACAAAACCAAATTTTTAACTAATGAACTTGAACGAATGGAAAACAGAATTATAATTCCCGAACTTCATTAATTTGTCATGTTGAAGCTTTTCGTGACATGAATTTACAGATATGTACCTGATATTGGAAGCAAAAGAAAATGAAGATGAGAATCAGCAGCAGTAATAACAGTACAACAGCAACAACTGCCCAGCAACAGTAACAACCCAGTAACAGACCGGTGGAGTAGTAATCCCAAAAACAAAAGCTTTAAGCTTTGAATGAAACAACAATTAATTCTGATTTCAAACAATGAAAGAAATCAAAAGATTTTTTTTTAGTTTTTTTTTTTGAAAGTTTAAATATTTTTTCGGAATTTTCTCTCTCTTAAATGTTCAGCCTTTTTTTTCTCTCTCTTATTTTCTTTCTGTTCAGATTCGTTCTTTCTCTTCTGTATTCTCTCGTATCTGTTTTTAAATCTTGTTTCAAGACTTCCTATATATAACACATCCCATAAATATTTCAATCAATTAAAATCAATACTTTTTCTCTACCAAACCCATTATCTTCTCACTCATCCCCATTACATTAAATAAACATATCACACCACCCCATTATATTTTGTCCCCCATGCCTAACATAAACAAATACAAGATTCCTCCCACTAAATTTTGTCTTGTCCTCCCTTTATATTAAATAATTATATCACAACCCATCCCATTTCATTTTGTCCCCCATGCTTAACATAAAAAATTATAAAATGTTCAATTACCAAACTACCCCTCCGACCTTATTGCAATTACCATTTTACCCCTGAACGTACAACAAATTACCAAACTACCCCATCAGCTATAACAATCAATTAATCAAACTCAACCAAAATATAGACAGTATGATCAATTTCTAACAATGTTCAAACATCAAATCACATGAACATGATTTCTTCAATATTTCAACAACAAATCACATGAACATGATTTCTTCAACATTTCAACAACAAATCACATGAACACAAATTGAACAACAAAGAACGACTAAAATTTGATTGAACAATATTTTAAGCAACAACAAACCTATTTTCGGATTCATCAACAACAACAATCAAACAAGTATATTTAGATTTCTAAATTCAATAATATTGAACTTAAAATCAACTCTAACAACATTACAACCAACAATTCCTATATTAAACTTAAACAAGATTATGAGACAAATTCAAGAAATAATCATAAATGATAAACAAGAAATCAAACTATACAAATTTCGGATTCAAGATCAACCAAACAAAGTATGAACATGAATGAAAATATTCAATAACAATAACAAACAAACTTTGTTCAAACTTCGAATTAAACTTAAACAAAACAAATAAACATATTCAAATCACTAATCTTCAAATAATCAACTAATCTTTCTTAAATTAAATCCAACGAAACTTATAACAAAGATGCATGATCCAAAAATTAAAACCAAAACATAACTTCACATTAAATCACTAAATTAAAACCAACTTCAAAAAATGAATACGAATTAAATCTATATTAACAACAAACAACGGATTTAAACGATTTAAACTAACACCTTTCTACATTAAAACTAAATCCTCTTAAAATTAATAAAACAAACTGAAAATAATTAAATTAAATCTTCAACTTAAATCTAACAACAATATAATTAAACTAACAATTTTTATCTAAAACAAAATAAGAACTCGACCAAACAGTGCTGGCGATGGCGACGAGAAGAAGATGAAGCGAAGCAGCAGATCGCATGCTGGGTCCGTTTGGTTCGCTTGAAGCTGAAAGCAGAAGAAGCAGCAACGTTGGTTAAAGCTCGACGAAGAACGAAGGAGGAGGAGGAGCAGCGATGGATGAGCTTTTTGAGCTCGACATGGAGAAGATGAAGATGCAACTGGGTCGTCCATGGTGAGGGTGAAGATGAAGCTGTGAGGGGTTGTTTGGACGTGATAATGGAGGGTAAAGGGCAGCCATGGGAGGGGTGTTTGGATGCTTGGAGAAGAAGAAGATAGGGAGGGGGCGGATGGGTTAGTATAATTTTAGGGTTTTCTTCTTCTTTTTTTGTTTTTGTTTTGTAAAAAATGAAAGACAAAAGGGGGTTTGGGTCTTTTGGGTTATGGACTGGGTCGACCCAGTTCGAAATGGACTGGGTCGTTTTTGGAAGATTTGGTATTTTTTGGGCTTGTGGCTTGAAATTGAAGAAGAGGCCCAATTCCGACTTTCTTTATATTTTCGCTCTCTTTTCTTCTTTTATTTTTCTAAAACTAAATTATAAAAATACTTAAACTATTATTAAGAACTAAATTAAGTTATAAAAGCGCAAATTAACTCCCAATAACAATTAACGCACAATTAAGTAATAATTAAGCATAAAATTGTATATTTGGACATTAAATGCTAAAAATGCAAACGATGCCTATTTTTGTAATTTTTATTTTTTTGTAAAACAAATTTAATTACTAACAATTGTAGAATTAAATCCTACATGCAAAATGCGACATATTTTTGTATTTTTATTAATTTAACAAATAAACATGCACAGACAAATATAGACAAACATACAAATAGTTACACAAAATATCACAAAAATTGCACACCAAGAAAAATTATTTTATTTTTTGAATTTTTTGGGAGTAATTCTCATATAGGGCAAAAATCACGTGCTTACAACTGCCCCTCTTTGCCCGAAGACACGAAGGGTTTTCGTGCAAAGATAAAGCGAGCGATTTTTGCCCATCCGAGTACTCCGTGTGAAGCATTTTTTGAAAAAGATTTGACCGAACCTTTGCTTCAAAGGTTTCCTACATATCCTGGGCTAAACAGGAATCAGGTCAATGTAGTTCGGGAAGCTTTGGTAGCTGGGACTACCGTTGGACTGTAATGTTACTGTTGTTGCATGCTATTACCACTGCTTACCGATCTCCTTGTTACACCATGCTTAAAAGAAAACAAGAAGCTAGGCTAGACTAAAATTTGTTCTTGTTGCCTTGCTTTCTTGTCAGCTTGTGTTTCCTCCGGTGCTTTTCTTCAGATGCTTTTCTTCCTTTTGACACATGCACTTGAGTTTGTGCTGGGACCTCTTGTTGCATCCTTTTGCTTCCCGGTGCTGGGGATTTTTATTGTTTCCTGCTGGGGATTCCTGTTGTAACCCTCTGTTTTATTGTCCTCTGACTTGATCTTGAAATGTGTGCCTCTGTTGTATGGGCGGGCTCCCAACTTCAATACTTGAAAATTAATGCTGAAATGTATGCCTCTGTTATCTGGATGGGCTCCCAACTTCAACGCTTGAAATGTAAAGACTGAATGTATTCCTCTCGTTATACAGGTGGGCGCCTGACATGAAATGTGAAGAGTGAAAAGTATTCCTCTCGTTATACAGGTGGGCGCCTGGGATGAACCCAAAAATATCCTATTCGAGGGCGGATGAACCCAAAATATCCTATTCGAGGGCGGATGAACCCAAAATATCCTATTCGAGGGCGGATGAACCCAAAAATATCCTATTCGAGGGCGGATGAACCCAAAATATCCTATTCGAGGGCGGATGAACCCAAAATATCCTATTCGAGGGCGGATGAACCCAAAAATATCCTATTCGAGGGCGGATGAACCCAAAATATCCTATTCGAGGGCGGATGAACCCAAAAATATCCTATTCGAGGGCGGATGAACCAAAAATATCCTATTCGAGGGCGGATGAACCCATCGTATCCTATTCGAGGGCGGATGAACCCAGAATATCCTATTCGAGGGCGGATGAACCCAGAATATCCTATTCGAGGGCGGATGAACCCAGAATATCCTATTCGAGGGCGGATGAACCCAGAATATCCTATTCGAGGGCGGATGAACCCAGAATATCCTATTCGAGGGCGGATGAACCCAGAATATCCTATTCGAGGGCGGATGAACCCAGAATATCCTATTCGAGGGCGGATGAACCCAGAATATCCTATTCGAGGGCGGATGAACCCAGAATATCCTATTCGAGGGCGGATGAACCCAGAATATCCTATTCGAGGGCGGATGAACCCAGAATATCCTATTCGAGGGCGGATGAACCCATCTTCAAAAATTTGGAATTGTCTTACCTCCGACTGTCTTTCTTAGAATCGTGTTGTCTTGCTATCTCTTAAAACTTGAATTGATTTCCTCGTTCCTTCGAGAAAATTTTCGACAAATGGCAAAAAAATTTTTGCCCCAGTGTTGGTGCTTTTCCTTGTGGCATGTTTTTTCGCCATTAACAAGATTTCCTTTTCCTGCTTCAAATCAAAGAAAATTTGTTAGTTTTAACACATGGTGAGTGGTCGTGCCACTCCTGCTGGGGATGGTTTTTCCCTTTCCCTCTTCCCCGCTCTGTGCTTCATTACGCTATCAAAACTTGCTGGGGATGAATTTTCCTTTTCTTCCTTCCCCACTCTGTGTTTGCGACCAACTTCTTTTCACTTTATCGCCTTATCTTTGGCCTATTGTATTCGCCTTTTGCTTTGCATCATTTTGGCAACTGGTAGTAAACTCTGAAAATCCTTTTCAAAAACAAACTGTTGGGGAGGTAAAATCTTTAAACCAAGAAATGAAAAAGTGAAGAATTTCAAAAAATAGAAAAAGAAGAAGTCTTTCTGAACAAATGCTAGGGAAAAGGAAAGAAAAGAACTTATCTGAATGATATAACCGATTCCAACGATCATGTCGCGCATTCCGGATTAATCAACCCAGTCTATTTGTATCAATCAACCTTCCAGACGGCCTCATGTTGCTGGGGATAAACAGGCACTCAACTCTTTGCGGATCCTTCCCGCCAATCTTGTTTTGTCGCCTCATAGTGCCCTTCGAGGGGTTTTCACTAATAAGACTCTCTCATTTCTCTCAACTCCTGTCGCCTTATGGTGCCTGTGAAGGTTTTCACCGATAAGACTTTCTCATTTTATTTTATTTTTCAGCTGGGGATTGGAGTGCTGCCGATATGACTCTCTCTGTTGGGGATTCTTTCGGCTATCAATTCATTTTCAGCTTATGATCTTCTTCTTTGTTGGGGATCAGAGTGTTATTCCCGACTTCCATTTGAATTGACTTAGCACTTCTCAGATACTGATCGGGAGGTCTTTTTTGGACATCAATAGGGGTTTTTGTGTATGGCTGAAAGTAGAAGGGGGTATCCAAAGTTCAAAAATAATTTTTAGGGGTAAAATAGTACAACTCTTGGAATCAAACTTTCTTGACAAAATTACAAGCGCCAACTTCTGCCCCAGTTTTTCTTGCTCGGGGATTTTTATTTTGTCACACTATGTTACCTTATGCACACTATGTTACACTATGACCGAGCCGTGAGGCGCCTACGTATCCTTCTTTGAGGAATCAGGTCAAACGTAGTTCCCAATTCCTCTTTTTTCATTTGACTTTCCTTTTTTTCTTTTCTTTTTTTCTCTTTTTTTTAATCATTTTTCTCTTCTTTTCTCTTTTTCTCTTTTTTTTTGATTTTGTTGTTTTCTTTTCTTTCTTCTCTTTTTTTCTTTTGTTTACCTGTCACGCTTGTGTTTTCTAGTCGTTGCCACTGATTCCGAACGAGGGGTATGAAAGAAAAATAGATAAGGCTCAAAAGGGGTAACGAAGGATAAAGTGTTTAGGTAGCAGAACAAAATGCCTTCGTCATTCCAGTTTTCAAACATGCCAAGTGCAAACAACACAATTTAAATTTGCAGCCTCTTCTGATGGTGTTGGACTTGACAAATATATTCAACCTCTGTTTGTTCATTTGTCACTTTTAAAGCACCGTTGGGCGACACTCTCATTCTCATTATTATGAACGACCCTCATGCCAATTCGGCGAATCTTTCTTTTAACGGTTTTCTTTGTGTTTTACTCGCCCTAATTCCACACGACTCAGGCTCCAAATAATCTCAAACCGTTTTTATTTTTCGGGGTTTTATGATTAACTTTTAAGATTAGGCCCAAAGTGAGTGCGCATGTCATGTCCTTAGAATCGGCATTGAACGAAATGATAAAAGGACTAAACAAAAAGACGACTGGAAATAACAAAAGACCGGAATTTGCATTAGATTACCGGTGAAAATGGTTTGAAAAAAAAACAAAAACAAACCGGAATAAAATCCTAAACGACCTGGACAAACTTAAACAAACCGCTATGACAAAACGGAAAGATAAGCGGAAAGACATTGACACAAAACAAATCCGAATTACAATCTTAATAATCCGAACAACAGAAATGACAACAAAATAAGCCACCAAATGCCTCTTTCTTGTTAACCAAGGAACGGAGCGTCCTCCCACTTTATCAAAATTGGCATTTTAGCCACTGAGCTTTGCATTAGTATTGTCAAGACCATTGCCAGCTTCAATATCATCAACCTCCGTCAACAAGTTCCCGATAGGATTCAAGTGTTTCCGTTATCAGGCCTGTTCCCCGCAGAGTGTGTATCATGAGGTGCAAGTAAAGGATTCCGGGTGTCATTGTCCGGCTTACCAGAAACCAACCACCTTAACTTTATTTGCAAAACAAACAGGTTAGAATGGACTCAGTCGGTCCTCATTATTGACAACATCTTTTTTTTCTTTTTCTTTTTTTTTCGATTTTTTTTTCATTCATTTTTTCCTTTTTCATTTCTTTTTTTTTTCTTTTTCACTTTTTTTTCATTCTCTTTTTTTTTCATTTTTTTTTTGCTTTTCTTTTTATTGTGGTCGAATCTTATGGAGATTGCCTACGTATCATGACCCCGCATGAATCAGACCTTGCGTAGTTCGGACAAATAAACGATAAATAATAATAAAACATTTTTTTTTTGAATTTTCAATTTCATAATAAAACAAACTTGATTACAAAAGTTTAAAAACTAACAATACTAACAGATTTTGACAAAAGACAACAAACGGTCTCGAAAATCAAATAACCCGCATACTCTAAAAATATTACAAACTAAAACAAAAGGCCAACTCCCTTTCTCCGTTTGACAAATGCAACCAAACGGTTATTTTTGCAATTGTGGCCCCTTCCAATTATCACATGAATTTTGAGGCCGGGGAGGATTATTTTATGACACTTTACCAATTTGTCCATTCTTTTACGAAAATAACCTTTCGACAACTGAAAGATACTCTAAGGCTATTTCGGTAAGAACGGTTTAAGACGCGGCCGAAGCTGGCTCGGCTTATTATGACAAAATTCAAACGGTATTCACCTGACCGCCGACTCTTTGTTTTTTTTTTCAAATTATAATAAAAACCTGGTATTGCAAACACGGCCTTTCAGCGCCACGGGGACGAAGATTTTTAAGGCTGTGTGGGTCAATTGGACCAAATCTAAAACAATGACCCCAAAGGTGGTTGCTTATACAAAGTCAGCCTTCCGGCGTCCCTTTCGGGAACATTCGGCTATTTATGACAAAACAACATCACCTGACTTATTCATGACTCTTTTTATCGTTTTTCAAATTAGTAAACTCAATATTGCAAACACGGCCTTTCAACGTCTCGGGGACGAAGATTTTTAAGGTTGTGTGGGTCAACTGGACCAAATCTTAAAAAATGACCCAAAGGTGGCTGTTTATACAAAGTCAGCCTTCCGGCGTCCCTTTCGGGAACATTCGGCTATGTCTTGATAAAACAGCGTCACCCGACTTCTTTATGACAAAATTAAAATTTGACATATTTTTTTTGTTATTTTTTTTGTAAAAGGGGAAGTTGGACATCACCCGACTTATTTATGACAAAATTAAAAATCTTGACACGTTTTTTACTTATTTATTTTGGCTATTTAGTAAAATGGAGGTTGGACCCAATGAGGGTTGCCTACATATCTCACATCCGGTGAGAATCAAACTCGCGTAGTTCGGGTAATAAAGAATAAGTAGATGAACTAACCCGTTTTTTTGTGTGAATTTGTGAAAGAACTACTTTACACGAAGAAAGGAACTATTTTTTTGGATTTTTGATTGATTTTCTTTTTAAAAGAAATACTTCTAAGATATATTTTTTGAATTTTCATTTGCTTTTTTATTCTAAAGAAAAAGAAAAAAATATTTTTCGGAATTTTATCTTTAATAAAAGAAATGCTTTAAAAAAATATTTTTTGAATTTTGAATTTTCTTTTCAATTTTGAAAGAAGAATCAAAATATTTTCGGATTTTTTTTTATTATTATTATTATTTTAAAACAATTAGAAAGACTTTCTAAAGAAGTCAATAATGGAAAATATTTTTGGATTTTTTTGTTTTTTGTTTTGAAAATTGGGGTTCTAAAAACTTTTCTAGACCTTTGGCAAGACAAATGTTCTTGCAACAGATAAAGATATATATATATTTTGGAAATAAAAAAAAACCATTTTTGAAAATAAGACTCTTTTTCATTTTCATTTTCATGGCAAGACAAACTATATATTTTTCTATTTTTATTTTTGAAAAACAAAAACAGAACGACGACTTTTTTTTCTTTTCTTAGCTTTTAATAAAACAAACTAATTAGACATTTTTTTTCATTTTCTTAAAATTTCGGCGGAGTTTTGACAGTATTTGGGCATTTGTTTTCTTTTCAAAAATAAACAATCAATTCCCTAACCGCTATTTCGTTTTTTTTTTCAATTTCAAAATATTATTCCTGATATTCACAAGTCAGTCAGCACACAAGTCCGAATCAAATAAATGCGCAAGTAGTAGCAAATAAGATGCATCAGGATGATCATTTTCATTTTTGGTACACCTGTCCTAGACAGACCCAACCCCTGTGTTGGGCCTCCAAAGTCAAATGCACGTGATGCAAACAAACGTTCCAACTAGGGATCCGGCATGTGGCTTTGTTATACTAGGTTCAGAACCTGGGTGTTTGTTCTAGACCTGGCTTACCCGAGCGGACAGCTCGAGCCGAGGAGGAGGCGGCAGTCCGGGAATACAGAAGCTTCACCGGCTTTGCGACTTATCCAAACCTCGTTCTAAATTGGGACTTGACACTATACAGAAAAGAAGTCGTACGAAGTACACCCTTCTTCATGATTCAGGAGACTCAGAGAGAAGATGGGTTTCGGCACAATTTATATACAGTTCACATAATATCAAAGCGGTAAAAGCAACATTTAGCACATTAGGCTCAAAAAATGTAAAAATCAGATAAAGCCAAATATAACAATTTATCTAAGCTCGAATTTCTAACCCTGAACCAGTGGTTCTGGAAAATATTCCCCAGCAGAGTCGCCAGAGCTGTCGCACCTCCTTTTTCCGCCTCCGCGAGAGGTGAAGGGAGTTTTCTCCAATTAAAGGACAGTCGAAACGGGATTTGTTTGTTTGTTTCAGAGTCGCCACCTGGGAATTTTAAGGCGTCCCAATTCACCGGTTTTAATCCCTGAATCGAGGAGAATATGACTCTATCTATTTAACAGTTTGCGCACCAGAAATCCGGATAAGGAATTCTGTTAACCCGGGAGAAGGTGTTAGGCATTCCCGAGTTCCGTGGTTCTAGCACGGTCGCTCAATTGTTATATTCGGCTTGATTATTTTGATTTGTAAAATACATTTTTATTGCATGATTTTATTGTTACCGCTTCTATTTAGATTTAAAGACCCTTCTTTGAATCGAATCACGCGTACGTATATTCGTGTTATAAATTATATTTTTTTAAAATGCAGAGTTGTGTCACGCGCACGTGTACACAATAATATAGATAATATTTTTATTAAAAATAATTATTTTCGAAATTATGCTTTAATAAAATCAAGAACATTCGCCTTTTTTGTATAATTAAAGTAGTGAACCTCACATCTCGGGTTTTTATGAAATTAATAATGATATTCTCCGAGAAATCCCTTTTATTAAATATTCGATCGAAGTTGCGCGAACGCATAATCCGAATTGCTTTTAGAAATATAATCAGGTTACGCGAACGTATCCCTAATCACAAAAATATTCTTGATAAGGTTCTCTACAAATTGTTATTACGTGTTGACCGCGAGCCTTGTTTTACACATATGAATCATATACCTCAAATTTTAAGGAATTAATGACGTGAAAAAGAAAACAGACAATATGTATCTAAAACTAACATTTTTTTTCGTGGATACAACATTTGGATGTCCATAAATCGAATCGTGTATAAAATTGGGAAAGAACTTAAAATGGTAAACAAATTAATAATTTCCGCAGAATCTTCATTGTTTCATTTAAGGCGAACTCTTCTTCTATATATCTTTTACATAAAATGCCACGATTCGTTTATAAATCCTATGTCCTTCTCATGTATTTGTTTTAGTCCAAAGTTGCAATGGTTTGGTTAATGTTTGCAATGGAAGATAAGAGTCAAGTTGATAAGAAAGAGAACTATTATACAAATTGATTCAATAAAATTACATCACATGCAATATAGTTGTACGTTTGAACCATTCCTAATATTCTAAACTCGTAACGAGCTGTATCAACTCACCTTCCACATATGATTATATATATACTCATCATCATGCCATATATGAATATACAACTTATATCAATCTAAACCAAAATCAAATTTTTTACAAGATGTACTAATAATGTAATTTCTTGATACTTCCATTCTACTTTACATTTAGCTAACAATATTACGGGATGTAATTAATGACCCATTTTATGCCATGTTCCCTACCTTGATATTTCAATCATGACTTCACTTAATGAAAATTCCGAAATAGATGATATTATTACAACACTTAAACGAACTTTAAGAGGTAACAATTATCTTATATTCATTACGCCACACGTACTACTATATTAATCAACTGAAACAAAACCAAATTTTTAACTAATGAACTTGAACGAATGGAAAACAGAATTATAATTCCCGAACTTCATTAATTTGTCATGTTGAAGCTTTTCGTGACATGAATTTACAGATATGTACCTGATATTGGAAGCAAAAGAAAATGAAGATGAGAATCAGCAGCAGTAATAACAGTACAACAGCAACAACTGCCCAGCAACAGTAACAACCCAGTAACAGACCGGTGGAGTAGTAATCCCAAAAACAAAAGCTTTCAGCTTTGATGAAACAACAATTAATTCTGATTTCAAACAATGAAAGAAAGCAAAAGATTTTTTTTTAGTTTTTTTTTTGAAAGTTTAAATATTTTTTCGGAATTTTCTCTCTCTTAAATGTTCAGCCTTTTTTTTCTCTCTCTTATTTTCTTTCTGTTCAGATTCGTTCTTTCTCTTCTGTATTCTCTCGTATCTGTTTTTAAATCTTGTTTCAAGACTTCCTATATATAACTCATCCCATAAATATTTCAATCAATTAAAATCAATACTTTTTCTCTACCAAACCCATTATCTTCTCACTCATCCCTATTACATTAAATAAACATATCACACCACCCCATTATATTTTGTCCCCCATGCCTAACATAAACAAATACAAGATTCCCCCCACTAAATTTTGTCTTGTCCTCCCTTTATATTAAACAATTATATCACAACCCACCCCATTTTATTTTGTCCCCCATGCTTAACATAAAAAATTACAAAATGTTCAATTACCAAACTACCCCTCCGACCTTATTGCAATTACCATTTTACCCCTGAACGTACAACAAATTACCAAACTACCCCATCAGCTATAACAATCAATTAATCAAACTCAACCAAAATATAGACAATATGATCAATTTCTAACAATGTTCAAACATCAAATCACATGAACATGATTTCTTCAATATTTCAACAACAAATCACATGAACATGATTTCTTCAACATTTCAACAACAAATCACATGAACACAAATTGAACAACAAAGAACGACTAAAATTTGATTGAACAATATTTTAAGCAACAACAAACCTATTTTCGGATTCAGATTCAACAACAACAATCAAACAAGTATATTTAGATTTCTAAATTCAATAATATTGAACTTAAAATCAACTCTAACAACATTACAACCAACAATTCCTATATTAAACTTAAACAAGATTATGAGACAAATTCAAGAAATAATCATAAATGATAAACAAGAAATCAAACTATACAAATTTCGGATTCAAGATCAACCAAACAAAGTATGAACATGAATGAAAATATTCAATAACAATAACAAACAAACTTTGTTCAAACTTCGAATTAAACTTAAACAAAACAAATAAACATATTCAAATCACTAATCTTCAAATAATCAACTAATCTTTCTTAAATTAAATCCAACGAAACTTATAACAAAGATGCATGATCCAAAAATTAAAACCAAAACATAACTTCACATTAAATCACTAAATTAAAACCAACTTCAAAAAATGAATACGAATTAAATCTATATTAACAACAAACAACGGATTTAAACGATTTAAACTAACACCTTTCTACATTAAAACTAAATCCTCTTAAAATTAATAAAACAAACTGAAAATAATTAAATTAAATCTTCAACCAAACAGTGCTGGCGATGGCGACGAGAAGAAGATGAAGCGAAGCAGCAGCTCGCATGCTGGGTCCGTTTGGTTCGCTTGAAGCTGAAAGCAGAAGAAGCAGCAACGTTGGTTAAAGCTCGACGAAGAACGAATGAGGAGGAGGAGCAGCCATGGATGAGCTTTTTGAGCTCGACATGGAGAAGATGAAGACGCAACTGGGTCGTCCATGGTGAGGGTGAAGATGAAGCTGTGAGGGGTTGTTTGGACGTGATAATGGAGGGTAAAGGGCAGCCATGGGAGGGGTGTTTGGATGCTTGGAGAAGAAGAAGATAGGGAGGGGGCGGATGGGTTAGTATAATTTTAGGGTTTTCTTCTTCTTTTTTTGTTTTTGTTTTGTAAAAAATGAAAGACAAAAGGGGGTTTGGGTCTTTTGGGTTATGGACTGGGTCGACCCAATTCGAAATGGACTGGGTCGTTTTTGGAAGATTTGGTATTTTTTGGGCTTGTGGCTTGAAATTGAAGAAGAGGCCCAATTCCGACTTTCTTTATATTTTCGCTCTCTTTTCTTCTTTTATTTTTCTAAAACTAAATTATAAAAATACTTAAACTATTATTAAGAACTAAATTAAGTTATAAAAGCGCAAATTAACTCCCAATAACAATTAACGCACAATTAAGTAATAATTAAGCATAAAATTGTATATTTGGACATTAAATGCTAAAAATGCAAACGATGCCTATTTTTGTAATTTTTATTTTTTTGTAAAACAAATTTAATTACTAACAATTGTAGAATTAAATCCTACATGCAAAATGCGACATATTTTTGTATTTTATTAATTTAACAAATAAACATGCACAGACAAATACAAATAATTATTCAAAATATCACAGAATATCACAAAATTGCACACCAAGAAAAATTACTTTATTTTTGAATTTTTTGGGAGTAATTCTTATATAGGGCAAAAATCACGTGCTTACAATAGGTTGACTGATAGTAGTGTGTTTCTCCTAGGCTTACCAGTAGTACTAGGACTATTTTTGTATTATCTTAGTCATGATTCTTTATTATTACATGTGTCATTTACGCTCGTTGCCATATTACATTGTTGTTACCATTATTTGCTACTTGGTTGCTTTACCCTATCTCCACTGTTCCTTGAGCCAAGGGCCTATTGGAAACAACATCTCTATCTTTATAAGGTAGGGATAAGGTCTGCATACACACTACCCTCCCTTGACCCCATTTATGAGATTATACTGGATTTGTTGTTGTTATTGTCAACCCTTCAAAATAAATACTTTTCTCAAACAAAGGCAGATCTAGAATTTAAGGTACCGTCCCAAATTTATATACAATATGAACTAGGTGTGAACCCGTACATAATGCTTTGGATCCGCCCCTAATTATCTCAAACCACCCCCTCCCCTCCAAAAAGAAAAGCATTTTTTAATTTTAAAAAGCTTGTGTACCAAACACGTCTAAAGTCTTGTAACTTCATCCATTCAACAATCCACTACTAGTTTGGAGCACTTGTTAAAAATACAGACTTGCAGGAATGCATTTTTATGTACTCTTTACTTCTTCAAAAATTTGCAACTAGAAATTGCAGTTGAAAAAGTTCTGAAAAATGTTTTCAGAAACATACAATTGCTCAACACCAGAACACTAGGCATATGATTTTAAGCAAAATTATGCTTTTAACATACTGGTCTAGATTAAATATGGACACAGGAAGCAAAATAAGCAGGCATTTTAACCTACTGCATCAACTGGCCAAATGAAGGTAAAAATCTGTGCATCGTCGGAAGGCAAAACATGTTGGCTGCAATGATTATACTCAAAACCTAAATCTGGCACAGACGCCCTAATACGCTTGGCCGGAAACATAATCTCCTCAAATGAACAATTTCCTGAAGCAAGTAACAAAAAGCGATAACTTAAATCCAACCTAGTGCAAAATGAAAATAATGGGTAGATATTCTACTGTTATGAAAACGCACCTCTGTGTTATCATGATCATACTGAATCACAAAGAGACATCTGCAACCCCTTATATCATGAAATTTCTTTTGAATTTCAATAACACGTGCTTCAACATATCTAGCCTGGTCCTTCCTCTCCTAGTTAGATCAAAATAACCAAAATATAAAGTTAAAAGCATCCTGCAACGAACCAACATATCTGCAACTCAGAGGCCACCACTGTGAATATCCATATATTCTACTTTTTGTGATCTCATTCTTAGACCCTCTATCAATGGCACTACCCAAAAAATTATTTCCCCTTTTTACCCCCTGAACAACGGGGAAAGAGAGCCCAGTGGCAGAAAGGGGTACCTGGAAGCACAAAACAGGATCCCCAACCCTGACTTTGTTACATTCTGAACTCTCAAGAGGTACAGATCGTTCCCGGACGGACTTTCTTACGTTTATCCACTCATCCTCCTCCGATCCAAATCCCGCAAATCTCACAAGAACTTCCTGCAGCACATTGCATTACACCAAATGTCAAGCAACATCCACTTCCTGCGTTCTAATTTGACCAAGTATTATTTCTACCATCTCATTCAAATAAGCAATGTATTTGATTAATTTGAACTACTTACAGGTTCTCCTGAGCTAAGATAACGGTGTGAGATAA
This sequence comes from Nicotiana sylvestris, assembly GCF_000393655.2. Classification (NCBI taxonomy): domain Eukaryota; kingdom Viridiplantae; phylum Streptophyta; class Magnoliopsida; order Solanales; family Solanaceae; genus Nicotiana; species Nicotiana sylvestris. The sequence goes on along the minus strand of NC_091064.1, from coordinate 164,999,939 downwards.
ATGTATCAACGTCATACCTGTCAAACACTAAATTAGTCCCTTACAAAGAAGTGCAAATATTTTACTTCAACAACCTCACAATAGATGCATTGATTCAAGTGAAAAATACTAGGTATCGCCAAAACATTTCCATCCTTGACCTTATCACAAAAAAAAAAAAAAAAAAAAAAAAAAATCCATCCTTCAAAGAAATTATATAGTTTACGGAAATGGATACCTCCTACCGTTTCTTTTGCTCCTTTCCTTTTAAGCGGGATAATATTGCCCTGATTGTCAATAAGTCAAAGAAAAATTCTTTTGAAAGTCTTGAAATTCAATTTTGAATAGACAGGTAGCTTACTAAACTACTTGTTCTGATTGATAGTTATCTGATAAGAATTTAAGAAGCAGCTCCCAAATAAAAGGCCTGGCACTCAAGATATCAATTTTGATCTAAAAACATCAGTTTCATGAATAAGTCATTATTCTGGAGCAAAGACCTCTATGATCCTGGATAGTTTTCGGCAGCTCCAAGGGACAATATATTAGGTAGCCCTACAAGATGCAATGACCTATGAGAATATGACAATTTCTCAGATGTTTAATCACCATTTAGCAGTAAATTATGATAGTAGGCTTCGACAAGTTTTAGCCATAAAAAATGGCCACAGAATAAAGTGTAAGAACTTCAATACATTTCCCTAATATCCACCATATTGCATGTTTATAGGGATGGAGGATCTTAATGTAGTTCCCAAAAGAAAAAACATAAAACATTTTTTGCAACCAGCAGTCATTGACCATTATCGAAGGGAGAAGCACCAATAAGTAACTTAGAGAACTTCTATAAACAAAGAACAGAAAAGTAAGATATTCAAAATGGATGTTATTTTCCAGAACAATGTCATTCTTATGGAATCCTTTGAGCTATTCAATCCGCAAGTAGTTGCATCGGCATCAGTGTAGCTGTTCATCGGTTAAGAGAAGCTTTCTTCTTCTTTTGATTGTCTCTTTTTCTTTATTTTTTAGACAGGTCAAAGAAAAGATAGACTAGAAACAGAAATATGCAAACAAGATTTCATTCTTGCATCTTATGTTAATGGCTAAGCGCAAAAAAGGTTGAAAATGCATCCAAGATGAAAAAGCATCTAAACGTTAATGCTAAAATGGCTGATTATCCAGTACTTATTTCTGATTGAAGAAAAATAGAGTAAGCCTTTCTGGCTTGCTAATGTAGACTTACCATGCCCCATCTGTTGAAGACCTAGCCTCAAATTCTAAGTCTGACAAATCTGGAACCTTTTGCCCTGGAAAGGAATTTATTGAACAATGTAAGTGCAGTTTTCTGACAAAAGAACCACAGATTTAACTGCTAAGGGAGCATAAGTAGCACTAATCATTTGGCAGAAGAGATTTAGCTACCAAATAAAGGAAACATATGCCTAGATAATTCTTTATTTGGCAATTACTTACAAGATTCTTATCAAATCAGTATGCATTTTTAGATGGAGGAAAACCAACAAAAATATCTCTTTCGCCATTGATAGTCAATGTGAGCGGAAACGTTACTTTAAAGAGATGTTAAGCCTTCCATTAGAGTTGATAAAAGTGATTGACAAGAATAGGAGAATTAAGTAAGAAAGAATGAATACAAGGGACAAAGTAGTTTGACTCTCTGTAGCTTGATAAGCAAAAAAACTTAGAAAAGGAAGAAAGAAGAGGACCAAAAGGAATTGAAACAAGTTGCTTCTTCTTTGAGAGGACTTGTGAAACAACAGTAATTCAGGGACGATTATGAATAGATAGAGAAGGATACAAGGTGTGCTATAAATTTTCACTCCCAGCTAATAAGAAGTTCAATCTCATGCAGAATTATCACAGATCATACAACTGTCGGCATAATGTAACTAAAATTGTTGAATTTTGTGCTTGGTGTTTGAAATACTAATCACAAAAAAAGCAACTTTGAGAATCCTTCAAGGGTAGTGCACTATATAAATGAGAAAGAGGAACAAATCCAGTTATACTAAGATACAACATTAATAACTGAAAGGCAGAATGACTACAAGTTGTTCCTCATTCAGTAGCATTGTACAGTTTAATTCAATAACCAGTTCAGAAAAGCTGTGTGATATCAACTAATGCATAGCTCTGACAAAATTTCTTGATTCATAATTAAGTCTATCCCTGATCTTGTGGATACCAATCTAATATAACCTCAAGCTGAATCTGGGAAGCAGAATAATTCTAGGAAGTCTAGAAAAATTAACAAATTTTTTTTCTGAACTAAGAACACAAAAACAATTCTTTGAGATAGTGATTATTGGATATGAAGGCATCAAAGGTCCTTAATTTGTATGCATGATTAACTTATCGTGAGAAGAGTAACAATTATAGTGTATTAGTCTCAACTCTCACTTTTAAATGGTAAGGGAGGAAAGTAGAAGAAAAAGGGAATTTCTGCACCTGCAAAACAATGTCTCATCTAATCATTATGTCAGATATCTACTTTCATAAAGTAAACATAGATCAACAGAGACCTTCAGGCATATGAAATGTTTGATTTGCTTTATCTAAAGCACATTCTTCAGTCACATCAGGGAGTTTCCTCTTGGCCTCTGCTGAATTATCCTTTGAGAGACAACTTCGCTGCCTGTTCCAGAACCAAGTTTGGACCTAAATTCAAGTGAAATAGTATAACTTAGTTCTATATGGACATTCAACCAAGAATATCTGATCCTGGAGTAAGTATGTCAAGCTATGAACCTCAGTCCATTTCACGATCAGTTTTCCTGCACGACCTTTAGAGTGGCTGTAAACATGCCAAAAATGTGTTAAAAGTCAAATGTATACAAAGTGATTTTGTTGATTATTCAACAAGAAATGCAACTTGATGCAGAAAGTGCAACTCACCTGAAAGCCTGTGCCAATTTCTTGCAGAATTCTTGGTCACAAACTTGTTCTCCTGATTGTTTAAGTTCTTTCTCCATTTTCTCAATCTGCTTGAATTAAAAAGAGATGTAAAAAAAATTACAATTTAGAAGAGAGTAACTGAAATTAGAGTTGTTTCTTCCAACATGTGTTCTTAAAGCTGCAGATAAATTCCAGATGATGATTAATTCACAATGCCCAAAGAAGCCAACGGAGATGTGGATAACTAGTCAAAGCTACATATCTCTAATATAAAGTTTCACCTTTCTCGAAAGTCAAAACTCAACATAAATAAATCATAATGTGAAGTAACAATCAAGATAAGAGCCATAGCCACAGTCACAGCCACAATTGGATTCAAGAAACTTTTTCTTTGTCTTTAACAAGTTCTATCACCCCTGCCATATAATGATTCCAGATGTAGAAACCAAGGCATGAAACATTCTAAAGCAACTCAATAATGCAATGCTAGAAAATTAACCGATCATACATTCACAAACTCAAAGAAGCAAGTAGAATTGGACGCAACTGCTCAATCACTATGATCCACAATGTGAGCGGGCAGAATTGATAAAATTCACAATTACAATAAAGCATGACAAACAGCACAAATATAAACAACAAGCATGCAATTCTACAAGATCTTGCATGATAGGTATAGTTTTATAAGCCAATTAATCAACTACCCTCTATCCCAAAATAGTTAGGGCAGCTAGGCGAACTCCCTGTTCTAATTTCGCTCTATTTAGGTCAATTTTGTTTTGATACTCAATAAGTAGTCTTATAAGGCAAATTAGAGATTCCCTAAATCTCATACTCGTCCCTACACAGACATAAAGACTTCTAGTCAGACTAAAAGACTCCTAACAACCACCGAACCTAGTATAAGTGTAACAACATCTAAGCTTTAATCTAAACTAGATAGTATTATCTATATGGATCCTTTGCATTTTGGTTGAGTTCTTAGTTGAGTTCGCATGGATTCTAAAGATGTAGGTCTTTGAGATAACTTCCCTTCATGTGATTTCAAATCTATCTTCCTTTTAATATCCTCAATCATCTTATTCTCACACGTACAGACCGGTACATGACCAAATGTCCAGCCAACCTTCTTTAATTTTGTTGCTACTCGCATCCACTGTTGGGTGTGATCATTACTAATTTCTCCAATCTGGTACAAATGTAAATCCATATTAATATGCATATTCATACACCATCCATCTTGTTAATATATTGGACTTCTAAGGCTCAACATTGACTTCCATATATTACTGCTGGTTGCACAAACGTATTAAGTAGTTTCCTACACCATAATTTCTAAATTTTAATTCTGATTAAGTAAAAGGAAATATATACCCCTTTAGCTAGATTTTACATGACTTCTAACTTATACTAGCCACCAGCAGTCCTGCATGAGACAAAAACAGTTTTTCACTTCTTTTTTTATTTTAATGATAAAAAGGAGACTTTACTCATGTAAAACCAATAACCATTCCGAAAGCCAAACCAACCGTGTGATGTATAACACAAACTACATCAACCTCACTTGTTTGTTCATCAACAGCTGAGTGTCACTGTTGAATATGTTAATTATTTCATGCTCTAGACCAGCAAAATAGTCATACATAAATACAAGTTTCAAGCTAAGACAAAGGTTCTGGAATTGCAACTCTGTAGCTAAATAGAAATGCTATACACATAACTATAAGCACTCTCTCTCTCTCTCTCCCTCTCTTGTGAAGAAGTATGCACCAAAAAAATGGTGAATTTTGTGACCACCTCATCTGAAAAACTTAATTGTTGAAAAGGGAAAGCTTTTATTTATGTCTTTTTTTGGTTGTTGATGGGTGATGACTGATGAAGTGATGATGAAACTAAAACCAAGACCTCTGCATTGCATGCTCTGATGCCAAGACATAAAATGTCAAAATACACATAAACATCATCTTAATCAAATTTCTTAAGAACCCATAAAAAGCGAAACCTTGAGAAAACAAGAAAAAAATGGGAAACAAAATTCGGAAAAAGGAAAAAGCACCTCAGCATCAGTAAAGCCAGAGAAAGGTTTTCTGTGTCTGGGACGAAGGTCCATTACCCACAGATTTTGTCAACACCTTTATAGGATCAAAGGGTCATTGGGGGTTGAAAAGCTATTTCGCAGTTTCTGTGACTCTGGGTTTTGGGCGCCTTCTCTAATTCTTGCTCTGTGTGTGTGTGTGTTTTCTTTCTAATTTTTTCCCTGTTTTAGTGGGGCGTGTTTGGTTCCCTTTAACGGGTTCAAATAAGAATGACAGAAATATATATACTCTATAAGTAACTTAAAAGTGAAAAAGAATATATTACAGAAATGAGATGCTGAAAATAACATTTCTGGAGCTCCTTTTTAGGTAATTTTTTGGAACCTCCAAATATTTCATTGATGGTATGTTTTTTACTATTTGGGAACTTTGAGGACTAAAATGATCCTTTTTTTCTTTTCTTTTTTTGAGGTTGGATCTGTTCTATTTTGTAATCTAGTTTGAAATTATTCTAACTTATTCAATTTAATTCCCAGAAATATGATATTCCTTTTTATAGAGCCTTTTTTTGGTCGGAAAGATAATTTGCAATAACTAAAACATATGCGTATAGAGATGAGGGTGCTCAGGTTGCACCCTATTTCTAGAGCCAATTTGGCATTCAATCCTTGGTTGGTCGTAGAAAAAAATGAAAGAAAATAACCTATTAAGAACACAAGTTCTTGGAATGTAGTGGAAAATTCCCTCCCTTCAATCGAATATTAATAAATTTTGTGGCACTCGAAATTAAAAATTCAAGTGGTCCGTGAAGGTTAAATAAGACTTGTGTTAAGCAAACAGAGTAGTCAAGCCATAAAGGCAAAAAGGCAAGAAGCGATTTTCATTCGATCGATGGTATCAATCGTACTTTCATTGATTCTGATGGAAGATAGTGTTCAGGTTATGCACCAAGTACATACATAATTTTGCTTTGGCATAAGTACACGCACAATTCAACTATGAAAAAACTCTCTAGGGTCTAGAGAGAGATATGCTTAGGAATTTAAATTTTTGTTCGGCTTATGATGTTAAAATATTGAATTATTTGTATGTACATGACAAATAGTTATCTTAATGCAAACTTAATTAAGAACAGGGCAAAGTAAACAATTCATATATGCAATACCAATTATACTCTTACATTATATACTGTGTTAGCTAGGAGTCTTTCTGCTCTAATTAGAGATATTTTGTATGCCAGTGCATGAATAAGCATGATATTTATAGCTAATCTAGAGTTGAAAGATCCCTAATTTTTGCATTAGAGGACATATTGTTTGACTCAAAAGATACTAAAACCTTTTTGAACAAATCAATCAAAGATGAATGAGTAAATTTTAGTCAAACATAATTAATTCGAGATCGAAATGTTAACAACAACGATTGCATATGGGATGAAAGAGATATGATTGATCTTATTAAGATTCGAAATTGTCTTCCTCATCAATCGATGAGGAAATAGATTTACATATTTTCTTCGAGGTCATTTCCTCTTTCTTTCTAGAATACAAGAAGGGAGCTTTTTGACTTTTTTTTTTAGAAATCGGAGAAGCCCCCCAGTTGAGAGCTTTCCCTGGCTATATATAGTCAGGGTATCATTGCCCTTTACTTGACTCGACGTCTTCTTGCCACTGATGTGCCTTGGTCATGATTTTAGACGTCACTCTTACCAATTCGTCGGATGTCATGGAGGAGAAATGGAGTGGGCTCTGTGGACCTTCACTGCCCAGTTACTGAGACGGGGTGCCGGTCGGCTTGGTCGTGAAGGTTAGATTTTGACTAATGCAGTTAATCCCTCCGTCTGTCGGGATCGTCCTATATCGAACTCGGCAGACGGATCATGTTCGTTACGACTTCAGGAGAAATCTGACCTACGACTTTCCGTTCCTTAGTCATATTTTGTGGGTTTTTTACGGAGTGACGACGTTCTTTCGATCCTCATGGACCATTGCGGCGGTTTCAGAACTGAAACATCGTTTGGTATTGAAGCGTTGATTCGTGGTTATCACCATTATGACACACGTTCCTGGGGAACTGAAACGTTTCGTGGCCTATCAGATTCGATAGGTGACTCTTGGATTTCGTGCTCGGAGAATTTATGTCTCTTATAAATAGGCGGAGTTTATCATTCGATTGACACACTTCTTCATTTTTTGCTCGGGAGAGTTCTGCAAATATATCTTTTTTCTGATACCTCAAATTTCTGCTTACCCCCTTGTTTACTGAAATCTTTCATCTCTCCTTTTTATTACTTCTTTGGCGCGTTTTTTGCTAAAAATGGCTGGTGATTCTTCTCGTGACAATCTCCCTGCTGTTGATTCGGTATCAGAAAGTGTTGCTCAGATCACCGGAGGGGAGGATACGATGGAGGATGAGGGGGTCCCATCAGTGATTGAGATCTTACCCCGCCCTAGGAGAGAGCTGACTGACTTCATTACTCCTGTCAAGGTCGAACCGGAACATGTTCACTCTGTTCTGAGGGAGAGGGACATTGCAGAGTTGAAGGAAAGGTGGGGGATTCCCGGTTATGTCGATATGCGGCCGACAGTGGGAAAAGACATAATTCACTTCGACCGCCCCAAGTACTGTGTGTTTTATGCCTACCCCTTCATTGTAGGGTACACATTTCCTCTTCCCCCTGTTGGTGGTGAATTTTTGCCGCTTCTACAAAGTGTGCCCCGCCCAACTTTGGCCATATTTATACATGGTATTCCTTATGCTTCTCAATTATGCTGAACTCGCTGATCGTGAGGTTACTTTGGACCATATGCTCAACATCTTTGCTCCTCAACTTATTCGTGGTTCGATGGTTCAGATGCGTCCTCGGGGATCGATGGGGCTGGTGGTGAAGATGGACGACAGGACCAATCGTCGTTTCTACGAGAATTACTTTTATGTGCGAACTGAGCATATCGTGGCAGACCCAACAGGATTCCCTGAGAAATGGATCTTTGCACGTAAGTTTGTATTCTTAGTCGTCGAAGTGCTTGACCATTTTCTATGGGTACTAAATTTTGTCACGTCTTTGCAGCTGAGAGATTGCCTCCTCCGCCTGTTGAAGGTATCCGTGAGTGGGTGGAGGCCATACTTCCCCATATGGTGGGGATTCACACCTGGTCGACCTTTCATGAGAGGTTCGGACGCAGGCCCCTTACAGGTGAGATGATGTCTTTATCTACTGTGCTTTCCCTTTTTACTTACCTTCTCATGAGTCGTTTGTCGTTGTTAGGGAGAGTGCGGAGAGCAAGGGCCCCTCCATTAGCTTTTCGTTAGTCGGCCGCGTCTGCTCACCCTATTATAGTACCCATTACCCGACCTTCATTGAGGGCTGCTTCAGTTGAGTTTGCGGCTTTGGTTACTCCTACGAGGGCTGTTTCTCAGGATGAGGTTCCGACCGATGTCGTTCGCCCAACGGGTGAGTCACCATCTACAGGAGAAGAGGAGGGACCGCTAAAGAGACAGAGAGTGGAGTTTGAGACGGCACCCCCGATAGTAATTTATCTGGATGACCCTCCCCTGACGGGTTCTAGAGAAGGCGTTATGGCGGTTCCCCTCATAGGGACGGAGTAGAGCATCGAAACTGTCGATGTCCGTGATCAACAATCAGAGGCTCCTGCCGCTACCTTGGCTCAATCAGAGATCCTTGCCATTGTTGGTGTCCAACAACCTGTCGTGATGGAGAATCAGACTTCTGGGGCCGCTGTCGTGATTTCAGACGTGCCCTCATCTTCTACAGTAGGTCGGGATCCACCTTTAACAGTGGAAAGGGTAAAAGGCATGGTGGTTGGCGACTATGAAGCTGAGTAAGACCTGGACCCCGATGATGTCAGGATGTTTGAGGAGGGCCTTACTCATTCGGTGGTTAATACGCGAGGCTCGGCCTGTATTTTTCAGATCCCTTCCGGCGTCAATCTCTTGGGAGAAGGGCAGGATTTGGTGCCGCAATTTAGCCTGTTATGCTCCGAGGCCGAGAATGAGTCCCTCTGGTCTATTCCTGATGCTGATTTGATGGACGAAGTGGCCGCCATGGGCTTAAGGGTACGTTGCATTTTACTTTTGCTTTTTTTTTTTTCCGCCCTTCTCGGAAGTACTAGCCTAACACCGTCTTGCGTTTTCCAAACATATATGATGGAAGTGGAAAACATTCGTAGGGCCAACACCCGGGCAAAAATTCTCTTGAAGATGTTGGAGAAGTATCATCATTACCGCGACAGATGTCGCGAGATGCATGAGCGGCTGAGGACGGATCCCCGTAATCAGGCTCTTGGTGAGGAGTTGGAAAAAGGGACTAGGAATTGATGCAAACTATTAGCAGCAAGAGCGCACTCGAGGAGCAAATTCAAATTAAGGACGAGGAGCTCGAGTAGGGTAAGGGGGTCGCCGCAGAATGTGAACATTTGCAGGGTAGGTTGAGGTCGATGCAGTCGGAGATGGATCAGAACTTGGTCAAGGTCGAGGCGATGAGTGTGGAGTGGATGAGAAAATTGACAGCAATGGAGAGCAAAGTCGCTGGGTTGGAGAATATTGAGAGTGCCTGGTCTGAGGCTTTGGCGAGGGCGATGACCCTGAATAACACCATACACGTCCTCCAATCCGAACAGGAGTCAGAGAGAGCGACAACTACCCTCAGGAAGGTGAGGCTCGAGGAGCGCATCAGTGTGATTGATCAGGAGGCATCGATTTTGGGAGATCGGGTCGCAGCTCTGTAGGCAAAAAATGAGCGATTATTGGCTCAGGTTGAGTCATCTTCCGTTGCCGTTCTCCGCCAAACGCATGAGCTATGGGTTTATGCTGAAGCCCAGCGGGATATATACAAAAGTTTGTGGGAGGCAGGCACCATGGCTGAGGCTGCTTATGAAGAAGCGCGAGCGAAAGCACGGGAGGCTCACATCAATTGTGGGTATAACGCCGCGATGCGTGAAGCTAATGGGGATGAGGATGTTGGAAATGGAGAACCTCTTGGAGACGGTGATGATGGTAGTGACGGTGATGGTGCTGGTGACGGCGGTGATGACGCCGAATGAGGAATGTTGTCCTCTACTTTCATTTTCAATTGTTTGTCGATTGTCGTTCGTTCATGTGTTTTTCTTTTTTCTTTTTTCTTTGGGTTGGCTTGGGCCTTATGTAAGCGGCGATAGCCCGCACTGTGACTTTGTATAAATGAGAGTTCTTTTCTTTGCTATCCGTCTTATACTTCACTTTTATTTCACTCGTTTATGGCTTTTAGTGCGAGATAGATGCTCGTATGACGAGTCCCAATTTTTCTTTCCTTTTGGCGGTCTTCAGACTTAGAAATATTTCGAACTAATCGAAATAGTGCCTTGTCATTACTTGACCGAGATCAAAACCTTCTCCCTTTTTGGTGAAGGCCCTTGGCCTTAAAGGGTGTTATTTCGAACTTGTCGAAATAACAGCCCATCGTCGTTCGATCGAGGTCGAACCCTTCTCTTTTTTGGCGAAGACCCTTAGCCTTAAAGATGTTATTTCGAACTTATTGAAATAACAACCTGTCATCGTTCGATCGAGGTCGAAACCTTCTCTTTTTTGGCGAAGTCTCTTGGCCTTAGAGGGTGTTATTTCGAACTTATCGAAATAACAGCCCGTCGTCGTTCGATCGAGATCGAACCCTTCTATTTTTGAAGAAGTCCCTTGGTCTTAAAGGGTGTTATTTCGAACTTATCGAAATAACAGCCCGTCGTTGTTCGATCGAGGTCGAACCCTTCTCTTTTTTGGCAAAAGCCCTTGGACTTAAAGGGTGTTATTTCGAACTTATCAAAATAACAGCTCGTCGTCGTTTGATTGAGGTCGAACCTTTATCTTTTTTGGCGAAGGCCCTTGGCCTTAAAGGGTGTTATTTCGAACTTATCGAAATAACAACCCGTCATTGTTCGATCGAGGTCGAACCCTTCTCTTTTTGGCGAAGGCCCTTGGCCTTAAAGGGTGTTATTTCGAACTTATCGAAATAACAGTCCGTCGTCGTTCGATCGAGGTCAAACCCTTCTCTTTTTTGGTGAAGTCCCTTGTCCTTAAAGGGTGTTATTTCGAACTTATCGAAATAACAGCCCGTCGTCAATCCCAGTTTCTGGAGAGTTGGACATCTTTCGTGGGAGTCCCAGTTTGTTTGGCATTGCTTGCACCAGACGGTGCAACGCGGGTGAATACGAGGTGTTAATGTTTCGCTTAGGTTCGTGCTGTGTACGCATTATAGTTTTCTTGTCTGACTCCTGCCGTCCATTTCGGAGATGTTGCCGGCAGGAGGTATTTTAGCTATGTTGAAGCAATTTTTATCCTTCGATCGAGGTGTTCCTGTGTACGTTCGTCCACGCGGATCTTATTGTAAGCACGTGATTTTTGCTTCACGGACAATCACTCCAAAACAAATCAAAAAAATAAATGACAAATGACCTCGCTGTACATTATTTCGATTTTACGTTACATGTGCTGGTAGTCATTTGTGGTTATGTCCATTTTTCATTTAATCTTATCAAACGAAATACAAAATATGTATGTCATGGTAATTAAACCGTAATTCGGTCATTAAAAGAAAAATTCACAAAAAATATATATGCATCTTTTAGGTGGTGATTTAACCTATTTAAATATTTTAATGTGTGTGTGATAATTGTGTTAAAGTGTAAGATTAATGGTTGTTTTAATTTCATTTCTTATTAGAAAACAAAAGCAAAGAGTAGGGAAAATCGGTTTGGGCCAAGAAATGAAACAAAAATAGGCCCAAGACCAGGACACAGATCCAGTCCGAACACAGGCTGCCCGGACACGTCCCAAACGACGTCGTATCAGCGCCTCAATCTGAGCCGTTGATTCATGGCAATCAAACGGTCCAATGCAGCCCCTGCTAAGTCGAAACGACGTCGTTTCAGGGACAGTTAATCTGAGCCATTCATCTATATTGATCCAATGGCCTTTGTTTTCCCTCATGACCCGACCCATTCCCATTTAAACCGACCCCTTACTTAACCAAACGGTACCGTATTGTTAAGCTTCCCCAAATCCTGGCCATCAACTGTAATCGATCCAACGGTCAGGATTGAACCACCCTCCCCATATATAAACCTAACCCCTTACCCCCACGCCCCAAGCCACACCCCCCTCCTCGGCCACTATTCACCATCTTCCCCAGGCCCCCTTTCCTCTCAAACCCTAGCAGCCTAGGTTCTCCCCCGTGAGCCCGGTAACCACAGTTCCGATGACCGCCAAAATAACATCCCCGATGCACCCAACCATCCTGAACATGAATCCGTTAACCTTTCACCTCGAATCGACCCGTAGCTTCTCGAATCTTCCAACGAAGATTCGAGTAAAAAACCAGATCTACACCGATTGACCCCAAACTCGCACCAGACACTCCCCTGACCTTCCTCGTGACCAAACCAAACTTGGTTTGGTCCGAATCTACCCACAACTCCTAAAAATCCAGATCTGGAAATCCAGAACTGGAAACACATGCACCTGGGGAACCCGGCCAGTTTTGACATAGGTTTGAGGTCTAATAGACCTTAACCAAGGTGTTCTCATGTGAGAACACCCTGATTAAAGTTTGTTCGGCCTCAAAAGTTCGAAGTCAAGTTTGATTTGGGTCTGTTTGGTTTAAACGTTTTGGTAAGTTTTCCGTTCTTTTGTTTTATTTCCAAATAAGTTGTCAGCATATCTCTTTGTGTGTGTTTGTTATTTTTGTTATTTTTCATCCAGATTTCTTTCATCTCTGTAAAGACCTTTTATTTGGTCGTTTGTCTTCTGTTTGTATTCTGAATGTACTCTGTGATGAACCTGTTCGATTAGATTGGTCGTCAAATGAATAAACTTATATAGGTTCCCAGTTATTTAACACAGAATTGTCTGATGCCCTTTAGGTCCCTAAACGTATTGTTTATGTGAGCGATCGATTATTACCTGCTATAATTAGTATAGTCGACTCGATAAATGTCGTCGATTAGTTTTCTATAACTAATGAATCGAAGGAGCTAGGATTTTCACATAACTAATTAAACTCGGACACTGGCTGGATGACCTAGTAATGTTTGAAATGGTCTGTTGGCATTATAAAAATGACTAAAAGGGTTCAGTCTAGGCAGTCCTGAGCTCGAGCTTTCATCAGTGCAAAAAATGCCCTAATGCTGCAATAGGCAGGGGCAGTAATAATCAAGGTTGACAGGGGTATTCTGGGGTGTTAAAAAGAACAGAAATAATTAGTTTAAATGAGCTGACAAGTAGGGTACTAATTTGGGATTAAACTAATACCAATGGGGAACAAGACACAAGGGTATGGGGCTTAAAATGAATAAACAAATGAGCCCATAACTCTGGATTAAACAAAAATCAGGCGTGGGGAATAAAGGGGGGCGGACACCAAAAGATGTTGAGGCATGGGCTTATAGGGTATGGGCATTCTGCCAATTGGCAGGACAGGCAGCTCAGCTGCACTGGTTCATTTGGCCTATAAAAAGGCCATTTGATAACAAAAAACGGGGGACACATTTTTTAGTCTTGAGAGAAAGAAAGAAACATAAAGAAATTTTCAGAATATTGTAACCAAACACTGTCTGAAAACTGCTTAGGAGTTCAAGTTGGCCAAGCTGTCTTTGCTAATTGTTGTTGGTTATTTGCCGAGCTGTTTGTGATTGTTGAACTGCTGGTGCTGTTATATTGAATACTCTGGTTTTCTGTTGGTTCATCATTCTGTTTCTGGGACTGCTTGTTTGTTGCTCGACCACTTGTGAGCTTCATCATTGTGGCTGGTTGTTGTTGCTGTGTTGTTGGTGTTTATCTGCTGTTGCTGTATTTGCTGCATACTACTCAGCTGACCATTCTCCTTCTTCTTTTTCTTTGCTATACCAGGTACACGATTAATAGTGTCAATGTAACTTGAAAGTTGAGCATGAATATAAAAGAGAAGAGCTGAAGATGTTTATTTCATACATAGACTGTTATATTAAACTTCATGTAATGTATAATAGCTTACTTTCTTGTCTAGATACTGAAGCTAGCCTGCATGCCTAGTAGATATCAATGTGTGGTGATAGAATGTTAGTTTGTATATATGGGTTGATAGATAAAAGTATTCCCAGTGCAATAGGTTGTACCTAGGCTTTATCTAATTGCGTTTAACATGTCTTTAAATGCATAAAACCGTCCATGTTAGTTAACTTCATTTCCTTTTGATAAATTGCCTCCTTATAATTGATAAACTCATTTCACAGAACAAAGAATCAGTCCTAGGCCTCAATCTCATGAAGGCCGAGCCCAAATCGAAACAAATCAGTTAGGCCCATATCGAAAAAGGGGGCCTAAGTCTGGCCATCTCGCATGAGCTAGGTTTGGGCCCATAATTTTCGGCTAGTTATCCATAATCGCAGTCACATTTTATTATTCTGTAAAAGCATTTTAAATCCTGTTATAAGTAAACTCGCAATCATGTAATTAATTAGGACTGTCTACCGTTTTCAATTGATAGAGACGAACACGACAAGAAACGTAGTTGCTATAGGATATCCTTTTAAAATAAGAACGAGATGAGCCTCGATGAAAATAAACAAAACACGCAGATGCGGGGCCCTTGTTAAATGTAAATCATTGAAGCATTTAGTTTCCAGGACGGGTTGTTTAGCAAATCTCACAACCCTCCTAAAATAACAACACGTTAGTCTCTTTAGGACACGCTTTAATAAACCTTACCTTCCTAAACTTGGGTGCACATTTATGTGACCCAAATCCAAATCTCGACGGATTCGAAATGTGTCTCTAATCACGGGTACATTGATTGTGACGTGGTTCGAGATGCGTGTCCATGACGTTGCAAATTCATTTTTGAAGAAAAAAATAAGAATGAGATGAGCCTCGTCAAATAAAATACAAATTGCGGGGCCCTCAGTAAATATTTGCTTTAAAAAATATTTAGACTTCGGGATGGACCGTTTAGTAAAATTCCACGGTCCTACCCAAAATAAATACGCTAGTCGCTTTAGGCGCGCTTTTAATAATTTAATTTCCTTAAACTCGGGTGCACATTGATGTGACCCAAATCCAAATCTCAACGGAGTCAAAGTGTGTCGACGACCACGGGTACATTGATTGTAACGCGGTTCGAGATACATTTTCTCAACGTTGTAATTCTTGATAAAAACAGTAAATGATAAAAGCGGTTAAAAGTTAAATTTTGCACATAAGTTCAGACTTGTATAAAATCAGATAATCCAGCCGAATATAACAGTTGAGCGACCGTGCTAGAACCACGGAACTCGGGAATGCCTAACACCTTCTCCCGGGTTAACAGAATTCCTTATCTAGATTTCTGGTACGCAGACTGTAATATAGAGTCATTATTTTCCTCGATTCGGGATTAAAATTGGTGACTTGGGACACCCTAAATCTCCCAAGTGGCGACTCTGAAATAAACAAATAAATCCCATTTCGATTGTCCTTTAATTGGAAAAACTCCCTTGCGCCCCCGCGGGCGCGGAAAAAGGAGGTGTGACAGCTCTGGCGACTCTGCTGGGGATTTCGTGTGACCCAGAACCGATGGTTCAGGGTTAAGAAGTCGAGCTTAGAATAATTGTTATTATTTGGCTTTATTTATTATCTGATTATTACATGTTTTGAGACTAATGTGCTAAATGCTGCTGTTACCGCTTTGATATTATTTGAACTGTATATAAACTGTGCCGAAACCTTTCTCTTCTTGCCTCCGGGGATGTGCTCACTGGTTGAGACTCCCTATTCTGTTAGTGTCATACCCTAAATAAAAGAGGCTCGGAAAGTTTCTAAGCCGGCTGGCCTTTTGGTTCCCGGAAAGGAGCTCCTTCCTCAACTCGAGTTGTCCGCTCGGGTACACTGTCTAGAACACCGACCCAGGTTTTGAACATAGAATAACGTGACTTCATGCCGGATCCCTAGTAGGAACGCTTATTTGCATCACGTTGCATTTGACTTAGGGGACTCAACACAGGGGTTGGGTCCGTCTAGGACTAGCAACCTGATATGAAAAGGCCATGCTGACGCATCCTATTGTTTTTCGTGCATTTATTTGTCTCATACCCACATGCTGACCGATGCTCGAACATTTGGAATATTGTGAAAAAAAGAGGGGAAATAACGGTTAGGGAAGTCGTTGTTCTGTCTTAGAAAAAACAATAATAATAATAAAAAATATATCAATAGAAATATAGAGTTTGTCTTGTCATAAAAATCAAAAAAAATCTTATTCTTAAAATTGTTTTTTTATAATAATAAAAGAAAGTCTTGTGTTGTCTTTACTTTTATCATTTGTTACAAATATATGTATATATATATATATATGAAAAATTCAAAAGTTTTGCTTTATTTCAAAATATATATATCTTTATTTATGGCAAAAGTATTTATCTTGTTAAAGGTCTAGAAAAGTCCTTTCAGGCTCCCAGTTTTTCGAAACGAAAAAAAAAAAAAAAAAATCCAAAATATTTTCCGTTATTGACTTCTTTGGAAAGTTTTTATATGTATATATATGAAAATTCAAAATTCACAAAAATCGCATATATTTTTAGCAGAATAAGTGTCGTTTGCTAAAATCTTATTAATAAATGTGCAGAATGAGCACGATTCCGAATGAACCCTTTTCAATCATGAATAAAATTCCCCTCCAATTGCGGCTCTGGTGGAATGATTTGGGCAAAGAGGGGCATGACGAAATCAAGAAGTATCTGAAAGGCCTCACGAGTTTGTTGGATATCAGGCCACGAGGAGATATCATAAGGGCACTAGTCCCCCACTGGGATCCTGCGCACAATGTCTTCCGCTTCTCAGATTTCGAACTTACCCCAACTTTAGAAGAAATAGCAGGGTATATCGGCAGCACTGAGACTCCTTTGAGGCACAAATATCTGATTGCCCCAAGAGCTGTAGCAGTACACCGGTTCCTGGACTCCTTAAAAATAGTCAGAACAGTGCATAACCCTGACTTGGCAAAAGGTTTTTGCAGCATGAGTTTCATATATCAAAGATATGGTCACATAGGAGGATTCGACAAGCCAGAAAACCAGTTGTGCAGCAAAGGTAATCGCCAGAAGTGGGAAGAACATAGACGAATTGCTTTCATGATAACTTTCTTAGGACTACTAGTATTCCCAAGAAAAGATGGGAATATTGACATAAAGATAGCAGGGGTCGTCAGTACGTTGCTCACACAGAGTGATAGTACGTTGGCGCCCATGATAGTATCTGATATATTCCGGGCACTCACTTCTTGCAAAGCCGGAGGAAGCTTTTTCGAGGGTTGCAATTTGTTGTTGCAAATGTGGATGATCGAACACCTATGTCACCGAGCCCAGTTTCTGAGCCATGGATCCGCTGGAAAGACCTGCATAGAGGAGTTCTATACCAGAGTTGATGAAACCTACCTACCAGAAGGAGTTGTAGCATGGACCTCATATTTCCAAACCCTCAACGCCAGTCAAATACAGTGGGCGCTAGGATGGTTACCGATCGACGAAGTCATATACATGCCAGCAGCCAGGCCCCATTTTCTTTTAATGGGACTTAAGAGCATTCAACCATACGCGCCGCATCGGGTTTTAAGGCAACTTGGGAGGTATCAGATAGTGCCGAAAGACGAGGATCTGAGCATCCAGGTAATCGAGATCAGTCCCGACGGCCAGTTTCCTGAAGCAAGGGTTCGTCAAATTTGGAGCCAATGTCAATACTTAGAAGCAAATACTTGTGTAATGAATCAGGCAAAAGGGGAAGTTTCGCCCGGGTATCAAGCCTGGTACAAAAGGGAGACATCACCTGGAAGACCGACCAAAAGACCTCACCTGCAAGAATTTGCCAAATCTTCACAAGAACAGTGGGACTGGTTGGCCAAAGAGCAAGAATATCTTGTCAAAGCAGGCAAACTGAAGCAACAAATCCAGGATATGAAGTTTGAGTGCCAGTTACAGTCTGCTGCCCACAAGGGAGAAAGGAACCAGTTAGTCAGAGAAGGCGAGATCCTCAAAGCTCAGATCCGGAGAATGAAAAAAGAGGCTAATAGCCAGCTAAGAAGCCAGGCAGATAAAAGATTGATAGCAGGGTTAAAAGATCAGGTTGCGGAATGCCAGGAAGATTTGGAAAAAGCCAGGGCCAGCACAGCAAAATTGCGAACCAAGTGGGCAAAGGGTGCGATGGCTCGGAGGCAGCGCCTGCAACAAGTCATAAGGGAGTATGAACTGAGCATCGGGGCATTAAGGGAAACGAATGCCTCTCTTCGAGAAAGGATCCTCAAGCAAACACGAAATGCCCAAGACAACAGAAGGCATTATTACGATGCAATGGCCAGAATGGAAAGGCAAATGGAGATGTTCCAGGATCAGCTTGCCAACAATGCGCAAACACTGGGATTGAAGAACCAACAAATAAGGCATTTGTTCGAAGAAAGGGACAACATCCGGGGAAGGATTGATGAAATAGGGCATTACATCTACATGAAATGCTTGGCATATGAGCGAACACCTCGGAAGACCCTCCTTGTTTCCATCATGGGTTGCGTCCGCCGGATTATGAACGAATTGAAGAGCTTGCAAAGAGACCTTACACCTAGAGCCGCAAAAAGGCCGGATGATGCCTCACGGCCCCTTAAATTGGAGAATTAGTTTTGGTCAAGTCCTGTTTATTTGGCTTGGGTTGTTTTTCCATATGTTGTTTTCTTTTTCGTTAAACCGAGTTTGAAACCGTCGAGTTTGTACTATTGCTATTCCTTGCTTGATGTAATTTGTAATAGCAAAATTTTGAGAATGAATTCAATGATTTCACAAAAATTGTGTGTTTTTACTTTAAGGCAGAACTACGCCTGGTCTGATTCACGCGGGGACGTGATACGTAGGCAATCCCCATAAGATTCGACCGCTTTTAATAAATAAAGAAAAGAAAATGTAAATAAAATAAAACGCGGGGTTTCGCAGAATACTCTAAAAAGAGACGAATGAACAAACCGGGATGACGCATGTGGTTTGAAGCAAAGCATGTAGAAACGGTTAACTGCCTAGGTGCATTGCATCCTCTATGTGTTATGATCAGATCTGTTAAGCTCTAACACTAACAAAGTTTGTTGTTGTCTGATATCCAGACAGTTAATTGTTAAAGAATTCTGGCAACACATTCATACCAAACCAGATCCAAAGGACCGGTAGCAACAAGCATGACCACTTCTGAGAATAGTAATGAGGAAGAAAGGCCAATGAGCCAGTTGCTAAAAGAGGCAATGGAAAAGATTGAAAGGATGGGACTAGAGATGCATGCAATGCAGCTAGCCCTGGCCAAAACGCAAAAGAGCCCTGAGACACTGGGGCAGGTGCCGGAGTACCCTCACTCTGGCCCTTCCTCAAGCCGCCCAAACCCCCTCTATCAACAAGAAAGAAGCCCTCATGATTCCCAAGCTCCACCACCCCATCAACCTCTCCCAACATCCAATATTCCCATTTTTGTGGGACCTGCATCAGCCCCTTTGCAGCGAACGACCAGTGAGCCATTGTTCCAGGCTCACGATACACAATACTATCCCCCTGAGCCTACCTTCCACGCACCGGAACCACAGGTTTACAATCCCCATTTGGAAGTACCGGCAGAGGTTGAGAAGCCGGTTAAGGCCCCTGAACAGGATGAAGTGTTAAGAAAGTTCAAAAGCCTGGAGCAATCCTTCAGAAACTTGCACGGGCTGGGCAATCAAGTCAGCGTGGCATACAAAGATCTGTGCCCTTTCCCAGATGTCCAACTCCCGGCTGGGTTCAAGATGCCCAAGTTTGATTTATATGAAGGGCACGGTGATCCCATGGCACATTTGCGGGGATTCTGTAGCAAAATGAGAGGGGCAGGAGGCAAGGATGAGCTTTTGATAGCTTACTTCGGCCAAAGTCTGAGCGGATCTGCACTGGAATGGTATACCAGGCAGGATTTCAGCAGGTGGTACACGTGGGATGATCTGGCACAGGCTTTTGCAGGTCATTTCCAGTACAATCTAGAGATAGTCCCTGACCGTCTCACGTTATTGAGGACTGGGAAGAAACCCGGGGAAAGTTTTCGCGAGTTCGGGTTCCGTTGGAGAGAACAAGCAGCTAGGGTCGATCCTCCCATGAGAGAGGGAGAGATGGTAGACTACTTTTTGCAGACATTGGATCCAACCTACTTTGGTCACTTGGTGACAACGGTTGGAAAATCTTTCAACGAGGTGGTCAAAATAGGGGTCATGATAGAAGAAGGTTTGAGGTCGGACAAGATCTTAAACTATTCGGCACTTAAGGCCACAACCCAGGCTATTCAAAACGGCACGGGAGGTGCGCTAAGAAGAAAGAAAGAAGAGGTTGCCACGATCGAGGCAGGCAGTTGGCCCAGGGCTGGCAGGCCACACTACAACCAACCCAGGCCTCACAGGTCAAACTATCCATACAACCCACCACAAAATTTCTATCCACCTCGAGAACCACATTGTTCCGTACACCAAGCCCAGGTATACACTCAGCCTCCGGTTCGCCCACAATGGCGCGCACCGGCTCCCCAGAACATATATGCACCACCACAAAACACTTACCCTCCACCAAGGGCATATAGAAATCCTTCAGGGGCAGGTTTCCGGGGAAATCCAGATGCCAGAAATGACAGGTTGCGGAAGCAAAGAACCTTCACCGAACTGGGAGAAACCTACACCGCTGTGTTCCACAAGCTGCGGCAATTGGGTTTGGTTAGTCCCGTCCATACCCGGGAACCAAATCCCCCGCCTCAGAATTTGGACCGTTCAATCAGTTGTGAATACTGTTCAGGGATGCTCGGGCACGATACCGAGAAGTGTTGGAAGTTAAGGCATGCCATACAGGATCTTATTGACACCAATAAGATCGAGGTCCAGACACCGGAGGCTCCTAACATCAACCAAAACCCGCTGCCAGCGCACCACGAAGCTCACATGATTGAGTTGGTGTGTGAGGGAGGTGAATTAAGAAAACCCTCACAAACAGTGATGATGATCCAAGCTGCCCCAAAAGAAGTCTTAACCAGTGGAGGAACAAATGTACAGTCGCAGGGAGAAGGCGTCAAGCCGGTAGTAATATGGGGGAAGAACCCGTCCGCCATAGCAAGCAAACCCGAGCCAAGCAAGTTGGTAATACCAGGGATCCTGCCCACATCGGCAGTCATGTTGAAAGGGGTATGTAGAGAACGGGTGACCATAAAGCCGGTGGTCCAACTGCCAATGCTTGACAGCAGGGCTGTGCCCTGGAAATATGAAAAAGCAGTGGTGACATACCAAGGAAAACAGGTGGAAGAAGTCAGTTGTGAAGCGCAAGGGCTGACTCGATCAGGTCGATGCTTTGCTCCGGTGGAGTTAAGAAAAACAAACCCAGTGGCAACCAAGAAGCCAGTGTCAGAAGAAGAGGCTGAAGACTTCCTGAGGAAGATGAAAGTACAAGACTATTCTGTGGTTGAGCAGCTGAGAAAAACACCTGCCCAGATCTCACTATTGTCATTACTCCTCCATTCCGAGGAACATCGTCGGGCCCTGTTAAAGATATTGAACGAGGCTCATGTACCCAGTGAGATTTCTGTAAACCACCTGGAAACCATTGCTAGCAAGATTTTCGAGGTGAACAGAGTGACATTCTCAGATGATGACCTGCCGGTGGAAGGTACGGAGCACAACAAAGCTCTATACCTAGCTGTCAAATGTGAAGACTCGGTGGTAACCCGAGTATTGGTGGATAACGGCTCAAGCGCCAATATTTGTCCATTATCCACCCTGGACCAGTTAAAGATTGACCATGGAAGAATCCGGGAGAATAGCATCTGTGTCCGAGGGTTTGACGGAAACGGAACAGCCACTGTGGGGGATGTTGTACTTGAACTAACCATTGGCCCGGTCCTGTTTACCATGGAATTCCAGGTATTGGACGCCACGGTATCTTACAACCTGCTGTTAGGACGACCCTGGATTCACGCAGCTAAAGCGGTGCCTTCCACCCTACATCAGACAGTGAAGTTCGAGTGGGAAAGACAAGAGGTCGTGTTGCACGGTGAGGATACAACATGCACCATGGGCGGAACCATTGTGCCTTTCATAGAGACCACTGATGACAAGGGTCCTTGGGTCTACCAGATTCTCGATACAGGGTCGGCCAACAAAATCTCTGAAGGAGAAATCATCCCGCACCCTAGGGTAGCTGCCGCAACAGTCATGATGGTATCGGAGATGCTGGGTAATGGGTTTGTGCCGGGAAAAGGCCTGGGAGTTGAACTTCAAGGGATAGTCCAACCTGTCTCCCTTCCTAAGAATCTGGAAACTTTCGGGTTGGGGTTCAAACCAACCCCAGCAGACAGGAAGCAAGCGCGAAAAATGAAGAAGAGGGTCTGGTTTCTGCCTAAACCAGTGCCACGCCTCTCAAGGTCTTTTGTTAAAGCTAGTGCCAAGGGGTCAGCGATCCCAAAGATTCGAGGACCTTTGATCGGTATAAATGAAGACCTCAATCAGAGTTTTGAGAGGCTATTTGCGGATGTCAGTATGGTGGAAGCTGGAGAAGGTTCCAGCAGAGCAGAGATACAATTTGTGGGGCCTGAGGCCAAGATCAACAATTGGACGGTTACTCCTCTTCCTGTCCGAGGGGAGTCTTGGTAGTAGGCTTTGATTAATGTTTTGTTTGTTTGTTTGTTTGATCGGATTATTCAAGGGTGTAATCCCAATTTTACTTTCGTTTTGTAAAAGTGTGAACCCTTTTTATCCTGCAAATTTAATAAAGTTCTTTTCTTTTGTCCCATTTTAATTTCTTGTTTTGTTCTTTTTCTTTCTGAACAGTTCTCTTTTTACTGGTCCTAATGACATGGCATGCACAGCGGATCTTCGACCTAGTCTAATAAATCAATCTGAATCTGACTCAACAATGCAAGAGGTCGTTTGTGATAATGAATCCGAATGTGACGAAGGGGAAGCCTTCGAAGAAATAAATCGAGAACTGTGCCAATTTGAAGAGAAACCCAAGCCTAACCTAAATGACACTGAGGCTGTGAACCTAGGAGACGCTGATAACATCCAAGAGACCAAAATTAGCATCCACATTGAGCCAAATGTCAAAGCAGAATTGATCGAAACTCTCAGGGAATTCAAAGATGTTTTTGCATGGTCATATGATGATATGCCTGGATTGAGCACCAACTTAGTGGTTCACAAATTGCCCACTGACCCGGCATACCATCCGGTCAAGCAAAAACTAAGGAAATTTAAAACAGAAATGAGTGTAAAGATCAAAGAAGAAGTGATTAAGCAGTTGCAATCGAAGGTCATTCGGGTCACTCGGTATCCCGAGTGGCTGGCCAATGTGGTACCAGTCCCAAAGAAGGACGGAAAAATCAGGGTGTGCGTCGACTACCGCAACCTCAACAAAGCGAGTCCCAAGGACAATTTCCCGTTACCCAACATTCATATCTTGATCGATAACTGCGCTGGGCGCGAGATCGGATCCTTTGTGGATTGCTATGCGGGATATCATCAGATCCTAATGGACGAAGAGGATGCTGAGAAGACAGCGTTTATTACGCCATGGGGAACCTACTGCTATCGGGTAATGCCGTTCGGTTTAAAGAACGCTGGGGCAACGTACATGCGAGCAATGACTGCTGTGTTCCATGACATGATACACAAAGAAATAGAAGTGTACGTCGATGATGTGATCATCAAATCTTGGCGTCAGGAGGACCATGTGGCAGACCTAAGGAGATTTTTCCAAAGACTCCGGAGGTATGATATCAAGCTTAACCCGGCCAAATGCGCATTCGGGGTTCCATCAGGAAAGTTGCTAGGATTCATCGTCAGTCGACGGGGGATTGAGTTAGACCCATCCAAAATTGAATCCATCCGAGACTTGCCACCGCCAAGGAACAAAACAGAGGTAATGAGTTTGCTGGGTAGACTCAATTACATCAGCAGGTTCATCGCTCAACTCACAGCAACTTGTGAGCCCATATTTCGGCTACTGAGAAAGGATGCTGCAGAAGGTTGGACGACAGAGTGTCAAGAGGCTTTCGACCAAATCAAAGGGTATCTGTCTAATCCACCCGTGTTGGTCCCACCTAAGCCCGGGAAACCCCTAATCCTTTACCTGACAGTCTTGGAAAATTCATTTGGTTGTGTACTGGGGCAACATGATGACACAGGAAGGAAGGAGCAGGCCATCTACTATCTTAGCAAGAAATTCACAGTGCATGAGGTCAAGTACACTCAACTCGAGAAAACATGCTGCGCCCTAACTTGGGTAGCTCAGAAGTTGAAGCACTACCTGTCTTCATATACTACTTATCTCATATCCCGCTTGGACCCATTGAAGTATATCTTTCAGAAACCTATGCCCACGGGAAGGTTGGCAAAGTGGCAAATTCTGCTCACAGAGTTTGATATCATCTACGTAACGAGGACGGCCATGAAAGCCCAGGCACTGGCAGACCATTTGGCAGAGAATCCCGTTGACGAAAAATACGAGCCCTTAAGAACGTATTTTCCTGACGAAGAGGTGATGCACACGACTGATTTGGAATTACCTGAGGAACCGGGTTGGAAGCTTTTCTTCGATGGAGCTGCAAACGCAAAAGGAGTTGGAATAGGAGCAGTACTCATTTCTGAAACAGGACGGCATTATCCTGTTACGGCTCAACTGCGCTTCTATTGCACCAACAATATGGCCGAATATGAGGCTTGCATTTTGGGTCTGCGCTTGGCTGCTGACATGGATGTCCAAGACGTCTTGGTCTTGGGAGACTCGGACCTCTTGGTACATCAAATTCAGGGTGAATGGGAAACACGAGATCTAAAGCTCATACCATACCGACAATGCTTGCATGATCTGAGCAAGCAATTTCGATCGGTGAAGTTCAAACACATCCCGAGAGTTCACAATGAGGTTGCAGATGCCTTAGCCACCTTAGCATCAATGTTGCACCACCCTGACAAAATGTATGTTGATCCTCTGCATATCCAAGTCCGTGATCAGCACGCCTACTGCAATACCATAGAAGAAGAAGCAGATGGCGAACCCTGGTTTCATGATATCAAGGAATACCTCAGAATGGGGATATATCCAGAACATGCCTCGGGAGACCAAAAAAGAGCCCTTCGGCGTTTGTCGAATGGTTTCTTCCTCAGTGGAGGAGTATTGTACAAAAGAACCCCGGATTTGGGATTGTTGAGATGCGTAGATGCCAGTCAAGCAATGACGGTCATGGAAGAGGTACATGCGGGAGTTTGTGGGCCACACATGAGCGGATATATATTGGCAAGAAAGATCCTTCGAACAGGGTGTTATTGGCTAACCATGGAACACGACTGTATCACTTTCGTAAGGAAATGCCATCAGTGCCAGATACATGGAGATTTGATTCATTCTCCGCCAACAGAGTTACATACGATGTCAGCACCCTGGCCGTTTGTAGCATGGGGCATGGATGTCATTGGGCCCATCGAGCCAGCAGCGTCCAACGGTCATAGGTTCATTCTAGTGACCATTGATTACTTCACCAAATGGGTTGAGGCTAAAACCTTCAAATCAGTAACTAAGAAAGCAGTGGTGGACTTTGTTCACTCCCATATCATCTGCAGATTTGGGATCCCAAAAGTGATCATCACGGATAACGGTGCGAATCTTAATAGCAGCTTGATGAGAGAGGTATGCCAACAATTCAAGATTACACACCGCAATTCCACCCCATATCGTCCTAAGGCAAATGGAGCAGTCGAAGCAGCCAATAAGAATATCAAGAAAATACTGCGAAAAATGGTGGAAGGGTCCAGACAGTGGCACGAGAAATTACCCTTTGCTTTATTGGGGTACCGCACTACCGTCCGGACCTCCATAGGCACAACTCCTTACTTGTTGGTATACGGAACTGAGGCCGTGATACCAGCGGAGGTCGAAATTCCGTCCCTCCGAATTGTCACTGAAGCCGGGATTGATGATGATGAATGGGTAAAAGCTCGATTGGAACAGTTGAGCCTGATAGATGAGAAAAGATTGGCAGCAGTGTGCCATGGTCAACTGTATCAGAAGAGAATGGCAAGAGCATATAACAAGAAGGTGCGCCCCAGGAAGTTTGAGGTAGGGCAGCAGGTGTTAAAGAAGATCCTCTCACATCAGGTCGAGGCAAAAGGCAAATTCGCCCCAAATTGGCAAGGGCCTTATATCGTGACCAGAGTCTTGGCCAACGGCGCTTTGTGTTTGACAGATGTCGAAGGTAGATGCGTCGACATGGCTATCAATTCAGATGCAGTCAAGAGATATTATGCGTAATTTCTTTAAATTATGGCAATTTTGGTTTATTTGTTTGTATTTGGCATTTGTTGAATAATGAGATGACGGAGGCAATTCTTTCTTCTATCCAAACACTTTTAACCCTCGCTTCCCCCTTTGAGCCTTAAGCAAATTCTTTCAATACCCCTCTTTTGGAATCACTAATGGGAAAGATACGAAAAAAAAAAAAAAAAAAAGATGAAATCATAAAGAAATACAAAACCGGTGGGAACTACGTTTGACCTGATTCCTCAAAGAGGATACGTAGGCGCCTCACGGCTCGGTCATAGTATGCATCATAGGGGATATCCGATGCATAATGTACATAGTGTGCGTAATAGGCACAGCGTGCGTAACGCACATAGCGCAACATAAGTATAAATAATAAATTCCCCAAGCAAGAAAACTGGGGCAGAAGTTATGTTTTAAAATTCCAACAAAGGTTCGATTCCAAAAGTTGTAGCACATCACCCATCAAATTATTTTCATTTCTTTCATAGCCTTTCTTTAACCCCACACCAAAACCAATATCAACGTCCAAAAGACCTCCCGATCAATGTTCAAGAGATGTCGAGTCAGGCGAATAAGACCGAGAATAATACACCAAGCCCCAGCAAAGAAGAGGATCGTAAGATTGGGAACGAATTGATAGTCAAAGGGATCTCCAGAAAAGAGGGTCGTATCTACAACACCCCGATTCCTCGAAAGAAATAAAATGAGAGAGTCTCATCGGTGAAAACCTTCGCAGGCACCGAGAGGCGATGTAAGATGAGGGATATGAAATGAGAGAGTCTTATTGGTGAAAACCTTCACAGGCACCATAAGGCGCCGGGAGATGAGAGAAAAGAGAGAGTCTCATTAGTGAAAACCCCTCGAAGGGCACTATGGGGCGGCAAGACAGATCAGCAAAGCTACCACATTCGCAACAAGATGAACATCCATCTATCATCCCCAGCAAGTCAGACCATCGGACAAATCGATTGATACAAATAGACTGGGTCGGGAATCTATGGTGCACGTCATGATCACGGGGACCAGTTGTGTCCTCCAGATAAGTTCTTTGGATTGTCTCCTCCCACAAAATATTGGTTCAGAAAGTTTTTCTTTTTCCATGTCTTTATTTCTTTTCCTAAAATGTGTCTTGAAAGGATTTTTCAAAGCTTACTACCAGAAACCAAAGGAGAATTCATCCAATGCAGGATGATACAAACAGTCTTAAAGGCCGGTCCCAGGCAATGCAGGGATTGTGCCCGGAAATTTTGGAAGAAGTAAGCTCCAAAAGGGAGTGGTTTCGGGAGTTAGAAGCAGACTCCCACATCATGTGTTTAAAGAGAAAGCAGAAAAGGGGATAAATTGAAAACCAATCCCCAGCAGGCTAGAGACCCCCAACAGGCAACTTTACTTGCCAACCAATTATGGGGACAAAGAGCAAGAAAAGGGGAAGAGAGAAAAATTGCTCGCCAGAAAGGCACCCTCTACCACCACGATTAAAACTGACTAAATCCTTTTGTCTTTTGCAGGAGAGCAAAGAATTGATGACGGCAACAAGATGCAATGCCATGGAAGTTACCAAAAACCGGGGCAGAAAATTTTCTGCCGATTGTCGAAAATTTTCTCGGAAGAACGGGGAAACAATTTCAATACATTTAAGTTCTAGGTCGCCCACCAGTATAATGCGGGAATACATTTAAGTTCTAGGTCGCCCACCAGTATAATGCGGGAATACTTTTAAGTTCTAGGTCGCCCACCAGTATAATGCGGGAATACATTTTAAGTTCTAGGTCGCCCACCAGTATAATGCGGGAATACATTTAAGTTCTAGGTCGCCCACCAGTATAATGCGGGAATACATTTAAGTTCTAGGTCGCCCACCAGTATAATGCGGGAATACATTTAAGTTCTAGGTCGCCCACCAGTATAATGCGGGAATAATTTTAAGTTCTAGGTCGCCCACCAGTATAATGCGGGAATACATTTTAAGTTCTAGGTCACCCACCAGTATAATGCGGGAATACTTTTAAGTTCTAGGTCGCCCACCAGTATAATGCGGGAATACTTTTAAGTTCTAGGTCGCCCACCAGTATAATGCGGGAATAATTTTAAGTTCTAGGTCGCCCACCAGTATAATGCGGGAATACATTTTAAGTTCTAGGTCGCCCACCAGTATAATGCGGGAATACTTTTAAGTTCTAGGTCGCCCACCAGTATAATGCGGGAATACATTTAAGTTCTAGGTCGCCCACCAGTATAATGCGGGAATACTTTTAAGTTCTAGGTCGCCCACCAGTATAATGCGGGAATATTTTTAAGTTCTAGGTCGCCCACCAGTATAATGCGGGAATACATTTTTAGTTCTAGGTCGCCCACCAGTATAATGCGGGAATACATTTAAGTTCTAGGTCGCCCACCAGTATAATGCGGGAATACATTTAAGTTCTAGGTCGCCAACCAGTATAATGCGGGAATACATTTAAGTTCTAGGTCGCCCACCAGTATAATGCGGGAATACATTTAAGTTCTAGGTCGCCCACCAGTATAATGCGGGAATACATTCAGCTCTAGATTTTGGAATCAGTCACCCCACCTGAAGACGGAAGGGTACAACAGAGATCCCCAAACGGGAAATAATAAAATCCCCAGCACCAAGAAGCAGACAACTGCAAAAGCAAGCGCACATTCAAAGGGAAGAAGGAACGCGTCTCAAAAGAGGCAGTTTGAGAACGCTATGGCATGCCCAACATAACAATTCTGATGAAAAGCCATACCACTGAGGAAACCATTGAAAGATTTAAAGAAGAAAGTCGTATCCCCAGCGGGTCAAGCAAAGTGATGAAAACTGGCATTCAAACGTCAGCAAAGGACCAACATCATCTCCCAAAGGCACAAGATAAAGACATCGGAGGAAAGCGATAGCCGACAAGAAAGCAAGGCAACAAGAACAAGTCGAAGATGGATGAGACTTCAGGATCCTTAGTTTAGCTTAGCTTCTTGTTTTTCCTTTTAGAGCAATGTAATAGGGAGATCGGTTGAGCAATAGCATCCTACAGCAGCGTACAACAGCGCACAACAACAGCAAGCAATACAGTCACATGGTAGTCCCAGCTACCAAAATTTCCCGAACTACATTGACCTGATTCCTGTTTCAGCCCAGGATATGTAGGAAACCTCCGAAGCAAAGGTTCGGTCAAATCTTTTTCAAAAATGCTTCACACGGAGTATTCGGACGGGCAAAAATCGCTCGCTTTATCTTTGCGCGAAAACCCTTCGTGTCTCCGTGCAAAGAGGGGCAGCTGTAAGCACGTGATTTTTGCTTTACGGACATTCGCTCCAAAAGAAAATAAAAATAGTGACAAATGGCTTCGTTGTACAATTGTT